>NC_044551.1:133063434-133378434 GCF_007565055.1 Rhinopithecus roxellana | reverse complement strand
CCTTGCAGGGGCTTTCAGCGGTTTCTCAAAAATTTCTATTTGGAGTTCTGATTACTTACGGTGTACCTCACTGTTCCAGATGTTGCTCATACCTCTTTCCACAGTCTCTAAAAATTGCTATTGGGGTCAATCTGTTCCTCTAGGCAGTGCTATCATACACAATCCAGATGACCAGAGGCTGGATGTCTTCCACTGTTTGGGGAAAAACACTCAAACTGTGTTTTTCTTCTACTCTCATACCACCACCACAACAGTTATCAACTCAGAAGAAGACTTCTGTGACCAAGTGTGAGGGGTTTTCCCACACACACATAAAGCAGCAGATACCAGCTGGGTGCCCCCCAATTCAATTCCAACATGATCTACCTGGAGATAGCATCAGATCCCACAGGGTGAGGGCTCAGTCCCCAGTACTGCACTCCCAGCCCCAGACACCAGTCACAAGTTTGGGTCTCCAGAATTTCTGACCGACCAACTTCAAGTTGGGGTTCCCATGACCTCCTCTTTGAGTTTGATTAATTTGCTGGGGCAGGTCCCAGAACTCAGGGTGGCTCCCAGAATCCAGAATTCACTTTTACCAGCTTATGATAAAGGATATTGCAAAGGATAGAGATGAAGAGACGTGTAGGTATGGAGGTATGGAGAAGGGGCATGGAGGTTTCCTGCCTTCCCTGGTCATGCCACCCTCCAGGAACTTCCACATGTTCACCTGTTTGAAAACTCCATGAACCTGGTCTTCTTGAGTTTTTATGGAAGCTTCAAGACATAAGCATTCTTTCCCTCAGGGCACAGGATGGAACCCTCTCTCCAGAGGGTCTTAAGACCACAATCAGAAAAGAGGGGGAAGATTAGAGTCCTGCCTAGGGGCAGGCAGAAGGAGGGGGCAGGGAAATACAGAGAGATTCTGTTTCCTAAAGCCTGCTCCTGAAGCCTGACACACCCACATCATAACTCTCCTGATGCCTGCTCTCACCCCAAAGCAGCCCATCATTCAATCTTTAGATGTCTTAAGGAGGAGGGCAGTCAGAGCCCAGTCCACTATGTCACCCCACAGATATCATTGATTAAGCTCTCAGTGTATTCTTGTTAAAAGGGGCACTTGTCCCTTACTCCTCCGTACTTGAATGGATGAGACTCACGCCACTTCAGTAGTTCTCTATAAAAATGTTACTCACAAATTTTCTCCCAACCCTTTTAAATCTTTCTTGTGGATATCAGTCACCCTACACAATGGCTCTGAGGAAGTGACGGTAAATGGACAAGAGCATATTTTAGGTATCCCAAAGAGTTAGTGGTGTTGGAGTTATTCATTTCCCTAGGAATCTGAGTCTAAATGCTCTGAAAAGACGGGATAATTCTACTACACCTAAAAAGGTGCCACCAACAGAGAAACACTAAACAGTTCTAGGTCATTTTCTTTGAAGAATCCATATTTCTGCCTAGTATCTCACTTTGGTATTTTACATCTAGTGCATCTTGTGACCTGGGTATAAATTTAAAATCTTACGTGCAAATATATTTTTAAGTGAAGTAAAATACATATTTTTAAGAGTAGTAAAATACATACTTTTAAGAGAGCTAACACCTAAGTTCTAGGACTTAGGGGTGGTAGCAGAGATGTTTCTCCAACATCCAGCTGAGGAAATCAGGAGAGGTCTCATGGAAATGGGCTTGAAAAGATGTTGACAGGTACAGGTATTTATAAGTGGTGGGAACAGGGCTATTTGTGCTGAACTCAGTCTTCATAACATAAACTTCATAAACCCAGATAAAACATGCATTCACATAAATCTCTAAAGCAAAGATACTCTTGAGATTAATAGTTTACCAGTATAAAAAAGACCCATACACAGCACTGTTTTATTGCCTAGATTTACACTACTATGCTCATTAGGTAATCTCTATACATACTGAGTTGTCTGGAAACTATGATTCACTCTCATCTTTGTTTTTCATGGGATTAGAAAAACTTTAGGGTCATTTTGAATGCATAATATCTGTAAGTGACTGAAACAAATATATTTTTCCAGTTCAGAAAAAAATATATATTTCCATGCAGTATTATTTACATTAGGCCTTTTACGGCCTTAGGCACTTTAATTGTATGCCTTGCGATTGTGTCTTCTTTATTTCTCTTGGCCTTTATTTTCCAGACACAACTCCCCATTATCATTACCAACGGGATACACCCAAAACTCCTTAGCAATGACTTTGAGGTCATATCTTTCTTGGAAGATTATACCTTGCACCTATCACCAGCCTCATCTCTAATTGTATCACTCAGTCCTCAATATACTCTTTAAACTATGATCATCTATTTGCAGTTTCCCATATAAAATGTTTTCTTTATCTGCACTTGGTGCATGCTCACCTCTTCTACTAGCTTATCCCTCAATATTAAGGTCATTTAGGTGTCACTTTTTCTTAGACTACCTGCTCCCACTCCACTTTTGTGTTAAGCATCTCTTTCATTTTAACAACTTAAAATTTTATAATTGGTTCATTGTCTGTGTTCTCTCTACTAGACTTTACATTCCTTGAAGGGACAATGTATTGTTCACTTTGTGTTCTTGGAATGAGCATTGTGTCTAGCACAAGTCAAAGCTTAATAAAAAGTGGTAAAATAAGTAATTATATTAAGTTATTTGAATGAATAAGCTACACAGAATAAAAGTAAACTGAATTTTATATAATATCATACATTAAATTATTGTTTCAGCGTTTCTTTTTATGTCTTAGTTCTGCATCTCATCACTCCAATTTCACTTTACAGCAAAAATTCTCTGAAGAAAGCCATGGTTTTGAATGTAGTTTGTTCCCCTCAAAACTCATGTTGTAATTAGATCCCCAATGCAGCAGTGTTGGGGAATATGGGAGTCAAGTGAGAGGCATTTTGATCATGTGGGTGAACCCATTATGAATAGATTAATGACCCATGGCTTTGAGTAAATTCTTGCTCTCACGGGAATGGATTAGTTCCCATAAGGGTCAGTTGTTAGAAGAGTCTGGCTTCCTTGGTTTCTCTCTCTTACTTCCTCTCTTATCATGTGATTTTCTTGCATGCACCTGTATTCTCCTTTCACTTTCATCATAAACTTCTCAGTCTGCAAAACTGTAAGCGAAACAAACCTCTTTAATTTGTAAATTAACCAGTCTCATATGTCCTGTTATAGCAACACTAAATGGAATAAGATAGAAAATTAGTACCAGAAGTGGGGTGTTGCTATACAGATACCTAAAAAATAGGAGCAGCTTTGGAAGTGGGCAATAAGCAGTGGTTGAAGAAATTTAGAGGTGCAGACTAGAAAAAGTCTGCATTGCCATAAATGGAACATTAAGGGTGTTCTGATGAGGGCACAGAAGAAGACAAAAAGACAAGGAAAAGTTCAGAACTTCTTACAGATTGACTAAATTGTCATAACCAAGATTTTGATAGAAATACATGTAATAAGGCCATTCTAATGAGGTATTTGATGGAAATGAGGAACAGGATATTGGGAACTAAAGAAAAGGCCATTCTTGCTACATTATAGCAAAGAATTTGCCTGCATGTGTCTATGCCTTAAGGCTTTGTAGAATGTAAAACTTAAGAGTGATTTTCTAGTATCTGACAGAAAAAATTGCTAAGCAGTAAAGTGCTCAAGAAGCTACATGGTCACCTTTAACATCTTATGCTAAGTTATGGCAACAAAAGGATACCTAAAAGCAAAATTTATAATTAAAGGGGAAGCAAGGCATAAGGAATTGGAAAAACTCATAGCCTGGCCATGTAGTAGAAAATAAAAGGGCATTTTCAAGAAAGGAATCCAAGGGTTTGGCTGAGAGACCACTTGCTAAAAAGATTAGTACGGCAAAAAGGAAGCCAAGTTCTGATCGTCAAAATAATGAGGAAAAGGCCTTAAAGGCATTTCAGAAATCTTTGAGATTTTCTCTCCTATCACAGGCCTAGAAACCTAGGAAGGCAGCATGGTTTGCAGGGACAGGCCCAGAGTGCTACTACTCACCCTATCCTGATCACTGTAACTGCAGCAGCCATGGCTCAAGCAGCCCCAAGTGTGGCTCATGCTGTTGCTCCAGAGAACACAGGAAGGAAGCCTTGATGGCTTCCACATGGGGTATTAACTTTACAAGCCCATAGAATGCAAGAGCTGTGGAGGTGTGAATTCCTCCATCCAGATTTCAAAAAAATGTATAGAAAAGCCTGTAGGCCCAGGCAGAGACTTGTTGCAGGAGTGGAACCATTTCAGAAAGCCTTTAATGGGCAATGCCAAGTGGAAATGGGGGTCAGAGCTGCCAAAGAGAGCCTCCACTGGGACAATGGACAATGAACACAGAGGCAGAACCATCCCTGGGATCCTAGAATTGTAAAGCCACTGCAGCATGCAAACTCAGCCTGTAAAGGTTGCTGGCATTGAACTTCAGCCCATGAGAACAGCCAAGATGACTGTGCCCAGCAAAGCTATGTGGGCAGGGCTGCCTGAGGCCTTGGGAGCCCATCCTTAGCATCAGTGTACGTAGCGTGTGGAACATGAAATCAAAAGAGATTATTCTAGAACTTTAAGATTTAACATCTGCTCTGCTGGGTAAAGGACTTGCTTGAAGCCTGTAACTTCTTTCTTTCTTTGGCCTACTTCTTCCTTTTGGAATAGAAATGCCTATCTATGTATGTTCCACTATTGTAACATGGAAGTAAATAAACTTTTTTTTTTTAATAGGCTCATAGCTGGACTTTAGACTTTTAACTTGATATTGAAACAAGTTAAGACTTTTGGAACTATTGGATTTGAAATGATGGTATTTTGTATGTGAAAAGACATGAGTTTTGAGGGGGCCAGGGGCAGAATGCTATGGGTTGCATGTGGTTTGTCTCACCAAAACTCATGTTGAAATTTGATCCACAATGTGGCAGTATTGGGAAGTGGGGCCTAATGAAAGATAATTGATCTTGGGGGTGGATTCCTCACAAATAGATTAATGTCCTCTCTTGGGGATATGTAAATTAGTGATCTCACAGGAATGGATTAGTTCTTGAAAGAGTGGGTTGTTTAAAAAAAAGTCTGAAAACTCTGGCTTCTTGGGTTTCTCTCTCTTGCTTCCTTTCTTGCCATATGATCTGTTTTCATGTATCCATCTTGTACCCATCTTCATCTTCTGCTTTCTGCCGTGAGTTGAAGCAGCATGCCCTTGAACTTTCCAGCCTGTAGAACTGTGAGTTAATTAACCTCTTTTCTTTATAAATTGCCAAGTCTCGAGTATTATGTTATGGCAACACTAAATGGACTAAAAGATCTTAAATTATATTGTAAATGTTTATCATGCTCAAATAGTTTCTAAGAATATAGTAAAATATCTTTTTAAAGTTAGAAGAGGGATAATGTGAAAGAAGTTTAAGTATTCTATTTAAAAAATTTTTAAAGCATTGAATTGACTTCAATATTCTGATATCATCCTTGACTTTATAAAAGATCTAAAAAATTGGTCTTTAAACCTTAGAACTTTTCAATTACATAAATTTACAGAGATATTTTCAAGTGTGTATGTATACTATCTACATGTACAGAAATTATGTAAATGTATGTAAAGATATATACATATGTACAGGCATACATACAGAGAGACAAGAGAAGAGGATAAAAGGAGAGAAGAGAGCAGAGGGAAAACTTTCTGCACATGAGTAGACAGAAAGGGGAAAAAGAGATGGACTCACAAAACTGTAAAGATCCACATATTCTCCAGTGAATTAAAAGAGCTTTTAACACTAGCAGTATTTGGGCCTTGAGGAAATCCCTCTGTGGGTTTCTGATAGAAAATGATAGATAATAGGATTTACTTCCACAGGGGAAGCACAGGCTTTGTAATTGTGTGTTACTCTTGAGGAGTTTGATTTTATTTTAAAATTGCATTTCCAAAATGCAAAAAAAAAAAATCTAAAATGGTAAAGAAGATAACTTTGTTAAGCTTTCACCAAATAGTTTCCCTTTCCCTCATTATTTTGCAATTACTAAATCTTAAGGTTAGGGAGGTTTTCCAATTAGGAAACCTAATGAGAGAATGCATATCCCTTAGGATCTTGGGTTAAATATATTGATATGCTAATTACATGGATAGATGATAGTGATATCAATGATAAATTCAAGAAAACTTGTACTGTTTTATCTACAAATATATAGGACTTTAATAATTAAATTGGATTACATAAGAATTATCATCTATAGGGACTAACACTAGGATACTGCAGCTGCTGAATGTTGCTGACATTGTACTTGTTGGATGCTATGGGTGTTCATGTTGCTTTGATGAAATCGTCAGATATCATTGATGTCTATCTGGACCATCATTTCTAAGCACTTAATATTGCCATTGTATTGTTTCAAACACATCGTTGGTATACCCCTAAAAATTCCTTCTGGCCATTTTGTTATCCTTTCTCAACTTTGATAACCATGTGCTTTCCTTCATTATTATATAATACCTCAAATTCTTGAGCATGGAGTACTGGTCCTACAAGTGTATTCTAAATGTAAGAGGTTCAACTCTCTGCTTGTAGTCTGAAGGATGCATTGCTGCCCACACCAAAAAGGCCTCAGCTATTACTTTAAGTACATGTGGCTTATTAATACATTGTGGGTCTGACAGCACACTTTTTTTTTTTTTTTTGGTCTTTTACCTCTGCAGTTATAACACCTGAGAAACATTAAAAGAGCAAAGGAATGTACCATAGATTTATTACAGTGATCTATCCTTCCTTTGGCACTCCCCTGACCCCACATACTGTTAAATTTTTCTCTCCTTATAAAATAATAAAACTTAAGCTAAATCTCTAAATTTCTGGATTCTATTGTGTCTGGGGCTATACAGTGCATAAACTGAATATTTCTAATCTTCTTAAACCATATCTGTTATTTTATAGGACAAGTTTTATATGAAATATCATATATATCATATATATATATTTCACTTTAGCCAGCATAGTTCTTAGCAGTAATAGGTACTGGACTCAAAAAAGACTTATTGCTTGCCTGCCATTTTGATCAAAGTATGAAAGTGTATTGATTTATATTGTACTTATTTTGCAAGTAGTGCTGTGCAAATAGTAACATACCTTGTTGTTATAAGAATCCGATAAGTTATGTTCTATTGTTAACTCCACTTTATAGGTGTGGAACTGAGGTTTAGAAGTTAAGTAGCTTACCCAAGGTCACACTGCTTAAGGAGAAGAATAAGGATTAAAAGTCAGGCTCTCTAGCTCCAGACGCCACGCTCTTAAACACTAAAATATGCGCCCCATATATTCCCATACTAGGTAGTATATCTCTCATGTATTATTAACATTATAGTCTCTTCCTTTAACATCTTTAATATTGATGATGGTTACTTGATTTGCATTAGAAATTTTAACCATACTGAAAAATAAGGTGAGTTTCCAGAGAAATTAACTTTCACAAGATTACTTTACTGAATTAAACTAGTGTTCTGAAACAAATCCCAGATTTTTCACCTTGTGTTGTATGATCTTCTGAGGTAGCACTGATCCCATTTGCAACTGGCATTCTCTAGACCCTATGCTGAGGGATTTGATATTACAGTGCAAATGACACCCAAATTACTTTAGAAACAAAACAATCTCAATGAATAGGCATTCCTTAGGACAAATTTATAGGCCAAGCAGTGAAACCAGTGTAGTAAAGGTTTAATTTGATCAGAAAAGCATAAGGTCCTTAAAATGAGCATCAATGACTTGTATTTGAGCTTTTATATTTATATAAAAATGGAAAGTAAAGCCTTGGACATTCTCAACCAGGTGACAGAGGTAACTGACCTCTGTTTAAACTGTACCCTCAATCAAATGAAGAAAATATATGTTTTTCCTTAATAATGCTTTAAGATGAAAGAATATTTTATCTAATAATGTTATATTGACATCAATATTATTTTGGCCAGTATTGGGACACTGTAAGTTTTTTTATTCTTTACCTTCAAATTTTCTGTCAAGATATTTTAGTTACCCTCTCATATACAGTATATGACTGTTGTAGACAGAATAATGGCCCCAAATATTTCTACATTCGAATCTCCAAAACCTATGGATGTACTACCATACATGGCAAAACAATATATGGTTGAAATTATGGATCTTGAGATAGGATGATTAATATGTATTATCACGTTAGGTCCAATTTAAACACACGATTTCTTAAAAGCAGAGAAACTTTCCCAGCTGTGGCCAGGGAGTGGTAGAGCAGTAGAAGGAGGATCAAAGAGATGCAACATGAGAAGGACTTAATTCACCATTTCTGACTTTTGAGATGAAGGAATGAGGCCATAAGCCAAGGAATATTGAAAGCCTCTATAAGCTAGAAAAGGAAAGAAAATGACTTCACATATGGAGCCTCCAAAAGAAACAAGGCTATACCATGAACCATGAGATTCGTGTTAGTTAGCCTTAGGACCTGTAGGATTATAAGATAATAAATTTGTACTGTCTTAAGCCACTATGTTTGTGGTAATTCATTATAGCAGTAATGGAAAACCAACATGATTGCTGTTTGCTGTGTATTTTATATCTCATGTGAGAAGTTCAATTTAAAAAAATTGGAATATTAAATGTATTCACACATATTGTAAAAGCTGATTTACTCAAATTTATTTTTAGAAAATAGACTCTGATCTTCATCTACCAGTTAACTTATTTGCTTATTTGTTTTTGTAATTTTGTTTTATTTTCCTGACTTCAGCTAAGTAAGTCTTTCTTTATTAGTAAATTAAATGTACATGGATTAAACTGTCCAATCAAAAAGCAGAGATTGACAGCATGATATTTTTAAATATGATTGAACTATATAATGGCTACAAGCAACTCACTTTCAATCCAAGACACAAACAGGTTGAAACCAAAAGGATGGAAAAAAATATTGGATGCATATGGTAGCCATAAGAGAGTTTGAGTGACTATAGTAATATCAGACAAGATATATTTTAATGTAAAACCTGTTACAGGAAACAAAGAAGGACATTATAATTGACCCTCAAACAGCATTGGAGATAGAGGAACCAATCCTTATGGAGTTGTAAATTTAAATATAACTTTTGACTCCCCAGTAATTAAACTACTAACAGCCTACTGTTGGCAACACTTACTTAATATGTTACCTTATTCTATATGGTTTTCTTATAATACAGTATGCTAGAGAAAAGAATGTTACAAGAAACTCAAAAGAAAAAGAAAATATATTTACTATTCATTAAGTTGAAATGGATCATCGTAAATGTCTTCATTCTCATTGTCTTCACATTGGGTAGGCAGAAGAGAAGAAAGAGGAAGGGTTAATCTTGCTGTCTCAGGTGTAACAGAGGCAAAAAAAAAAAAATGTGTAAGTGTATCTGTGCAGTTGAAACCTCTGTTGTGTAAGGGTAAATTACATATCCTGATAAAAAGGCCAATTCATCAAAAAGATACAAAAGCTACAAACATAGGTACCAAACAAGACCTCAAAATAAATGAAACAAAAATTAATAGGATCAAAGACCGAAACAGACAGTCTACACTAATATTTGGAGACTTGAATACATCACTCTTAATAATGGAAAAATGTAGACAGGAAATCAATAAGAAAATAGAGTACTTGAACAACATGATAAACCAACAAGACATAGCAGACACATATACAATACTCCAGCTAGCAATAGTAGGGCATGATTTTTCCTCAAGTGTGCATGTAACACTCTCCAGAAATGACAATATATTAGACCACAAAATAAATCTTAATATGTTTAAAAACACTAAACTCATATAAAGTATTTTCTTTGATCACAAAAAAAGTAGTGAAATCAAAAGATACTTTTTGAAAAGGTACAAAATACTGACAACCATCTAACTATACCAACAAAACCAAAGAGAAGATGATAATAACTAAAATCAGAAATGAAAGGGGTGACATTACTACTGATCTTAGAGAAACAAAAAGAGTTATAACAGAGTACTATGGACAACTATATGCCAAAAAATTAGATAGCCAAGATAAAATACACAAATTCCTAGGAATACACAAATTACCTAAACTGACTCAAGAAAAATCAGGAAATATTAACAGATCTAGAGCAAGCAAAATGATTGAATCAGTAATCAAAAAAATCTCAACAAAGGAAAGTCCAGGATGAGATAACTTCTCTGGTACATTATATCTAGCATTTAAAGAAGAATTAATAAAAATCCTTCTCAAACTCTTCCAGTAAATGGAAGAGAAAAATACACTTCCTAACTCATTCTGTGAGGCCAGCATTACCCTGATGCCAAAGCCACCAGATGTCTTTCATAAAGACATCAGAAGAAAATATTTACAAAAAAAAAATTCCTTATTAATATAGACACAAAAATTCTCAATAAAATACTAGAAATTCAATTGCAAAAGCATGCTAAAAGAACTATAAACCATGACTAAGTGATATTTATTCAAGAATGGAAGAATAGATCAACATACAAAAATCAATTAATTTAATACAGTACATTAATAGGACAAGAAAACATATGATCATTTCAATTGATGCAGAAAAGTCATGTAAGAAATTCAACATCATGTCGTGATAAAGAAAAAACACTCCAGAAACTAGAAATAGAAGACACCATCTCAACATTATACAGGGTGTTTATGAAAAATCCACAGATAACATTACATTTAATGCTGAAAGAAAAAGGGCTTTCCCTTTAAGGTCAAGAACAAGACAAGGATGCCTGTTTTCACCACTGCTATTCAGTATTGCTCTAGAGATTCTAGCCAGAATGACTTAGTCAAGAAAAAACACATGAAAGTCACACGCCAAAAGGGAAGAAGTTAAGCTATTTCTGTTCACATATGATACTATCCCATAGATAGGAAGAATGAAAAAAAATCAAGAAACATACTAAAACTAATAAATAAATTTAGCAAAGTTACAGGTTTCAAGACCAAGACACAAAAATCAGTTGTGTATCTATATGCTACCAATAAGCAGTCCAAAAGGAAAATTAAGAAAGAAATCTCATTTAGAATTATATCTAAAAGATTAAAATACATAGGAATAAATTTATCCAAAGAGATGAAAGACATGTACACAGACAACTTCACAAACATTAGTAATAAAAAATTAAAGGAGACATAATAAAAGGGAAGACATCCATGTTTTATGATTGGAAAATATGTTCTATTATCGGATGTTATTAGGATGTTGATGCAACCCAAAAAGTCTCCTGACTTAATGTAAATTCTATTAAAATTCTAGTCACATTAATAAAATGAATTGTGGGTGAGTTCTCACCAGATGTGATCAGTTTTATAAGGGAGTTCTCCCTTTGCTTAGCACTCATTCTCTCTCTTGCTGCCCTGTAAAGAGGTGCCTTTTGCCATGATTGTAAGTTTCCTGAGGCCTCTCCAACCCTGCAGAACTGTGAGTCAATTAAACCTCTTTCCTTTACAAATTACACAGTCTCAGGCAGTTCTTTATAGCAGCATGAGAATGGACTAATACACAATACTAACATTTGTATGGATCCATGAAAGACATTATATAGCTAATGCAACCTTGGGCACAAAGTACAAAGCTGGGGACATAATACTTCCTGATGACAAACTAATATTATTGGTACAAAGCTATAGTTATTGAAATAGTGTTGAAACTGGCATAAAAACACATAAACAAATGCAACAAGATAGAAAGCCCAGAAATATACCCACACATATAAAGTCAACTAATCTTTTTTAAAGGTGCCAGGAATGCACAATGAGGGAAGGACATTTTCTTTAATAAATGACCTTGGGAAAGCTGGCTATTCACATGAAAAACACTAAGATTGGACTCTTATTGTATTCCTTATCATACACACAAAAATCAACTCAAAATGGACTGAAGTTTTAAGCATAAATTCTGATACTGTAAAACTTCTAGAAGAAAATACAGGGGGAAAGGTCCTTGATACTGCTCTTGGCAATAATTTTTTTAGTATAACACCAAAAGCACAGACAATAAAAGCAAAAATAAACAGAATTACATCAAACTGAAGTTGTGGCACAACAAGAGAAACAACAAACAATTTGAAAAGGCAACTCACGGAATGAGAGAAAATATTTGCAAACCACATCTATAAAAAGGAATTAATGTACAAAATACATTTAAAATAACAATAGCAAAAAACAACCTTATTAAAAACTGAGCAAAACCCTAAATAGACTTTTTTTTTTTTTTTTTTTTTTTTCCAGTGAAAGCATACAAATGGCCAACAGGTGTATGGAAAGGTGCTCAAAATCACTAATCATCAGAGAAATGCAAATTGAAACCATAATGAGATATCACCTCATTTCTATTATAATGGCTATTTTCTTTCTTTTTTTTTTTTTTTTTTTTTTTTTTTGAGACAGAGTCTCGCTCCGTCGCCCAGGCTGGAGTGCAGTGGCCGGATCTCAGCTCACTGCAAGCTCCGCCTCCAGGGCCCACGCTATTCTCCTGCCTCAGCCTCCCGAGTAGCTGGGACTACAGGCGCCCGCCACCACGCCCGGCTATTTTTTTTTTTTTTTGGTTTTTTTTTTTTTTTGTATTTTTTTTTTAGTAGAGACGGGGTTTCACTGTGTTAGCCAGGATGGTCTCGATCTCCTGACCTCGTGATCCACCCATCTCGGCCTCCCAAAGTGCTGGGATTACAGGCTTGAGCCACCGCGCCTGGCCTATAATGGCTATTTTCAAAAGTCGAAAGACAATTGTTGGCAAGGAACTGGAGAAAATAGAACTCCATACACTATTGATGGGATTATAGTTTAGTAAAGCCATTATAGAAAACAGTATGGTGGTTTCTCAAAATATTAAAAGTAGAACTATCCTATGACCCAGTAATTGTATATCTCATTGTTTATTCAAAGAAAATGCAACCAGTCTCTTGAAGAGATATCTGCACACTCATGTTCATTGCAGTATTTTTCACAACAACCAAAATATAGAAACAATCTGTTTCTTGACAGATGAATGAGAAAAGATAGTGTGGTGTGTTTCTCTGTGTGTGTGTGTGTGTGTATTTATATAAATTACACTATTGTTCCATCATGTGTGTGTATACACATGTGCACGTGCACACGCACACACACACACAGGAACACTATTTAGCCTTTAGAAAAAGAAATTCTGTCACTTGTAACAATATGTCTGAACCTGGAAGACATTATGCTAAGTGAAATAAGTTAGGTGCAGAAAGACAAATACTGCCTGATCTCATTTATATGTGGAATCTTAAATAGTAAAACTCATAGAAATAGAGTAGAAGGTTGGTTACCAGGGACAGAGGAGTTGGGGGAATGAAGAGATGTTAGTCAAGAGATACCAGCTTTTAGTTATTAAATGACTAAGTTCCAGAGATCTAACATACAGCATGGTAACTACAGTTAATAATAACGTACAATATACTTTAAATTTGTTAAGAAATACATCTAAGTAGATCTTAAGTATTTACATCATACCAAAAACGTAACTATGTGAGGTGATAAATGTGTTAATTAGCTTGGTTGTATTTATCATTTCACAATGTATATCAAAATATCACATTGTATTCCTCAAATATGTACAATTTTTGTCAATTATACTTTCATAAACCTGAAAACAAACGATAACAGCCTTCTTTGCAGAAATAGAAAATCTTATCCTCAAATTTATGTAAAGTATCAAGGTACACCAAATAGACAAAAGAGTATTATCAAAGAACAAAGTTGAGGGACTTGCACTTCCCAGTTTCAAAATTTACTATAAAACTGCAGAAATCAAAACATCGAGGCACTGGCATAAGGAAAAACATGTAAACCAAGGGACTAGAATTGAGAGTTCATAAATAAACCATTATCTACAGCCAATTTATTTTTGACAAAGGTACTAAGCCTATTCGATAAGTAAAGAATAGTCTCTGACAGTTGGTGCAAACACAACTGGATTTCCACAAGCAAAAGAAAAAAGTTGGACTCCTACCTCATAGTATACACATAACTAACTCAACATGGATCAGTTACCTAAACATAAGAGCTGAAAAGCATAAAACTGTTAGAGAAAATCACATAGGCAAATGTTCATGATCCTGGTTTTGGCAACAAATTCTTAGGTATGACCCCAAAAGGATGAGCAACAAAGAGGCATGAGCAAAAGCATGAGCAACAAAGAAATGTGACAATTACACACAGTGGAAGTATTATTTAACCATAAAAAATGAAGTTCTTAATGCATGCTGCAATATAGATGAACACTGAAAACATTATGCTAAATGAAATAAACCAGATACAAAAAGATAATTATAATATGATTCTCATATAAATTATATAAAATAGGCAAATTCATAGACACACAGTAAGTAGATGAGAAGTTACCATGGGTTGGGAGTAGAGAAGAAAGAGAAAGTGCTGGGCAATGGGTACTGAGTTTCTGTTTGGGTGATGAAAGGTTTGGAAATAGACAGCGGTAATAGTTGCACAAGTGGAATCAATTTAGTGTATTGAATTACAACTTAATATAATTAAAATACAAATTTTTGTTGTACATATTTTACTACAATAAAATGTGTAAAGTAATATCATTTAAAATATGCTTGTATATATATAAAACAAATCTTAATGACTAGAGAAGAAACTTCTAGGCAGTGAGCCAGAGGTAATTAGGATGTCAAGTGGATGTATGTTTTTGTTTTATGATTTTTTAACTATTTGAATGTTTACAAAGAAAATGTTACAATTTGTAATTTAAGAACAAACTAGGCTATTTCATAATTTTGTGAATCATTACATGGATTATTTAATGGTCTCATACCATAAATTTAATGATAAAAATATGGAGTTAAAAGTATAAATACAATTTGTAAAGATTGATTACAGCTTAACTTGACATTTTTGTGATGACCTCATAGATAATGGGTGTCCTCTATTTTCTACAAAAGTATATTTCCTAGTTTTATTGTACTTTTCTATTTATTAATATATGTTCTTTATTGTATTCAGCATGTATTCATTCATCTCATGCTTATTGAGTACTAACTTAAGGCCAACCTCTGCACTGACAAATTTCTCATCTGGTCACTCGTTAAGTAGAAAGAGTTGGATATATACCTAAAACTAGATTTTTTTACCCAACATTAGTAGACTCTTCCATTCCTTTGTCATTTATTGGCTATATTTTTATTTTGACTCAGTCTCTACTAAGGTAGACAGATTCAAATGCTACTAATTTTACTGAAGTATTAGAATTGAACCACTTGGTCAGAAGCATTCAGAATGTTAGATAAAACTTACATCTTCAAAATTATATTTGGAACGACATGAGAACTTGATATTAACTTGAGATGATTTGCAACATTCTCTATGAAACTCAAGGCATATTGTTCAGGAGATAGTAAATCTCTCTTAGTCCATTTTCTGCTGCTATAACAAATACCACAGCGTTGATAATTTATAAAGAAAAGAGATTTTATTTGGCTTACATATCTGGAGGCTGGGAAGTTCAAGAGAATGAATCCAGCATCTGTCAAGGGCCTCACCCCATGATGGAAGGGCAAGCCAGCACATGAGACAGAGAGAGAAATGGGGTCAAATATATCCTTTTATCAAGAGCCCACTCTGGTGAAAATAGCATTCATTCATTCATTCATGAAGGTTGAGCTCTCATGAACTAATCACCTCTTAAGACCTCACTCCCAGTACTGGTAAAATGGCAATTCAATCTCAGTGTAAGTTTTGGTGGGAATATTCAAACTATAGCACTGCCCTTTAAAATAGGTCTTGTAGTGGTTTTGAATACAGAGATAAAGTAAGTCACCATCAATACTTACACATACAGACTGGAGTTTGGGGAAAAATGATTTCTACTTTTGTTTTCCATTCAAAGAATAAACTCTACCACTAGAGTTAGGATGCTTTTAAAATTAAAAAAAATGGAATACTAATTCTAGAAAGAACACTACAAAGAATGTTTTTTTCAAATGAAGAAGCAAAAACTTCAAGAGGGCAAGGACTGGCTCCCTGCCGTGGGACTTTAACAGCTGTCTCCTGAAGGCTAAATTAGGGCTCTAAGACTCAATGTAGGAATGTAGGAACCACACTAATATTCCAGCCTTTGCTTATTTTTATTCTATCCCTGTAAACATGTTGCCCACAAAGTAGGAAAGACACAGCAAAACTGAGGCAGATATATCACAAAAGAAACCTACAATTTGGTATTTTTTTTTACAGGGCAAAATCTTCATACACAGATCTCTTCTGAACCGTGGAATGTGTATTCAAAGGAACACTAATATTTTTTACCTTTTAGACCATCTTTCCATACCAGGCTATGTAATTTCTAACAAAGGCCATATTTGTGCCAAGTATCTCCTCTCTTTTCTTATGGGCGACTTGATTACTGGATTCAGGTTGCTCTAGTTTTCCTTATTATTAAGGACAAAATTACATTTAATGTGCAAGAGAAGACTTATTAGAATGTTAATATAAGTAATTTTAATTCAAACAATGCTAAGTTATTTCTTTAGCTCTTTTTCAAATAGTTACAGAAAAGACCAGAGAACTAGGTCTTGACACATTGCGCTGGCTTCACACAATCACACAGCATGCATCTAGGCACTGGTTTTAAAATGAAGAGCCTCCTTGTGACAGCTAAATGCCAAGGTTGTGGTTTTGAAAATATAAAACCATTATTATTTTATTCTTTATCCCCTTCCATACCATTATATCTTCTGCTTCTCCTGCCCAATTTACAAGAATCTAGACTTTGAAAGACAGTACAACAACAACAACAATGGCCTTAACTAGCATCCATTTACATTATTTATGTTTTATAAGGCAAAAATTAACTGGCATGATAGTCAAGATTATTGTGTAGTGAATATAAAAAATGAATAAACTGACACAACCCGATTTTTAAAAATCTGTGGCTATTTCTAATAATATTCTGCATAGGGTTTTTTTCTTTTTTCTTTAGGTGAAGACTAAAGCACCAACTGAGGAGAAAAGATTTTCAGTGTCAGTGAAGTTAAAACATGTCAGCAGCAGTTGCTTCTGTGAATATTGTCTTACATGAAAGGAAGGATGGATTGAATACATATCTGAAACAAGACAAGATTTTCCATCTGACCTCATTATGTGTTTCTCTGGAGTGCATCCCTGGGTTTCTGCCTGAACTGAAATGTGTTGTGGGGAAACCAAATATAAAACAGCTCAGTACTGCCATAACTGACGTGTTTAATAAGATGGAGTATTTACTGTTTTGCCACAGTCCTCTCTTAACTCTAAAAGTCATTATGATGTGCTAGATTCCTTTGTTAAAGCAATCCTCTTAAGTGAAGGCATGTACTGATGAAAAGGTTTTCCAGCTACACGGCTGGAAACAAGGATGAAGTAGCATTACTGTATATAACAGAGATTTATATTGAGAAGTATTTATGGAAAGATTTTTTAGAAACTTGACTGTTGTATTTTTATAAATAATTAAACATACAAATTATCATTGTTACAATACAGCCAGTTTCCTTTTCTGTGAGCATTGGTGATGGATTCAAAAATATATTGATTCAAATAATTTTATAGCATTTTTCATTGCTCTTACTAATACTAGAAAATTTTTCACAGGTCAGAAGTAATAGAAAACTTTCCCCTAGATTAACCTTGTGCTACACAGACAGATTTTCTTTATTCTAATGTATCATAAAGAAAGGCATAATGTCTTTCCGTTTTATTTGTACAATGGTTTACATGTATATTATGAGTATATATATTTACATCTATCATACTAATGGCTAAAGAAATATGTCATTATCTATATTACTATATGTGTATAAATATATTTTTATACATACATATACACACACTATAATTCCATTTTTCAAAATATGGTGAATGTAAGGAAAATATTAGTTAGAACTCCAACACCTACCACCACTAAAATATGTTTTAATAACCTTTGAGTTATTCTGTAAATTAAATTACCATTATATCTAAGAGTGAATCAAAGGCAATATACTATTCAAAAAGTTAATTGCATAGATCTCCTTATATATAGATGTAAATTTATATATAATGTAGATATAGTGAGATGCATTATTTTGGGAAATAAATATAACTCCTCTGTGTTTATTTATACTAAATAATTTGACAAACATTTTAGATTTTTAGTTGCTATAGCAATACACCATTAGATCAATTTTCCAATGTTGTATATTTCATAAAACAGCAAGTACAAAACTATAGATGTGATAAATAAGCTAACTTAGACAAGTTTTCAGGATTCAATAGAATCATTTGGTCAGTATGTTCAGCATGGACTCTAAACATTTCTGGCACACAAGGAACCTTTTAAATTTGCCACCTGAGGAGAAGTATTCTTTTGGAAATTGAAATGCTGTGTAATCTGTGACACTTTTACTTTATTTAAAAAAACTTTTTTTATTCAAACATCAAAGAATTATGAAATACGTACTGTATTCTTAACATTTTGCTTAAAGCTAGGGGTGCAGAGATTAAGGGGAGGTCCCTATATTCAAGAGGCCACCTGTCAACTACAGAGCTCACCTAGTATTAAACTGTTGTGAGCAACCAAATTAAAAACTTACATGCATGATAGTTCACCTTCTAAGAAGTGGAGCTTAATGTTACCTCCTTTGAGGTACGAGTAATTCCCAAATAATAGAGTAGGGAAAGGAGTTTTTTATCAGTGGGGAAACCTGATAAACCTGCCTTTGCCAAGTGATGAAGGTTAATCTTATCAGTCATGTTGATGTAGCTATCATGTTCCCCTGCTATAATGTGATGAGAAGAAATTTTCACTTCTCTGGTATTCTTTCCAAAAAGTTGTATTCTGACTAATCTGAGAAAAAAAAATTAGACCAACCTAGATTGGGTGATGGTTCAACAGGATACCTAGCCAGTAACCCTCAAGACTGTCAAGGTTATGAAAAACAAAGAAAGCCTAAGAATCTTTCACAGGCCATTGGAGCTTGGGGAGCCAAGATAACCCAATGCAAGGTGGTACTCCAAATTAGACCTGGAACATAAAGAGGACATTAAGGACTAACTGGTGAAATGTAAATAAAGTCTGGAGTTCTGTTGAAAAATGAAACAATTTACATATAACTTTAAAGCCTAACAATTAGGTCTGTTACAGTAGAAAAGATAAACCGTAATTTTATCAACAGCAGATCAAGTAAAAACTATCCTGTTGTTGAGAATGAGGGAAACTTAGCGCTCCAATAGCCAGACTAATGTCACACAAGTATTGTGTCACAGATTGCAACATGTGAATCTACAATTAAGGATCTTGAAACATCTTTGGCCATTGTTTTGCAAACTCTTTTTTGCAGAGCACTAGGAGCTTCTCAGATAGCGGTATGGATGAGTGAGAAGACATGGCATTAGCCATGCACCTATCCCCAATTTGGCATAATATTTTATTTCACAAGAAGAATCCATGGCTTAGAAAAAATACAAGAAAATCAGGATGAAAAAATCAGTAACCTAGAGAGGTGCTTATTAAATGTCAATGTGTATACACATCACAGGACATCTTTAAAGGCCAATATTGATTTAGTAATTCTGGGGTGGAGCCTGAAATTCTGCTTTTATGATGAGTAATGCCTATCCTAGGAGATGAAGATGTTGCTTGTCAGAGAAAAACACTGAAAGCAGGAGGGATCTAGCTCAGATGTTAAACTGTTCTCATGTCAGTATGTTTCATAGAGGAAGTTTGCTGTTCTTTTTAATAGATTTTATTACTTCGATAGCAACAGTCAAAATCCTTCACAGTTGGTGAGTTGGAAAAAATTGTGAAAACTGAGTTTTTTAAACTACAGTTCTCTCCATACCTCATCCTTCAGTCCCCTTAATCTAACTCATATATATTTTAACAACCTCCAGAACCACACCTTACTCAGCCAAGTCCTCTATCTAGACTATCCTCTCATCATGTCGTTCTATAACCTGAGATTTCAACAATGAATTTGGATCCAATTGAGATGTTCTTCTGCCAGTTGTACTTTATCATACTCCATGTCAACCCAAGCATTAGGTAGTCAATTACATCTTTCTAGAAAAAGGGAAGAAAATTGATGCTTTGGATTTGTAAAAATCCATGCTTTTGTGTTTCATCTAGGCTCTTACCTTAAAATTACATTTTAAAAATGTAATTCATATTGACCCTTAATACATTCTCCACAGGATTGTTCCAACATTTCTTCTCTCTCAGAGGTCATATTTTATTCCAAAACATTTAGCACTTGATCTTATTTTCTGCTTCTCAAGACTGAGATTCTTGAACTCAAAATATCTTTCCCCCATCCTGATATTCCCTCAAACTATTGGACATCACATTTCCTTCAGAACTATGCACACGCTCACTAACTGCTGAGTGGTTATTACTACCTACCCTTAACCAATACTGTTCTCCAGAAGGTGACCAATGATCAATTTCCAATTCGAATGGCATTTTCTCTGCTTTCTTAAGTATCTGACACAGTAAGATAGGTGCTTTTAGAAGTATTTGGGGGCTTTTTCAATTTCAGATTGTTCTCATAGGTTTTCTGAGCTTCTTTCTTGTTCTTTATATCTCCCTTGCTACCTTTAAAAAAAGTTACTGTAAAAGTAATTTGTAAACTTGTGTTTGAAATCAGAGGTCTAACTCTCTGGTTTTAAATCTCTCTGGTTTTAAATCACTGACATTACCAGAATCAGTTCTTCATTCTTTCAACAGAGTTTTGCTGGCACTCACTCACAGACATACCACTATTTTCTAGCTTTCTGATTTTGAGCAAGTTTGCTTCACTTTATGAGCTCTAATATTTTTCTCTCAAAAATAATGATAATAATGACAATTATATCACATTTCTGCTTTATGAATTGAATGAGATAATATATACAAAATAGCTAGACCTGTGTCTGACAGTCAGTAATGCTAGATAAATTGTCAGTTATTCCTATCACATATCTGCAGTCGTTCTTTTGGATAGCTTGTCTGATCTCATTTTATCTTTATGTAATCTTATATCTATATCTATTTCTAACCCAGTTTCTTGATATCCGCATTATCTCACTATATAACTGTTTCTAGATGACAATTGGAACCAGATAATTCTTTGTTGTGAGGAGCTGTCCTGTGCACTGTGAAATGTTTGGCAATATTTCTAGCCTTTACCCACCAGATGCCAGTAGCAACTCCCAGTTGCAACAATGAAAACTGTCTCCAAATATCACCAAATGTCCTCTGGGGTCCAAAAGCGCACCTGGTTGAGAACCATTCTTCTAATCTTTTTTAAGGATATGCTTATATGGATGCCTCTTTGATGCCTCAACATATGGCCAAAGGCAAATGTATCATATTCTCAATAAACAAGTTTTGTATACTGTTTTATCTACTTTCCTAAGTAGCCATAATGGAAAACACATAGTAATCTTGACTTTCCTCCCCCTTGCTTTCTACAGTTAGTCTAGTAAATTGTGTTGAATATGCAATCCCAATTTTCTCACCATTTATCCCTTGTGCATTCTCACTGACATTACCAGAATCAGTTCCTCATTCTTTCAGCAGAGTTTTGCTGACACTCACTCAGTCATAGACACACTCCAGTGACAATAAGACAGAGTCATCATGGGCCTTGTATTTTAGTGGGGTAAATAGGTAATCAACAAGTAAATAGATTAATAAATTGTATACTTTTGAGTAATAATATATGCATGAAGAAATAAAGCAGAGTAAGGGGATAGAAGACGAATAAAAGATGGCATTTTAATTAGTGTATTGGTAAAGATGTCTTAGGCAAGGCAAAATTCCATCTCCCTTCTGTGAAGAACCTAACCATGCAAAGATCTGGGAATGGCAGGGGGCAGACATAACAGCTTTAAAGTGGTAATGGACTTAGCACTTATAAGAAAGAGCAGCGAGGTCATAGTATTGAAAGTGACTCAATTATGTGGGTGTTTATCTAGGTTAGATTTAAAGAGAAAGTGGAATCAGGTATAGATGCACAAACGAAAATCCTAGATGTTACCAAAAATGTAATGAGCATGAGATGGATCTAAAATGATAAAATTTTAGCAAGTCACTTGATTTCTCTGATTTTCATATTTTTAATTACCTTGATTTTTAGCTGACTCTAAAACTTAATTATGCATTGTGTTGGGATTGTGTATAAAATATAAATTTTAACCAAATGTATTCATGTATTCTATGAAAATTCACCATTTATGAAAGTTATGTTCAAGTTCTAGATTCAAAGAAGCCAATGTTCATGTTAGCTTTATAAAACTGAGGAACATCTGTACATAAATATATATCTCAAGATATTTCAAAAGCATTTGAAAGACATATTTTCATATAATTATGACAGCATTAGAATTATCCATTAAAATTATGTGAATTTTAGTCTAATGCTCTTAAAATTCACTTAAAAAATTCTAAGTATGAGGCCAGAAAAGTAATTTCAGCATAACAATTACACATGGCAGTTATGTTGTATAAGTCATTTAACATGTAACATACTTTTAAAAATTAACATAGTCCAAAAAATTAGCTCCAAGTGTTAGCAATGCCCAAACAACAACTAAAATTAAGGGTGTGTCAATGCTTTGCCTTCAAGTATTATTTTTTGCTCCCTCCAAACTCTCCTTGCTCCTACTTTAAGAGTTTATTACTCAAATGCTAAAACTGCTTATATTTGTTGTTGTTGTTGTTGTTGTTGTTGTTGTTGTTGTTGTTGTTGTTTTAAAGTTGCTTAGGATACGTTTTGTTTAATCATTTTTGTTTGCGTGTCTGTTTGTTTTGTGGTGTTTGTTACCTTTGATTATTAGACTTGGAACATAATCTAGGAGTTATGTGTGCTCAATTTCTATAGATCCTGGAGTGAACTAAGGACAGAGTGGCATACTTAATTTAGAAATCTCCAATTTTTTTTATTCTTAAGTCAAATCCTTAGCTCTATTCTAACATAGAGCTTTATATTTACAGATGCCCTTATTAACCCTTTTGCTGTGGAGACAGATACCTTCTGCTTCTATTAGTCCCCACCACATTAAATTACTTGCATCAGGTCTCTATTACGCCTCCACTTGAGCTAGCGCTGTGTAGCAAAACAACACTGGTAGGGAGTGAATGGTTATCAAGAGAAAGTTTACTTTCAGTGTTAAGAATTAATTTAGCTGAATTGGTGCCGTGAAAGTGGTAAACACAATCCCCTCACTGTTGTTTGTCAGGGTGTGTTATATCACCCTGGATTGCTATGTCAATAATCTGCCTGGCCTGCAAGCTAAAAATCTAAGATTGCTCGGATGACTGACAGGCTGGAGATAGCTGATAATTCTAAGGAATTGGAGGTGTAAAATCTTTAAGGACCACGTCTACAGTATAAATGCCAGGGTATCTCCACATCACTCTGTACTTACAAAGGCAACAGCATTGTTAATGGCAGCCTGTCTGTCCATCAAGTTTGCTACCGGCGGATTTATCCCTCTTTCACTCCTTATCTTTCTTTGCTGTGTTTATTTCGAAACCAGCTGCAGAATAAATTGCCTCTTGTCTTCACCTCCTACACTGAGTACAATGATATGTTCTGTAAAGCTTAAAATCATGGTGTTTTTCAAGCACTCCTTTTTTCAGAACACTGACTTCTAATTTTGTTTGTTTATGAATATGTATTATTTATCTTGTGGGGGCTTTTAAAACACTAAAAATGACTTATTTACTTGGTGAATGCTGAGGATCTAGATAAAGATATGTGTGTGGTATTTCACAGAGAAAAAATAGAATAATTAATATAATCATTTTGTTATTGTTTTGAATAATTAATTAGATCTGATCTGTTTTCATCAAATAGTTAAAATTAAAAGGCAGCCAATTTCAGAGCAAACAGCACATTTCTATTAATTGACTTCAGGAATTTAGTGAAGTTTAAAGTACCCCTCCTTTATGTACATCTGCCCAGCTGCACTTTTCTAATTTATGACCAGAGGAAAGAAGATAATTGTAGTTCGGCAGACTTAAGGATCAAGATTAGAGTTTACAAAAAATATCCAAGTTCTGCAGCAACCCAAACCCTCCCACACTGCTGGTGGGTGTACAGTTTGAGACAACCACTTTGGAAAACGCTTGGCTAAACCTACTAAAGATGATTATACACACACTTTATGAACCAACAACTCCTCTCCCAAAGATACACAGGTGTGCATTCTCCAAAAGACATAAAAGAACCTAAACAACCACTTGTAAAAGGCAATAAAAATGCCCGTAAAATATGAAGAATTGCATGTATGCATACTATTTTTAATATAGATAAAATAAAACAACTAAGCATTGATCAACACTAGAATGGATAAATTGTATTATGTATTCATCCAACGGAGTACCACATAGCAATGAAAATGAAGAAACTGCTGCTATACATGTTACATAGACGAATCTCACAAACATAATGTTGAGCCAAAGAAGCCAAACATATACACTGAGTGATTCTGTTTATATAAAATTCAGACCTATATCTACCTAATCAGAACAGAGGTGATTCTTGGGGTGATTTGGGCATGAAGAGAGCCCTGGGATTCTGCCACTGTTCTATGTCTTCATATGGGTGCCAGTTACATGTTGGGTGTGTTTATTTGCTGGATTAATCAATATGTACACTTACTATTTGTGAACTTGTCTGCATCTATGTTAGTACTTCAAAAAAAAAACTTTAACATTAAAAAAGCATCCAAGGGCCGGGCGTGGTGGCTCATGACTGTAATCCCAGCACTTTGGGACGCCAAGGCAGGCGGATCACGAGGTCAGGAGATCGAGACCATCGCGGCTAACACCGTGAAACCCTGCCTCTAATAAAAATACAAAAAAGAAAAAAAAAAAAAAAAAAAAAGCATCCAGGTTTTCAGGCAGTGCTTGCAACTACACACTAAATTATATTTCTTTCTAGATGATATTTCTTGGTTATTTGCAGAGGGAGATGAAAGTAAGAAAAAAGAGAGCAGCAGATAATCTGGGAAAGGTGTGCATATGCCAGATTGATCTGAGTAATAGAGTTCTCTGAAGATTAATCCATGCGTATTTAGCACAGACACACACATATACTTGTGGATATATATTTAAATGAGCATTGTGGCTCCTATATTGGTGAGTAATGAGGGCAAATATTTATCAATCATTTTGTATCATAAAAAGTCCTTGAATTATGCTAAGTATTTGAACAGAAATATTCATTTTTATTTGGACTGGATGTTATATACAATATTACAAATATCATTCATTCGTTCACAAAATATGGGAGCACATACATATCTGAGTTGAGCATTGTGCTAGGGTCAAGGATGTGGAAGTAAGATGCAGAGTCCTTGCCTTTATGTGAAACACAATGACCTTTTGTTCTCCAAAAGACCTATGAACTCCTTAATACAGATCAATATTTTAAATGTCATCTCAGTATGTTCTATTGCCTATAGTACCTGACTCATGAAGTTGACCAATGGTTTATTTTCATTTCTAAAACATGACCCTCAGAAGCAATATTTGGCTATGATATATTTTAAACTAACTCTCTTCCTCTCTCTGGAGCTCCTGCCTCTCCCATTACTTTCCCCCCTTCTTACCTTTTTCTCTTCAACCATGACATTAAAAAACACCACAGAATATATTTGCTAATTTTAATTCATTTTATACCTGTGACAGTAATTAAATAAGGAAATTCATTACTATCATTACCATTATACTTTTATCATTACCGTTGCTTTGATATAAAATAAATGAATAGTTAGAATAGAAATCTATTATCAAAATTATCTTGTATGTGAAAAAAAGATTTTATTCCTCCAAATGATGTTATCTTAAATCGTCAGGGTAACTGAAAGGTGAAGTTTCTAGAGTCTAAAATTTGATTTAATTTCAATTTAATATTTTGTTATCAAAACAAACCGGTACCATTCTAAATCTCTGTTGTTTTGAATATTTTAACTACTTTTTAATGTGGAAAAGTTTTAAGAGTATTAACTCTATTTTCTCTTGAATAAACTTCCTTTTTTAGTTGAGTTATATTTATAAGAATGTAAAGTTAAATTTCTCTATAACTCTTTCTAGTATTGTCAGCTAATTCTACCTAACCATTGAACAAGCAATAATTCTTTAAGATATACTAACGTTTTAAATAATGTCTGACGGCATCTCATCAATGTCAACTTTTTAAAAATCTTGAATGTTTGATCTTCGTAACTTTAAACATCCAAATGCTAAGAAGGTAAAAATTTTAATTTGCATCCATGTATCTGTAGTGATATAATCAGAGAAGATTTGAAGCAAGCTTTTTATTCATAAAAATTTACTCTCTTTTCTCTGAATTACTTCACAAATCATATTATAGCAGAACCTGTCAATAGACTAACCACTGTGAAGACAATAGTTTTTATTCTTCGCAGGGCTCTTAGCAAATTTTAGAGTCTCTCGGGAATCTGCCTTCACCATAGGTACGATAATAGCAAATAATTTCAAAACATTACTCCAAGAAAAGACATCAGTTGATTGTAGGAAGTGTTCTAATTAAAACCAATTTGGTAGCTCTTATGTTCTTACGAATACTCGCAGGTAATAATGACTAATAAGGCTTAACAAAGGATGTGGAAGGGTATTCTAGATAAGAGAACACAATATACATGGAAATGAGAAATGGGTCCAAGGAACTTTGATTAGAACAATTTGGCAAACAAGCATAGCTTACTTAAACGACAGTGAGAGACGAGGACAGGTTAAGGAGTGATATAATGCTAGAATAAATAAATTTTGTCCGTGTTGAAAATATTTCAACATAAATATGACTTTTAAGAAATTGTATTTTCAGAGGTTCCTCTAAAGACATTCAACCAGAACTAGCATGGGAAGACTTGAGCAGAGGGAAACTCTTAAGTAGTTATTGCTATAGAGAAGACTACAGGTGGTTGAGTGACTGTGTTAGTTTAATGAAAGAATAGAGACGATATAAGACAGCATGAGTAAATGTAAGACTAAATCTTATTGACTTGTACGTGTCAGGAATATATTTTTTAATATTTCTTATAAGAACTTGACAAAGCAACATATGCCATTGGATATAACACATAAAATATTTCACAATACCTAAGAAATATTCAATCTTTTAAATTTATATTCAAATTTGCTACTATGCCATCTTTTTGGTTTCTGACTCACAAAATTTTAACCAATATATAACTACTTCATATAATTTTGTAAATAAATACTTACTATAATAGACCCTATAACAGTAATCCACAAACAAAAAGCCAAATCTGTGATATAAGAGATAACATTGCAGTGCCCTTGAGTAAGTTTACTTCTTTAAGCCTAATTTCTTCATCTGTAAATTGGACACAATAGTGGTATTTATCTATAGGGTTGTATCAAATATTTATAACTATGCAGCTATGAAAGTCAATTGCATTTTCAACACAATGCTCAGCAATCTCCTTTGTCAGACCACTATCTTCCACTTAATAGGAGCTGACAATTTTGCCAATTGTTTCACGACTACAAAACATGGGCCATCATCTTTCTACCCTCCAACAGTAGTTTACTCCACTGATTTTACCACCTCCAATAACAATCTCCTTTTTCCTTTCCAGCCTTTATTCCCACTTCATTCCAAGGCCAGTACTATAAGATTTAGATTTTTTAAGAGGGCACTCCATTTATGGTACACATTTCTGTATCAGTTTTTTTATTGCCAAGTAACAAATCATTTCAAAACTTAATGACTTAAAGCACCATTAATTTATTATTTCTCACAATTCTGTAGATTAAATTCTGCTAATCTTGTCTGGGCTCATTCATGTAGCTGCTTTCAAATGATGGATTGGAAGAGGACTCAGCTAGGGTGGCTGGGCCTCACTCTCTCTGGGGTCTTTCATCCTTAGGGAGGCTAGGCAAGACTTCTTCACCTTGTGATAACAGCAGCATTTCAAGCAGGCAAGATCCAATGTCCAAATGCTTATGAAGTCTCTGTTTTCGTCCTTTATGCTGATGTCGTATTGTTCAAATAAGCTATACTATCAAAGCTAGAGTCAGTGTTAGAAGGGACTAGAAAAGACAGTGATATAATTCACTAGAGGACATTACTGTAACAAAATACTATGATGACCTATTGTGTGGATTAAATCAAATAATGCACAGAAAGTTATTAGCATATGCCTAGTACATAATATGCACTCAGTAAATGTTAGCTACTATTTAAAAATCAGTAATGACATTCATGATTATATATTTATATAACTGTCAGTCTTACTGAGAAACTATTTTGCTTACTATAAACTGGTTTTTACCAACGTTCCTGTGAACTGCCTCTGTTCTTACCCAACACCTATCTTGACTCCAGATTTAGCACTTGGATACAGCTCCTAAAGCAATTCTAGTTTCAAAATATCTCAATAAAAAGAAATATCTTACTGAATGTTTCCTAATGCAATAGACAAGATAACTTATACTATATACCACACAACAGAAACTTAATTAAATTCCATGTTATAATTCCCAGTTTTCCCCCAATTTGTTCTGTCATGTCATCTGCTTTATCATTCCTAATCAGCCTCCAAAATCCCTTCTCTTGCCTAAACAATTAACATCTCATTTTCACCAAGTATTTATTACTTGGGTAATGGAAAGTCTGGTAGCCTTAATTAAAATAATCTTCCTGTCTTCTTAGATATGCCCAACCCCATCCCTCCAACCTAATCTAGGAGAATAGAGAAAATCTCAAGAGTTTCAAGTCACACATATCCTTTAAAATAAGGAAAATCCAATTGAAACAAAGAAATATTAAGGATTAAGCTATTTAATATACTACTAATTAGGAATCAAGAATATAGAGAAGGACAAGATAATTTCACTGACATTTTTTTCATGTCTGACTTTTTTAACTGACCATTAAACAAAGTACTAAGATCAATGGGGCAACACACGTGTTCAAAGTGCTTCCAGAGCATGAAGTAGGAAGCCCCTGTGAATGTCAATAACATGGACTCTTACTCCAAAAAGAATAGACTCGGCAACATGCGTTGGTGATGTCATGCACCATGCTTTTTTGAAACTCTCTACTTATTAGAGTGTTTTCTTTGTGTTTCTCTTTCCCACTCTCTGGAACTTGAACTGATTGCCTCTGCTGTGTACTAACTGCAGACCTTCCCGCTGATCCCTTGACGCAGAATCAAGCTCACAGTTTCCACACTCACACCTGCTATTACCCTCTCCTTCAAATACACCATTTATCTTGACAGTAAGTAAACTTATCTCGGGAAGTATTCCTTGTGGAACTGTAGTTTGTCTTTTGGATTATCTGAAAGATCAAATTTTAAGTTCTCCTTTGATACCAAACATTGGTCTTTTCCTTCCTTGAGCAAGCTTTAAAAAGTACCTTTTCATTTCAGGTAGAAAACACATGAGAGTGATGATAGTAAGTAGCATTTAAGTTTACATGTAGGAGATGCTTTGAAAATTCTTATTTTTTCATATCAGTCTGATATAAAGAATAGCATTGTTCAAGAAATGCTATAAAAATGGTCTCTGTGCTTCTGCGTGAGAAAGACATTGGCTATTGGAATAAATCCTCTGTCAATCTCCTTTTCAAGGAAAAATAACAACAAAGACTTCAGAAAGCTATACCAGCTGAGCAAGTGTTTTTGTGAAACGTGACTTCAGACAAAATAGTAATCATCAGCTTGAAGAAGGAAAGTTTTTATGTATAAGTACATATATATAGGTGGGTTCCAGATATAAGATGGGTTTAAAGGGATACAAAGAAACTATTAACAAGATTGTTGTTTGCTGAAGATATTCAATAACTAGATTGTCTGTAAGAAGATTATATTGTGAAAAAGATAAACCTCACATTTGGACCATGATGGAATGGCATGGCAGAGTAATAAACTATAGAGGCAAGCGTGTGAACAATTTAGTGTAGGAGGTCAAAATAGTCTAGTATATGTATCTGTACTCATAACTTTGCACTTCTGTGTGCTTTTTATATTGCTTAAAATCATACAATTTATTTTTGAGTTATAATTAAGACATTTACTTAAGGACTTCAGACTTATTTACGTATTTGTTTAGTGAAAATAATTCTTTCCTTCCCTTTCAGTTTCCAGGTAAAAGTTAAATGATACATACTTCTGATCACATATAGTGAAATATGGAATCTCTATGCAATTTTACATTCATTCCAAAAGGAGTTTTACACATAAGGAAAAAATTAGTACTCACTAAAATAATGAGGGAGATGAACAAATTATCAGATTTCCATGAAAAGTTTACAACGGAGTTAAAAGATGGTCCATTACATGTCAGAAGTGGTTATAACAATATACGGTGTATACCAAACAGTTTGAGAAAAAAATGCCATTAAATGTAAATATTTTAATAATGTTGATTAGTTTTTAGAATTTAGTGACCATCACATGTTAATTTTTAAAAATGTTGGAAAATAAAGTATAATTAAATTATTAGAAATCACCTAGCAATATCTGTTAACATTTTGAAATATTTCTTCCAAGAATTTTTTTCATGTGGAGGAATATGCCATTATAATGTTTAATTGGGATTATACTGTAACTACATACATAATGTGTCTAGCTTTTATCACTTAACATAATTTTAAATGTATTTTATGAGTATATTTTCCTTATTTGTTTAATTTACCCCAGTTTTTATGCCACCTAGCAATGTGTGATAGTAGGTTCCAGTACCCTCGCCATCAAAAAGATAAAGTTGTTATATATTTGATTTGCAATCTTTACTTGAAATGAGGCCCTGTTCTTTTGACCCTTTATGACTTTCTGTTATCTTTTGAGAATAAGCATTTTTCATTTTACTCATTGGTTGTTAATATTGTTTTCTAAGTGGTTAGTGAGAGTTATTTAAAAATCATAAATATTAATCTGTCCTGTGATATTTAATATAATTTTTTCTCATTTGTTGTTCTTTTTTAATTTTTTAGTGTAACATATTTGTAATGGTTTATTACTATGTCACCATAATATACTATTTTTAGTCACCTTAGCCAGGCTGCAAATATTTTCCAAAATCTCCTGTAAGGTTCTGAGTTCATACTGGCTACCAAAGACATTTTCATAAATGCAGGAGGCAGAAATGAAGTAGCAGCCATATTTTTATGCTCAGTAGATTAGTATAGAGTACCATCCATTGTATCATCTCACACTTGTCACTGATCTGTAGTCTCACTGGGATGACATGGGCCCCATCAGAAAGCCTCCTTACAGCTTTTTAAGGTCCTGAACCAAGTGAGTGTGCAGATTTGTGGAAAAGAGCTGCAGGTTCACCGCATATCGACCCTGCAGCAGTTTAAGGCAGAGAGAGAATGATGTGGGTTCCAATTAACAGTAGTAGGTCTCTTATCATGAGTGTTTCATATCTAGTTTTCCTTTCTGACTGCTAATCTGGTTGATGGCTAATAGCTTGACTCTCAACACCAAAGGCAGTGATAACCACATTGCAGAGATGCTTGTTCCAATTTTCATAATTGTGTGAGGCCTAGTCTGCACATAAATTCCTTATTCTATATCATTAATACTGTTCTGCTTCTCTGATTGAACCTTGACTGAGACAGAAACAGCTAATGGAAGGGGTTCTATATCAGTAGCCACTAGCCACTGTGGCTATTGAGCACTTGAAATATTATTAGTAAGATTTGAGAATGGCTGTATCTATAAAATCCACAGCAGATTTCAAATACAGTAAGAAAAAAATGAAAATATCTCATTAATAGGCCATATATTAACTACATATTAAAATAATATTTTTTCATATATTGATTTAAATAAATATTAATTTTACTGATTTTTACATTGTTAATATGGCTACTAAATATTTTGACAGTACATAAGTGGCTTGCATTTGTAGCTCACCTTGAATTTTTATTAGACGCTAATATTCGAGAAGAATAGCACCTTAGAAATGAGTTATTAGAACTGGCTCCAACGTTTCTGGAATTGGTCTCTGGTCTGACTAGATTAAAGGTGTTAATGATCCTTTTTTCCGTTTGTGAAGTGAATTCTCATAGTCGGTGGAAAGGACTAGTAAATCAGATGCTTAATTACCACCCATAGATACCTATAATTAAGTACCTGTTAAACATGACATCTGTGTATTCTTCCAGGCAGTTTCTGTTTCCTGCTATTTCTCCCAGTGTATGAGTCATATTTTTCTATTTCTTTGCAGATTTCATAACTTTTTACTGAAATTGGTCCTTTTAGATACTGTATTATAGCAACTCTGAGTACTGGTCCTCCTGTTCCAGTGTTTCTTTGCTTGTATGTTTAATGACTGGCTGAATTGTTTTACTGAAGTCTACCCCTGTCTCCTTAACTGTGGCAAGCCTTTGATGTGACTCAGGGAAGTATGCTTTTGGGCATGCCCAGTTATCTTGGGATGTCAGTTGTATTGGTAGGGTGCTCTTCCACTCTTTTCTGACCACATTCAGCTATTAAACTCCACTAGTAGCACCTACTGATTGCTCTATTGTTTTCATCAATATCCCAAGGCTTAAATACCTCCATTAATTCAATCAAATTAACTCAATCAAATTGTGGTCCCTTTGAGTGAATACTTTCTGAGGTTAGTGTTTCATATTGGTTCTGGACCCAGGAGTGCTCCTCCCAGCTGTCTTATCCCTGGGTTATTTTCTGCAAATTACCACCTTACATTCCAGGCTATATTTTTATTAGATCCATGAATCTTCAAATTGCCTTTCACCACAATGTCCAATATTTTTTAGAATATCTTTAGGTTAAAACTTCTCCATGCTTTGTTGCAAATAAAGTCAGTTAATTTGGGGACAGATTAGGTACTTTATTATAGGTATCTGTGGGTGGTAAATAAATATCTAGTGGAAAAAAATCTACAAAAAATCAGTAAGAGAGACAAGAGTCCACAGTACTTGAATGAAGATTGTTGCAGATTAGAACACAGGACTTACTCTACCATCAGCTCCCAGTATAGGGCTTTCTTCCTAGGAGGATAAACGATTCTCATTTTCATTCATCCTCAGCTGCCTATTGTTGAGGCTGAGTGTGGTCACAGGTGGGGACTTCCTCCTAGTGCCCACCCACTATTTATGAAAGGTAGGTTCTAAGCAGGTGTAGTATGCTAAGAATAATGGAGTTCTGATAGCTCTTCTTCCTGTTCGTAAGCATGTGGTTCCAAGTTAGGAGATGCAAGCAAAGAGGACATCATTATTATTCCTCCCTTTCTACCAGATGCTCAGCTCCCAGAGTTGATGTGTCACTCAGAATAAACTTGCCTTTGTCCCCACCTGTAGCTTCAGAGCCTGGGCTCAGAGATTTTGCCTGGGGGAGAAGCATAACATAAAACCAAAGGCTCCTAATCTGTAGACCAATTTCAGTAAAAAAATTACAAAATCTGCAAAGAAATAGAAAAATATGACTCATACGCTGGGAGAAATAGCAGGAAACAGAAACTGCCTAAAAGAATACACAGATGTCATGTTTAACTGTAAAAAAACAAAAACTAATAGAAATCATTAAAGAAGTAAAGGAAAGTATGATTGGAATGTTATACCAAATACAAAATCAATGAAAGCAGAAATTAAGAAAAGGAACTAAATGGAAATACCAAAGTTAAAAAGTAAAATAATCGCAATACAAAATTTACTTGGGGGGCTCCTCAGAGATTTGAACAGGCAAACTAAAAACTAGCAAACAAAGGTAAATGGATATAGATTATGGAACTTGAAAAAGAAAAAGAAAAAAAGCATGGAGAAAAATGAACACAGCCTCAGAGAAATGTGAGGCATTATTAATCACACAAACATACATGTACTAAGAGTACATAGAGAGGAGATAGAAGAAAAATAACAAATATTCAAAAAAAATTGCTGAAACTACTCAAAGTTATTGAAAAACAATAACCTAGGCATCCAGGAAGCTCAGTGAACTCCAGGTAGTATAAACACAAAGTAACCCACGAACAAATCATATTAAAAAGAATGAAACTCTCTGACAAGGAGTACATTTGAAAGCAACAAGGGAAATATGTCCCTTCACTTACAAGAAAACTCCAAAAAGATTAACACACCTGACTTCTTGGCAGAAATAACTGAAACCAGAGACATTGGGATGATATATTTAAAATGCTCAAAGAAAGCTTCAACCTGGCCTCCTCTATTCAGGAAAACTTTTGTTCAAAAAGTGAAAGTAAAAGAAAGACCTTTATAGATAAATAAAATCTTAGAGAATTTGTTGCTGGCAGACCAGCCATACATGACATACTTAATGAAGTTCTTCAGGATGAAAGCAAATTACACCAGATGGAATTTTCAGTCCAACTTGAAACAATAAAGAATATTGTAAAAAAAATTATGTAATTATAAAAAGTGGCATATTTTCCTCCTTTCTTCTCATACCTGATTTTAAAAGCAGTGGTATAAAATGATATGTATGATAGGCCCCGGTGTGTGATGTTCCCCTTCCCGAGTCCAAGTGATCTCATTGTTCAGTTCCCACCTATGAGTGAGAACATGCGGTGTTTGGTTTTCTGTTCTTGTGATAGTTTGCTAAGAATGATGGTTTCCAGCTGCATCCATGTCCCTACAAAGGACGCAAACTCATCCTTTTTTATGGCTGCATAATATTCCATGGTGTATATGTGCCACATTTTCTTAATCCAGTCTGTCACAGATGGACATTTGGGTTGATTCCAAGGGATTGCATTGGGAGTTATACCTCATATAAATGATGAATTGATGGGTGCTGGCAAGTTGATGGGTGCAGCACACCAACATGGCACAAGTATACATATGTAACAAACCTGCACGTTATGCACATGTACCCTAGAACTTAAAGTATAATAAAAAAAAAGAAATCAAAAAAATAAAACAAAATAAAATAAAAATAAAATGATATGTATATAATGCAACACAACATTGAGCCTATTGCATATAGAAATATAACACGTGTGCTATATTTGTCAATAACGGCACAAATAAAGTGGAAGGGAATAAAGTTTTAATGGCCTAAAATTACAAAAGGAGGTAAAATAATACTTAAAATAATGTATTGTTAAGTTTGTAACATTAACAGATGCAATATATATAAAAAGAATACTACAAAAAGGCAGGGAATAGAGCTGTATAAGAGTCACAATTCTATATATCATTAGAATCAAACTGAGATAAATCTAAAGTAATTTGGATAAATTTCAGTGTATATGGTAAGCCCTAGACAAAATGCTAAAAGCATATAAACCATAAAAACATTTTAAAAATTAGATGCAACTTAAAAAATGTTTACTTAATGCAAAAGAAAGCTATAAAAGAGAAATAAAAGAACAAATAGAACCCTAGAGCATATAGAAAACAAAGAGTAAATTGGCATGAGTCCAATTATATCTATAACATTAAATGTGAAAATATTAAACAAAGTGATGAAAAGGCAGAGCTTTTCAAGTTGGTTAAAAAAATTCAATTATATACTATCTAAATGTGACACACTTTAGATTGAGAATAGACCAAAATTAAAATATGGAATATATATATTATGCAAAGAGCAAACACTTACAAAAAGTAAAAATGTAAATATTTATGTTATATATATTTTACCACAATTAAAAATACTGGAAAACTGAATTCAACAACATATTTTAAAAATTACACAACAGGACGAAGTGGGATTTTGCCTAGGATAAAGCAAGTTTGGTTCAAAATCTGAAAATATATTAATGGGATGCATTATATCAATTGAATAAAATAAAAAATCAGTCAGGTACAGAGGTTCATGCCTGTAATCCAAGCACTTTGGGAAGCCAAAGCAGACAGACTGCTTGAAACAAGGAGTTTGAGACCAGCCTGTGCAACATGATGAAACCCCATATCTACAAAAAACACAAAAACTGGGTGTAATGACACTTGCCTGTAGTCCCAACTACCTGGGAGGCTGAGGTGGGAGGATTGCTTGAGCTCGAGAAGTAGAGATTGCAGTGAGCCACGATGATATTATTGCACTGTAGCCTGGGTGAAAAAGTGAGATCCTGTCTCAAAAACAAGCAAATAAACAGTCACATACTCATCTCAATAAATGGGCAAACTCCATTTGACACAATTCAGCATGTGTTCATGATTAAAACTCTCAAGAAACTTGAAATAAAAGGAAAATTTATAAAACTAATTAAGAGTATCTGTGTTATGCCATTTTTTCATTGCTATAAGGAAATATCTGAGGCCAGATAATTTAAAAAGAAAAGAGGTTTAAAACTAACCTGAAAGCTAGCTGAAGAAATAATTAAAATTAGGTAACTGAATAAAATTGAGAGGCAAAAATCCATACCAAAAAAAACAATGAAATAAAGAGTTTGTTCTTCAGAAATATAAACAAGATTGATAGACTGCTAGCTATATTAAAAAAGAAGAAAAAGAAGATCTAAATAAGTACAATCAGAAACGACAAAGATGACATTACAACTAGTCACACGGAAATACAAACTCCTCAGAGAACAGTATGAACAACTCTGTGCACAAAAATTAGCAAATCTAAAGAAAATGGATAAATTCTGGGAAATACATAATCCCCCAAGATTGAATCAGGAAGAAATTGAACCCTGAATAGACCAATATCACGCTCTGAAATTGAATCAGTAATGAAAAACCTACCAACCACAAAAAACCCTAGACCAGATGAATTCTAGCAGATGTGCAAAGAAGAACTTATATCAATCATACTGAAAGTATTCCAAAAATTTGAGTAGAGGCTGCTCTCTAACTCATTCTATGAAGCCATCATCAGCCTAATAACAGAATCTAGCAGAAACACAACGAATAACGAAAACTTTATGCCAGTATCTCCTATGAACATAGTCACAAAAAATCCTCAACAAAATACTAGCAAACCAAATCCAGGAGCAAATCAAAAAGCTGATAACACCACAATCAAGTAGACTTCATTTCTGAGATGCAAGTCTGGTTCAACAGATGCAGTTCAATAAATGTGATTCATCATCAATGTTGTTTGCGTCTAAGTCTCCACCAAATTATCATGTTAAGTTGTAATCCCCAGTGTTGAAGGTGGAACCTAGTGAGAGGTGATTGAATCATGGGTCAGGTTTCTTATCAATGATTTAATACCAATCCCTTGACATTGTTCTTGTGATCATGAGTTCTTGTGAGATCTGATCATTTAAAAGTGTGTAGCATCTCCCTCCTCATGCTCTTGCTCCTGCTTTCAACATTTGAAATGCCTATTCCCCCTTCACCTTCCACCATGATTGTGAGTAATCCCAAACCTTCTTCAGATGCCAAGCAGATGCTAGCATCATGCCTCCTGTACAGCCTGAAGAACTATGGCCAATTAAGACTCTTTTCTTTATAAACTACTTAGTTTCATGTATTTCTTTATGGCAGTGTAAGAATGGTCTAATCCAGAAAATTGGTACTGAGAGTGGTGCATTGCAATAGAAATACCTGAAAAAGTGGAAGCAGCTTTGGAACTGGTAACAGACAGAAGTTAGAAGAGTTTGGAGGGCTCAGAATCAGATAGGAATATGAGTGAAAGTTTGAAACTTCCCACAGACTGGTTAAATGGTTGGGACCAAAAGTGAAAGTTTGAAATTTCCTACAGACTGGTTAAATGGTTGGGACCAAAATGTTGATAGTGATATGAACAGTGAAGGCCAGGCTAATGAGGTCTCAGGTGGAAATGAAGAACTTATTGGGAACTAAAGTTGGAGCAAAGCTTATTCCTGTTATGCCTTAGCAAATAACTTGACTGGATTGTGTTCATGACCTAGGATGTTGTGGAACTTTGAACTTGAAAGTGATAATTTGGGGTATCTGGCAGAAGACATTTCTAAGCAGTAAAGTGTTCAAGATGTGGCATGGCTGCTTCTATAACCCTATGCTCAGATGTGTGAGCCAAGAAATAACCTCAGATTTGAACTTATATTTAAAGGGGAGGTAGAGAAATTTGGAAATTTTGCATCGTGGCCATGAGGTAGAAAAAAAAAAAAAGAAGCCCATTTTCAAGGGAAGAATGCAAGCAGGCTGTGAAATTTGCATAAGTAAAAAGAAGCCAAATACTAGTATCCAAGACAATGAGAAAAAAGCCTTGAAGGCATTTCAGATACCTTTGTGGCAGCCCTTTCTATTGCAGACCGAAAGTCCTAGGGGAACTGAATGGCTACATGGGCCAGGTCCAGCACCCCTGCTGCCCTGTGCAGCCTTCAGACACTGTTTCCTGCATCCTAGCCACTCCAGCTCTAGCCGTGGCTCAAAGGGGTCCAGGTACAGCATAGGCCGCTGCTTTAGACAGTGTGAGCTGGCTTCCACATGGTGTTAAGCCTGAAGGTACATGGAGTCCAAGAGTTAAGGCTTGGGAACCTCTGTCTACATTTCAGAGGATGTACAGAAAAACCTGTTTTCCAAGTAGATGTTTGCTGCAGGGGGAGTACCCTACCATAAAACCTCTACTAGGACAGTACAGGGAAAATACGGGTTGGAGCCCCCACACAGAGCCTGCACTGATGTACTGCCTAGTAGAGCTGTGAGGAGAGGGTCATAGTCCTCCAGATCCCAGAATGTTAGAGTCACTGGTAGCTTGCACCTTTTGCATGGAAAAGCCATGATTCATAAGCACTCAATTCCAGCCTGTGAGAGCAGCTGTGTCAGCTGAATACTGCATAGCCACAGAGGCAGAGCAGTCCAAGGCCTTAGGACTCTGCACTTTTACCAATGTCCCTTGGTTGTGAGACATGAACTCAGCTGAAGCTGGAACAGCCTTGATGTGGGGAGTATTTACCAAAGCTGAGCAGGGCAGTGGGCCCATGGTCTGGCCCCTGAACCCACTCTTTCCCCTAAGCTGTTGGGCCTGTGATGGGAGGTGCAGTCTTCAAGAAATCTGAAATACTTTTGAGGTCTTTTTCACATAGTCTTGGCTATTAGCATTTGACTCTGTTTTAGTCATACTAATCACTCTAGCAAGTGGTTGCTTCAAAGACTGTTTGTATCCCCTCCTGGAAATGCTTTTTGTTTCTCTGTACATGGCCAGACTGTAAATTTTCCAAACTTTTACTCTCTGTTTCACTATTAAATTTATGTTTCTACTTTAAGTCATTCCTTTTCACTTGAGTCTGATTGTAAGCTATTAGAAGCAGCCATTCCACATCTTGAATGCTTTCCTGCTTAGAAATGTCTTTGGCCAAATAATCTAGGTCATCACTATTAGGTTCAACCTTCCACAGAACCCTGGGCCATGGATACAATGCAGCCATGCTCTTTGCTAAGGCATAACAAGGGTAGCCTTTACTCTAGTTCCCAGTAAGTTTCTCATTTCCATCTGAGACTTCATCAGCCTAACCTTTGCAATCTATATTTCTAACAGCATTTTGATCACAATCACTTAACAAGTCTCTAAGACATTCCAAACTTTCTTCCATCTTTCTATCTTCTTCTGAGTCCTCCAAACTCTTCCAGGCTTTTCCCATTACCCAGTTTCAAAGCTGTTTCCACATCCTCAGGTATCTTCATAGAAAAAGGCCACTCCTGGTACCAATTTTCTATGCTTGGCTGTTTTTGTGTTGCTATAAAGAAATACCTGAGACTGGGTAATTTATAAAGAAAATAGTTTTAATTAGCTCATGTATCTGCAGGCTGTACAAGAAACATGGTGCCAGAATCTCCCTGGATTTTAGTGAGACTCCAGGAAGCTTCCAATTATGGTGGACATTGAAGGAGGAGTAGGAATGCCAAATGGCAAGAGCAGGAGCAAGGGGATAGTACATCCTAGACTTTTAAACAACCAGCTCTAGCATGAACTAACTGAGCAAGAACTTACTTATCATCAAGGAGATGGCACTAAACCATTCATGAGGGATCTGCTCCCATGACCTAATCCCACCAGTCCCCATATCCAACATTGGAATCACATTGTAACAGGAGATTTGGAAAGGACAAACAAACATCCAAACTATATCACCATCTATGAAAAATCCATAGCTATCATTATACTTAATGCTGAGGGATTAGATGCTTTCTCCATAAGATCAGGAACAAGACATGTGTTTTCACCACATGTATTCTAAATTGTACTAGAGTTTCTGTCCAAGGACAAAAAAAAAAAAAAAAAAAATCCAAACCATATCAACGCCTATGAAAAAATCTGTAGCTATCAATGTACTTAATGCTGAAGGACTGGATGCTTTCTCCATGAGATCAGGAACAAGACATGGATGTTGTGCTTTCACCACATCTATTTGACATTGTACTGGAATTTATGTCCAGGGCAATTTTGAAAGAAAAGAAATAATAAGCATTCACATTGTAAAGGAAGGAGTATACTAACTCTATTTACAGATCACATAATCTAATATATAGGAAATCTTGAGTAATTTACTACACAACTATTAGGATTAATTAATAAGTTTAGCAAGTTTGCAGGATATGTGATCAGTATAGAAAAATTAATCAAGTTTGTATACACTTGCAATGATCAATATGAAAATTAAATCTAAATTACAATTATATTTATAATAGCATCACAAAGAATAAAATATCTAAGAATAAATTTAATGAAATACATTCAAAACTCATACTCTCAAAAATACAAAACACTGTAAAAAGAAATGTTAGAAATATACTCACATTTTCAAAAGAATCTTATATTTATGGGTTGAAAGTTTTAACATTATGATGGCAATAATTTCTAAACTGATGTATAGATGCAATGCAATCTATATTAGAATTTTGGCTGACTTCCTTGTAAAAATTGACAAGCTGGTTCTGAAATCCATATGGAATTGTCAGTGACCCAGAATACCCAAAACAATTCTGAAAAAAAAAATGTAGGAGGACTCATACTTCCTAATTTCAAAATTTCTTAAAAAGAAATAATAATAAGAGAAAGTTGTATTAGTACAAAAACGTAAAATGAAATAACACTGAGAGTCCAGAATAAAATCAAACACCTGTGGCAACCGATTTTTTATAAATGTGCCATGAACATTTATTGAGGAAAGAATAGTCTTTAAAAAAAAATGTTCCTGGGAAAACTGGCTAGCTGCATGCAATAGAAGGATGTTGGACCGCTTTCTCAAATGATATATAAAAATTAACAAATATTAAATATGTTGAATCAAAGTGAATCAAATACCTAAATATAAGAACTAATACACTAAAACTCTTAGCAGAAAACATAGGGGTAATTCTATATGACCTTGAATTTTGCAAATAATTTTTTATTTTTATTTTTTTTTTTGAGACGGAGTCTCGCTCTGTCGCCCAGGCTGGAGTGCAGTGGCCAGATCTCAGCTCACTGCAAGCTCCGCCTCCCGGGTTTACGCCATTCTCCTGCCTCTGCCTCCTGAGTAGCTGGGACTACAGGCGCCCGCCACCTCGCCCGGCTAGATTTTTGTATTTTTTTTGGTAGAGATGGGGTTTCACTGTGTTAGCCAGGATGGTCTCGATCTCCTGACCTTGTGATCCGCCAGTCTCGGCCTCCCAAAGTGCTGGGATTACAGGGTTGAGCCACCGCGCCCGGCCAGAATTTTTGTGGTAGCATCCAAAATCACAAGCAACAAAGAAAATATAGATGACCTTATCAAGACCAGAAAACTTTTGTGCTTCAATGGACAATATCAAAATAGTGAAAAAACCAACCTACAGAATAAGAGAAAATATTCACCAGTGATACATCTGATAAGGAATTTTTAATATAGAGAACTCCTACAAAGGAAAATAAAAATAAAATAACCAAATTTAAAAGTGGATAAATGATCTTAATAGACATTTCTGTTATAGCCCAACAGGTTCTTCTTGCCTACAACACAGATAAAGCCAATTCACTGAGACAGTGGTACTGCAGCAGAGAAAGAGTTTAATTATCACAAGGCAGACTAATAGAAGGATGGGAGATTTTTGTCAAATTTGCCTCCCTGAGAGCTTGGAGGCTAGGGTTTTAAAGGATATTTGGCAGACAGGAGACTAGGGAATGGGTATTGATGATTGGCTAAGATGAAGTCATATGAGTATTCAAACTCTCTTCGCAGGCCAAGTCAGTTTCTGGGGAATGGGCATTGATGATTGGTTAGGATGAAATCATAAGAGTATGCAAATTGTCTTTGCAGGCTGAGTCAGTTTCTAGGTAAGGCTCACAGGAATGGTGTGAGTCACAGGTGTGAGTGGCATCAGTTGGTTCACCTGAATGTGAAAGTTTTGAAAAATATCTCAAAAACCAATCTTAGGTTTGAAAATAGTGATGTTATCTGTAGGAGCAATTGGGGAAGTTACAAATCTTGTGAATTCTGGCTACATGACTCTTTTGCAGTAAGCAATTATACAAAAGCAAAGTGCCTGTAATCCTAGCACTTTGGGAGGCCAAGGCGGGAAGATAGCCTGAGCTCAGGAGTTCAAGACCACCTTAGGCAACACAATGAAATCTGTGTCTACTAAAATACAAAAAATTAGCTGGACATGATTGTGGGTACTGTAGTCCCGGCTACTCAGGAGGCTTTGGTATGAGAATTATTTGAACCCAGGAGGCAGAGGTTGCAGTGAGCTGAGATTGTGCCATTGCACTCCAGCCTGGGTAACAGAGAGAAAACAAAAGAAAAGTAGGGAAGTAGGGAACAATAGCTGGTTATCATTTAACTATACCTACATATTAGCAGAATTTTGGTCCCTCCCATAATCTTCACCTTGTGGTCTTTCATTAACCTTATGAAGACAGTTTCAGTCTCCAGAGGAGGTCAGTTTTGGGAAGGAATATTCTTATCCTTGTCTCAAAGTTAAACTGTAAACTAAATCCCTCACAAAGTGAGCTTGGTCTATGCCCAAGAGTGAACATGGGCAGTTAGCTTGTGATGTTTGAAGCAAGATGGGATCAGTTAAGTAAGATTTCTCTCACTGTTATAATTTTTGCAAAGGCAGCTTCATTTCTCCAAAGAAGATATACAAATGGTCGTCAAGCACATGAAAAAATTCTCAGCATCATTATCCCTGAGGAAAATGTAAATCAAAATCACAATGAGATACCACCTCACACTCACCATTATGGCTAAAATAAAAGACAAATAATAAGAAGTATGAAATTATGAAGACATTTTAACTCTCATACACTGTTGGAAGAAATGAAAAATTGTACAGCTGCTTTGAAAAACAGCCTTTCTAGACACGGTAACACTTGCCTATAATCCCAGCCACTTGGGAGGCTGAGGTAGGAGTATTACTTGAGCTCGAGAGTTCAAGACTAGCCTGGGCAACATAGTGAGATCCCATCTCAATATAAAAACAAGAAAAGAAAAAGTCTGACAGTTCCTCAAATGATTAAACATAGAGTTATCATATGATGCTCCATTTCTACCTTATGTATACAAAAGTATTGAAAACATACATCCAGACAAAAACTTTTACATCTATGTTCATTGCTGCATTATTCATAGTAGCCAAAAAGTGAAAACAATTCAACAAAACAACCCAATATCCCTCAACAAACAAATGAATAAACAAAAGATTTTATATACATACAATGAAGTATTATTAGAACTGATACATGTGTCAACCTAAAAGAAAGGAGCTAAATTAACATAAGTAGAGAGTTTATTTGAGCCAACTTTGAGGATTGCAACCTGGGAGTGCAGATTTGAGTTGCCCTGAATATACACTTCAATTAGCAGCAGTTACTACTGGAATTTTAAAGGCAAAACAGGAGCAGTTAGTTCTTAAGTTGTTTACCAAGAATTTATAATAAAATAACATAAGCTATTGATTGACTATACATTGTTCTTTGCATCACAAATTCCAGGAACATGGAAGATAATGGGTGAGGTAACTAGTAAGGAACAGAATGACTTTGAACAATTGCCTCAAGCATGGGTGTGGGTGGGGAGCATAACTGAAGTCCTATAATCATGTTTGTCTGGGCCTGATAAATTTTGCATACCTCACATAGCTCAAAGTTTTCTGAGCTATTCTTTCTTTCCTCACATGTTACAACTCGATTAAACCTTTAAAACTATATGTTAAATAAAAGAAGCCAGACACAAAAATCCATGTATTACATGATTCCTTTCATAAGGAGATCTAAAATAAGGAAATCTATAGACATAAAAAGTAGATAAGTGGTTGCGTAGGGCTGGAGAGAGATGAGGGATATGGAAATGATAGTTAAAGGGTATGGAGTTTCTTTTTTTCTGAGACGGAGTCTCACTCTGTCACCCAGGCTGGAGTGCAGTGGTGCAATCATGGCTCACTGCAAGCTCCACCTCCTGGGTTCACACCATTCTCCTGTCTCAACCTCTCGAGTAGCTGGGACTACAGGTGCCTGCCACCATGCCTGGCTAATTTTTTATATTTTTTTAGTAGAGACAGGGTTTCACCATGTTAGCCAGGATAGTCTCGATCTCCTGACCTTGTGATCTGCCCGCCTCAGCCTCCCAAAGTGCTGGGATTACAGCCGTGAGCCACTGTGCCTGGCCTGGTGTTTCTTTTTGAGGTGACTAAATGTTCTAAAATTGACTATAATGAAGGTTGCACTTATCTGTGAATATACTAAAATCAATTGAATGGTACACTTAAAATAGGTGAATTGTATTGTATATGAATTATATCTAAATAAGATCATTTAAAACAACAAATGATTAATTGCTTTCAATTCCAAACTTTGGTGAGAATATATTGTGGACAGTTAGTCTCTGTTTAGTGTGGTATAAATCAGGGTCACTCATACCATTGTCTTCAGTTGGAAGCTCAATTGTTAAAAAAAGAAAGAAAAAAAAAAAAAAGCCAAGATAGCTTCACTTACATATGTGGTGCTTCATCTGTGGTGGCCACACACATAGGGGCAGATTGAGCCTCTTTTTCCATGTGCACCTTCATGAGTTAAGCCTGAGTTTCTGTTCATGAAGACTTGATCCCAAGACAGTGAAAGTGAAAGCTATAGGTCTCTGCAAGCCTATGTTAGGAATTCCATAGTGTCATTTCTACCACACTCTGTTGATCAAAGCAAGTCACAAGGCCAGCCCAGATTTAAGGTGAAAGGAACTAGACTGTGCCAATTCATGGAAGGCATGAGAAGGGGAAACATAAAAAGAGGAAGAAAGTTGTTGGTTAGTATATTTAACAGAGATCTACTACTGTAGAGAACTACGTGCTCGCAAATGAGACGTTCCCTATAAGTCCTGCTCTTGCAAACGAAGCAGGGTGTTCCTTCCCTGTTTGCAGGGAGGACAAAGGAGCCAGCTGCAAACGGCAGACCCTGGGGGCTTGTTTATGTGTAAACATCTTCAAAATCCAGAAAGTCAGGGAAAGGTCAGAAAAACAACAATGTGTCTTGTGACTTGGTAACATTCCACAAACGACTGTATAAAATAAAGTGGAGCGTGCGGTTCGGCGCGGCCGCCATGTTTGTCTTGTCTTGTGTTGTCTTGTGTGTTCATTCCTTTGTTTAGGAAATACGTGGACCCCAACATACTACAACAGTATTCCACCTGTAAAAACTCATCATCAAACAGCAAGTACACAAGCAAATGTTTCCCATCTCTCCCTATGTCCTTCTTTCTCCTTATAGCCAAATTTTAACCTTTAAAAAATTTCTCTCCTTATTTTCTCACCCATCACACATATATCAATTCACTTTAATAGTATGTACCAGGTATAACAATTGTTAAATATTAAGCTCATTTATTTCAATTCCCCTTTTAAATAGATTGACTGTAGTCTAGTCTTCTCTGACTCATTCACGAAGTCCATATCCATAGGTGAGAAGAAGGTTGATTTTAGAACATTAACAAGACAATAAGTTTGAAAGCCAGTTTTTACGGAAAGTGGAAATTTCTCAAATTTGCCTTACCACAGTCAAAGACTAGAAGACCTAATTTATAAAGTTCACCTGTAGTTAGAGAAAAGGGAAAAATTCTAATAACATATAACATTTAATGCACATTCACTATTTTAGGTACTTTTCAGATATTAATTTATTTAATATTCACATTACTATGAGGTTGATACCAATAATTCTCCATGTTACATCTATTAGGGAGACTCAGTGAGATAAAGTATTGTATGTCACACATGCACATATGTAAAATTTATTACTCATATCTATATATGTATCTATCCCCCCTCTTTAGTTACTGTATTTTGCATCTCCTACCTACTACTAGAGTGTAAACTTCTTAAAAGCAGTTTATATACTCAGTTCCAGTTGTTTAATAACAATTGAGTACATAAATGAGTACATAAATAATATTATTGACTTGGTGTGTTTATGTCTTGTATTTTAAAATCTGTTTTACAAACTTAAAGGAGTATAAGTCATATACATTTACATATCCTGCTTTTTATTATACAAGAAACAGTCTTTTTTGGATAATATTCTGAAGCATGAATAAACCACTTTTAATATGTAATTCCTAATAATTGGTCATATAGACTGTTTCTAAATTATTGTAACAATTTAAAAAGTCACACAATTTTAAAATTGTGTCTGTAATTGTTATTAAAGATACAAATTACTATTATTATAATGAAAAAGTCACATTCACAATTTTTAAATTATATCTGTAATTCTTAAGATAATTTTATAAGAATTAATGCTACAGTATTTTTAGAACTGTTTGTGCATATTGACAAGTTGTCATCCAGTTATTATATGCCAACTAAATAGTAAACGACAATATGTTGTTGGATTTGTTTTTTCTTTTTCTTTTTCTTTTTGAGACACAATATTGCTCTATAGCACAGGCTGGAGTGCGGTGGCATGATCACACCTCACTGCAACCTCAGCCTCCTGGGCTCAAGCCATCCTCCCATCTCAACCTTCCAAGAAGCTGGAATTACAGGCATGCACCATCAATCCTGGCTAATTTTGTTTGTTTGTTTGTTTGTTTGTTTGTTTTAGACATTAAGTCTTACAGTGTTGTTCAAGCTAAGTAATGTGTCTTTTACTTTTGGCAACATTGGGTACTAGAATTTTTAATAAAATGTAAATTCATTTATTCAATAAAACTTTAGTTTGGTTTCATATTTTTAAAAACAATTATTGAAAACATCATAGAGGAAGACCTTTTGCAAATACAGCTGCCCTTAGAACTACTCTCCATTTTGGATTTCACAAATGATATTTGACCAAGAGTTCCCATCCTTGGATTCAATCAAGGAAGTCTTCTTGATATTCTAGAGTAATTCAGCTCTTTACTGTTGCAGGAAGAGAAGAAACTGTGATTATCAACCTGTGTTGGTGGTTTACTGAGAGGAGGTAATGTAAATTCATAGAAGAGATTCTACTCCCACCTGACCTCTGCTCAGCTTTTGTTACCTTTTGTCAACTATAAGCACATACTCCAATTCACCACAAGGGGCTCCTCACCTGCCACTACTACCACACTGAGCTTCACTTTTCACTTTCTGTTTTTGAAAGCCTGTTGCTCACTTTCTTATCCATGCAAAACTATGTACTTTAAAAGTCATGCTGCATCATATCCATTCACACTAACCTCCAGCCTTTCCTCAATGGCTAACTCCCATAGCAAATGCCTCTACATCTGTTTATTCTCATGTTTCTGGTTCTCTATTTGCATGGTGCTGGAAGTTTTCCATATTGCCTGCTGTCTTTACATAACAGTCACTTACAGTTCTTAAACCCACTATTCACTTAGCACTCCCTGTGTCCTGATTAAACTACTCACAATATCAAACATCAATTCTTGCTTATATTGGAGATTGGAGGTAGGGAGTTCAAGAACACTGTATCTAGAATACCTGAGAGAGAAGGAAAAGAAAACATTATCCTATGTCTGAGCTGGGTACATCTGACAGATTACCAAAATGCTTGCCCAAGTGTGGGGTGATGATTTTTCAACTAGACAAGTAGTACCTGAATATATTTTCACAAAGTATACAGGATAGAAGGACACAATATTGTAGTTATCCTTATATAGTGGTGTTGATTTTTTTAAAAACAAAAGCTTTAAAAAGACGTAATAGCTGTACATGAACTATAACGTACAATTTCCTTTCGGTAAAGATTTCAGACATGTGGATGCTTTTAAATGAGATGAGGTTATTATTCAAATATATGCATCTAGACCTTCAATCAAGAAAAGAAAAAGGGAAAAAAATGGCATACTGCTCAATATCTGAAATATTTGAGAAGCAGTCAGATTTAGAGCCAGAGGGCTGGTCTTAGAGATCTTGAAGTCTTTTTGAACAGAATTCTATACTTAGAATTCTCTTCTCTGTGTTTACTTTTTTCACAGACCCAATGAACCTGGCAAGCCTATTGTAATTAGAAATTACAATTTAGAGCTGGAGTAAAATGGAATGGTTAAATGTAGACACACCTAGGCAGCAGGCAGCCCTTCTGGCACTCTGTTCTATTGTGTTTTTCTTCATGATTTGCTAATCCAATTGCATATTTAAGAAACTCAAACATTTTTAAAACTGAAAGAACTCAAGAGAGAAATGTTTTTCTTTTACGGGGACTTGGTATCTCCAAAAGAAAAGCAAACTTCTCTTGCCAAAGGAAAATGTTTTTGTCATATTTTAGCTTTATTGTTGCATGTGGGTGGGAGAATGGAAGAACCCCAACATGTTTCTTGCTGTTGTAGTTTCTTTTTTTATATGCTTTTGTTTTAAATACTGCCATTGAGTTCAAGGGAGGTTTTAATATGGAGATCATAATATGGATCTTTTTGAGGGATTTCTTTTGTTCTTGGTTCAGTTTCTACCAGGTTAGACTGGGGAGTATTGCTGAGGAGGTCACACAATTGAGGGTTGTAAAAGTTAAGAATCTTTGTTTTCAGTGATAATCTTATAACAAATGGGAGCCAGGTGTGCAATATTTGAGTTGGCTGCTTTTCAGGTTTTTACTTATTTTCCTTTAGGTATGCAACAGCGAGGCAGACTAAAATGAAAATGCAATTGTGTAATGCCTATTTTGGGTGGTGCTTGAAATTGTTGAGTAATTACAACAAATTATAAAGAATATATGAATAAAAACGCAAGGCCTTGGAATAACACATGAAGTTTGGAATTCTCCCAAATACAATAAGTCTTTCTTTCTCAACTATTAAGATTACATGACATCATCTTTTTTGTTTGTCTGAGGCCACCCATCTGGTTTCACCTTCTTCCAACATTCATTGTAATAGATCATTGATAATTTTCATAGATTACAGAGCCTAAGGGATGGAGACAGACCTAGAAGTAATCAAATCCTTTTTTCTTTTCTTTTCCATAACATATGTTTATTTTATTTTTATTTTTAATTGACAAATAATAATTGTATATACAGTAAAATATGATGTCATGATAAACGTATACATAGTGGAATGATTAAGTTAAACTTATTCGTGTATCCATCACCTCACATGCTATCAGTTTTTATGGTGAGAATGCTTGGAATTTACTGTCTTAGCAATTTTAAAATATAAAATACATTATTATTAACTATAGTAACAATGTTGTGCAATCGATATAGGACATTTATTCCTTCTAACAAACTTTGTACTCTTTGACCAACAGCTCTACATCCCCCTCTGCTCTTCAGCCTCTGGTAACCACCACTTTGTTTCTATGACTTAGACTTTTTCAGTTTCAACATATAAGCGAGATCATGCGGCATTTTTCTTTCTATAGCTGGCTTATTTTCCTTTGTATAATGTTCTTCAGGTTCATTCATGTTGTCATAGATGACAGACTTTCCTTCATTTCTAAGGCTTTATGGTATTCCATTGTGTATATGTGTGTGTGTGTGTGTGTATATATACATATATATATATATATATCACATTTTATTTATTATTTTATCCACTGATGAGCACTTATGTTGATTATGAATATTGGTGTCACAAATACTGTTGAAATGAACATGGGAATGCAGATATCTCTTTTATATATTGGTTTCAATTCCTTTAAATATACAACCAAAAGTAGGATTGCTGGATCATATGGAAGTTCCTTTTCTTTTTGATTGCTCGGTCTTGACCCAGTTCACTGGTAAAACCGAAATTAGTGTTTAGTTCTTCTATTTCTAAGCTTAGTCGGCACTTTTCTTCTTATAATGCTTTTGCCTCCAGTTCACAATATAGTGAGAAATAGGTGACGTGAAAATTATTTTTAAATAAGCACAGCTGAATCCATACTTACATCAAATCCCACAGTTCCCATTTCTCAAAATATCAGAGCTTGTAGAAAACTTGTCTGTCTGACAAGCATCTATTTCCCCATCTTTCATGTCTGTACCTTAATTTATCTTAAATAAAATCCCTACCCATGCATTTCACTTAGGGCTGATCACATTCACAATTTCGTTAGAGTCAGGCCAGTCCAATAAAAATGTCATATCACCTGAGCCACCATGATTATGTCATACCACCACCACTGGAACAAACCAATCTGAAATAGCTGCAGGACTTTTGCAGATGCATCCCTAATGCAGGAGCTCTCTTAGTGCTGTGGCTGTGAACAGGACAGATTATAGATGCATTGCTGCTGGAAACCATCATGTGAAAAAGAGGAAAAGCACCTGATAATGTGAGCGATTCTATGACAGACAGAATTCATGAAAATACACAGAAAGGAATAGGAGAGGAGCACTGTCTTTCAAGAGATGCCAAATTGTATGAGTTATAAGAAATATTAGTGCTGTGAAGTTTCTAATTAGTTGCACATTTTTGGACTCCATTGCAATAATCAGATTCTACATTATTTCCATATTAGATCAATACTCTAAACACTATCATTTTAAAAATAAGCTAGTAAATAAAGATATATACGTCTTTGAATTTACTTTCCTTGATTTTTTTTCATCTATCCACATTGCGTTTTAAGCTGAACATATAATTAAGAATTCTTCTGAATAAGAGCTATTCTAAGATGCCACAGAATGGGGTACTTGAGAACTCAGATAATTTCATGAGAAATGAGAATTGTAAAATGTTTGGCCACTTTTAACATTCCAGCTTTGGATTATGCTTTGATGATGATGATGATGAGTAGGAACCCAATTTATGGTTAATCCTGTCTTATTACAAATATATGTATTCACTAGGACAAAAAGTATTCATATATTTATGGAGAAAAATAATTTTGAGATGTGTTGAAATGTGGTCTTAAACACATCCAAGTAAATTTTTTTGTCCTGTTCTTTTATATCAAATATCCATTCTTCATATGTTTGAACTATCGTCGCTTTTTGTTTTCCTGTTATTGACACAGTATGGACTAAGAGTATAAAGGAGATAATTTAAGGGCAACTTCACACTTGAAAAGTTGAAATCATTGGTTTCCCCTTACAGAAGACTCCCTGGGGAAGATAATACAGGGAATCATGGTCAATTTACTACTAGTTCTGATATGTATCTGTCTGATGTAAAAAATCAATGGTTTCCTCCTTTTTAAAAAATTGGTCTCCCTGGGGACCAGAGAGTAGAAGGTCGTAATAGCTTCCTAGTTTGCATGCCTGACTATTTGTTCTCCAATAGCAAACAGTTTTTCAAGTAATGACACTTTGGTCTCTGGTGCAGAGCACCTGCAGCTCTTGTGCTGTGCAACATCTACCACTGTGCTGTGATTGTATAGAGGACCTTATCTGGAAGAGAAATGAAGGATTTTAAAGAGGAATTTGTAACCCATTTACCTGCTACTCTCCCACTCAAATATTATGTGCTTGCTACCCCTCCAACTCCCCACCACACTCCTATTTTTGAAAGGGAAAATCTTTGTCACATTGTGTAAAACACTTAGGGCCCTGATTTGTCTTCTTATTAATCTATTTATTTCTTACCAAGAATTATGAAACATAGAAACATGGCAATGTGTTAGTAACCCATATGACATACTGGGTGAAAATAGTATTTCTTAGTGTCCAAATCTGGTTTTGGACAAGTAAACATTATATGTGATGGTGCTGATATGTTTGATTGTGTGTGTGTTTGGAGAGAGGAAATGTGAAAGAGACATGTATCTCAAGATATATTAAATAAAAATGAAGTGACTTCAACATATGAATTGGTAGGGGACACAATTCAGCCCCATAACACAGACCTAGCATCCAGACCTCAGTCTCTCTTACTACTCTCCAATGAAAGGAATCAAGGCTCCTTGGAGAATGACTGAATCTAGGTCTAGGGCCAGGAATGCTCAAGGTGAAGCTGGAGTTTATTGAAGTACGGAAAATAAGAAAACGTTCACAATAAAAACAAAATCAAAGCCCAAAATGACAGGGTCTAAGTTAAATGGACACAGGAGCCAACTGAAATAGTTATCTATTGCCAAAGCTAGAACAGTTTGAGCAACAAAATAAACAAGAAAATACGGGATTGTATCCCAAATAATAAAATACATATACCTGATTTTGTAATTATATAAAATATAACAAATGAATGACAGAATGATTTATATATTTAAATAAATGAGAAACAATAGATAAATCTCCTATGCAAAATAATTCTGAATAATTTACACAGTTTCTTTACTTTCCAGTAAGTGGAATGTTGCTCCCTGCTCTTTATGTGTGGGCTGCAGAAAATGACTTCATTCCAAGGAGCAGAGTAGGGAAAGTGGGAAAAAGTAATTTGGCAGCAGAAAAATCCCTCAGCCAGGTGATATCCATTAATATCAGTGGTGATAAGTCATGTTGATAGTATGTATCCTTGATATGACATGATGAGAACAGCACTTTATTTCTGTGGTATTTCATCCCAAATCACAAAACTCTAGTATAATCATGAGAAAAGAGAATCTGACAAATCTCAGCTGAGAGACATTCTGCAAAATACCTTACCAATATTCTTCAACACTTTCAAGGCCATCAGAAGCAAGGAAAGTTTGAGAAACTGTCACAGCCCAAAGAATATGGGTACTACATGTAATAGGGATTGCTAAATGTAATAACATATCCTTCAGAATACCTTATTGCTAAATGTCATAGGGCATCCTGAAGGAATCTTGGAATAGAAAAGGACTTTAGGTAACAACTAAGGAAATCTGAATAAATATAGATTTTAGGTAGTACTAAAGTATCAATATTAGAGCCATAATTGTGAGAAATGTATCACACTATTATAAAACATTAATAATAGAAGAAACTGGGTATGGGCATATGGGAACTCTCTGTACTATCTTCATAACTTTGCTGTAAATCAAACACCAATCTAAAATTTAAAAGTTCTAAAAAATTAACTTTAGTTTTATGCAGAATGAATGATAAACTCTGCATCTTTGAAGGCTTTCTATCCATACCACCTATAAAAATTACGTTCTTTCCCTCCAGCCTTCTCCATTAGTCTGGATAGAACCTTGAGTAGCCTGCTTCTTGACTTGGTCACTCTTACCCCTATTATTTTGTTCATTTCATTCATATCTCCAAAAATGTCCTTGCTTTTCCTTTTTGACTTCTTCAAAGAACTCTTGAAATCCTACTTCTAGGGGTCTTTCTGTATTTATTTTGCAGTTCCCTATTCAAGAATAAATGAATGAATTTTAATCTTTACCCCCAAATTTGGCATGGTCATATTCAAGATCATGCATTGTTCATTATGTGTTTGGTACATGTATGTCTCCATATTCTCCACAGCAAGTAAATCAAACTATTTATTCTAGATAGATAAATACTATTTTATTAATTTTATAATTTGAACAGGCAGATAAACATTTTCCACTATGAAAATAAATTTTCCACTATACTATTCTGTTGGAAAATAAACACATATTTTAGTAATATATATTTTTAAATGTGATAATATCAAAGCAGACAAAAGCTATTCTTTTGAAAAAAATGCAGATATTAGTGATAAATATTTTTAAATATTACAATATCAAAGCAGAAAAAAGGGAGGAAAATTGAAAAAAAAAGAGTGAGAAAATGTAGGAAAAAATAATTAGCCTTAATAGGAAGGCCAAAGAGAGATGATAGCAAATTTGAAGGAAAACTTAGTCGTATATTTGTTCTTTTATAAAAGATTAACAATTAGCAATATATATAATAAGTAAAATAATATATTTGCACCTCCCTTTTTTTTTTAACTAAATATATGTGTCCTCTATATGTTTTAATGGAGATTCAATATATAGTGAAGTGTTAAATTCTTAAAACAACAAGATAGTTTTTCTGCACTGCCTTATACTAAATTGAGTAGGAAATACTTTAGGAAGAGACTTTTTAAAATAATCAAGCTTGGGTAATGTGTCAAGAGGCACATTATTTCACATTATCTGTTCTGAACTTCTTCCATGTTTAATGAATAAGACAGTAGGGCACATGAACACTCAAATTACATTTTCAAGTTCATTCAAAACCTCTTTGTGTGACCATGTAATTACGTTCTGGCCAATGAGATGCAAGTTAAAGATTTGATGGCAACTTGAAAGAATCTTTCTCAAAAAAAGACAACTGGCACGTGTTTTTTGTCACCTTTTGTTATTCTTTTGATTTTTAATTACTCAAATATTGTTTGAAGGACTTTTTTTCTCATTAGAAATCATACAATTTTTTTTTAGCTTTACCTACGATCCAAATTTTGAGCAGCTATTGCAGATCTGTAAATATAAGATAAATTTATTTTGATCAAAAATTGGACAGTTTGAAGGAAGACAGCTACCAATTGAGCTGATTGAAACTCAATCCATATACTCACAAAAATAGCAATCTTTTAACTTTAGAAATTCTGCCTTAGTTGCAATGAAAAACTTGCAACTAAGAGAATAATGTATCCTTTGATCTAGCTAGAAAATATAGCATACAATCTAATAAAAGTACAACAGCAACTTTAATGTTTTCTTTAATATGTGTGTGTGTGTGTGTGTGTGTGTGTGTGTGTGTGTGTGTGTGTATAATTAAATTAAATCTATTACAGACACACAGTTTAAAGGAATTAGCTAATATCTGGTAGCCTATCAACACCTAGAACTAAATAAGGTCTATTTTTTGAAGGAAGTGAGGGGACTATAATATTTTAGGTAGTTTTCCCAATTTTTAAAACAATCATATACATTATTATCTCTACTGATTTTAACAAAAGAGAGAGAGAGACTAAGGATGTCAGGAAGTTTAGAAAGACTCCTCTAACATCAAGCAGCTTACAAATGATGGAGACTGGATTTGGACCGACTTGTGTCTCTTCATGTTCTTACATCATGTTAGCCAACTCCTAACAAAGGAGGTTTTTTGCTCTTGCTGGTGTGTTGTTATTACAAAACAGTTTTTTTAGAGAAACAAAAACAGGAAAAGGCCACAGTTGCTCATATTCAGCAGATAGATCAAATAAAGCATGGGAAAGTTTGCACTTACTTCAACAAGGCATATTGTTATCTCCTTGTTATTTTTATATTAATTGAATAATATTCTCTGGCATATGGAAATAATAGCATTTCCATTCTAGTCATATTCAGCTTCCCAGTTATTCTCAACTGAAGTCAGTTTCTTTTTAGGAATGCATTAGATTTCTTTTTATTGTCTGAAATACAGAGAAATGAATATGAAGAAAGTTGTTAAGTCTGATTATGAATATCTGGAAATTAGATCCATACAGTTAGAGAAGGAAAGGGAATGCAAGGTCATGATTTAGCTAAGTTTGTGGTTCTTATTTTTGTGAGGATTCTCAAACTAAGTTCTTGAATAAATTTAGCGATATGTGTTTCATAGACAGCAAGAATTTCAAACTTTTAGATGCTACTTTACTTCTTGACAAATTGTTGGTATCTTAAGGCATTTCAAACACCAAATAAAAGAAGTTCTTTTTCCTTAGCACATTCATAGACAACAATATTTGGAGAAATTAAGTGAAAGGAATCAGAAACACATAGAATACATTCCTTTAAAATATACAGCAGTTTAAACGTTATTGAGAAAGTGTCTAGCAAAATGGATTATTCTAAACCAAAACATTTAAAAAATGGATTAATACATTTCAGAAACTCTAAGTAGGAGAAAAAAAACAGAAATTGCTTTTTAATTAAAACTAAATAAAACATAAGTTAATTAGAATAATTTGAATTTTGTTCTGTTTTAGAAGGCTCTCTGGTTTGGCTCAAGTAACTGTTTTATGTAAGTGAATAATGTAATTTATTATTACACAAATAAGTCATTTTCCTATTTTATATACACAGAAAGGAGTGATACATGATGTTCTCCTGCCATATCTAATAAGGCCCTTTATTATCTTTCTCTTGTTAGCCTCCCTCTCACAACAGGTAAAAGAAAGAAACAGAATATATCTGGAACACACAGTTTGATGAGAGATCTTTGCTATTTGAGGCCAAGGACTGTATCAGTGTCCTTGTACAATACAGAGTACTTGGTAGGTACTTAACTCACATCTGGTAAATTTTTTAAAACCGAGATCACTGAAGGAGTCATAAATAAGGAATTTTAAACAGGCTGAAGGAAGTTAGTCCCAGTAAAGTTAGATGATTTATCAATGATCACATGCAACCAGGATGTGAAGCCATGTTGTAATCCCGTAACTTCCATCTGTATCCATTTCAATCTCTATAGAAAGCTCTTCTAGAAATATGGCTTTAATTTCAAAGTGGTAAATACACAACCCAAGGAGAGTAAAAACTGAAGAGGGAGGGAAATATGAAAGTTAAAAGGTAGGGTACAAAAGTGCCTGAGCCTCTATGCATTCACTGGCAACAAGGATGCAAAAGCACAGAGAAAGGGGAGGGTGGGTTGGGAGAGTGAGGTGAAGAAGATACTCAAATGCTCAGAATTCTGAGGAAGCCACGCTATCTCACTCACTAGATGAGTTATCTCAGTTGTCTTCAAAACATCACTAGAATTTTCCAAAAATAGATTTGCCTTTGAGTTTTATGATACTTTCAAACTAGATCATTTCACTGTTGCTTTTTATTATGGATAATCTCATATAGCAAATCAACTCCAAAATTTGGGGTGAGATATACTTTAGATTTTATCCCTGCCCAACCTTTTCTTATAAGAATATCTTTAAAACAAACATAAATTACAATTGAGCTGGGCACAAGATGGCCAAATAGGAGCAGCTCCAGTCTCCAACTCCCAGCGCAAGCGACACAGAAGACCGGTGATTTCTGCATTTTCAACTGAGGTACTGGGTTCATCTCACTAGGGAGTGCAGGACAATCGGTGCTGGTCAGCCGCTGCAGCCCGACCAGCGAGAGCTGAAGTAGCGCGAGGCATCACCTCACCTGGGAAGCACAAGGGGGAAGGGAATCCCTTTTCCTAGCCAGGGGAACTGAGACACACAACACCTGGAAAATCGGGTAACTCCCACCCCAATACTGCGCTTTAAGCAAACGGGCACACCAGGAGATTATATCCCACACCTGGTCGGGAGGGTCCACGCCCACGGAGCCTCCCTCATTGCTAGCACAGCAGTCTGCGATCTAACCGCCAGGCAGCAGTGAGGCTGGGGGAGGGGCGCCCGCCATTGCTGAGGCTTAAGTAGGTAAACAAAGCCGCTGGGAAGCTCGAACTGGGTGGAGCTCACAGCAGCTCAAGGAAGCCTGCCTGTCTCTATAGACTCCACCTCTGGGGACAGGGCACAGCTAAACAACAACAACAACAACAAAAAGCAGCAGAAACCTCTGCAGATGCAAACTACTCTGTCTGACAGCTTTGAAGAGAGCAGTGGATCTCCCAACACGGAGGTTGAGATCTGAGAAAGGACAGACTGCCTGCTCAAGTGGGTCCCTGACCTCTGAGTAGCCTAACTGGGAGACATCCACCACTAGGGGCAGACTGACACCCCACACCTCACACGGTGGAGTACACCCCTGAGAGGAAGCTTCCAAAGCAAGAATCAGACAGGTACACTCACTGTTCAGCAATATTCTATCTTCTGCAGCCTCTGCTGCTGATACCCAGGCGAACAGGGTCTGGAGGGGACCTCAAGCAATCTCCAACAGACCTACAGCTGAGGGTCCTGACTGTTAGAAGGAAAACTATCAAACAGGAAGGACACCTACACCAAAACCCCATCAGTACGTCACCATCATCAAAGACCAGAGGCAGATAAAACCACAAAGATGGGGAAAAAGCAGGGCAGAAAAGCTGGAAATTCAAAAAATAAGAGCGCATCTCCCCCTGCAAAGGAGCGAAGCTCATCGCCAGCAAAGGATCAAAGCTGGACGGAGAATGACTTTGACGAGATGAGAGAAGAAGGCTCAGTCCATCAAACTTCTCAGAGCTAAAGGAGGAATTACGTACCCAGAGCAAAGAAACTAAAAATCTTGAAAAAAGAGTGGAAGAATTGATAGCTAGACTAATTAATGCAGAGAAGGTCATAAACTAAATGACAGAGATGAAAACCATGACATGAGAAATACGTGACAAATGCACAAGCTTCAGTAACCAACTCGATCAACTGGAAGAAAGAGTATCAGCGATTGAGGATCAAATGAGTGAAATGAAGCGAGAAGAGAAACCAAAAGAAAAAAGAAGAAAAAGAAATGTACAAAGCCTGCAAGAAGTGTGGGATTATGTAAAAAGACCAAATCTACGTCTGATTAGGGTGCCTGAAAGTGAGGGGGAAAATGGAACCAAGTAGGAAAACACTCTTCAGGTTATCATCCAGGAGAACTTCCCCAACCTAGTAGGGCAGGCCAACATTCAAATTCAGGAAATACAGAGAACGCCACAAAGATAGTCCTCAAGAAGATCATCTCCAAGACACATAATTGCCAGATTCACCAAAGTTGAAACGAAGGAAAAAATCTTAAGGGCAGCCAGAGAGAAAGGTCGGGTTACCCACAAAGGGAAGCCCATCAGACTAACAGCAGATCTCTCGGCAGAAACTCTATAAGCCAGAAGGGAGTGGGGGCCAATATTCAACATTATTAAAGAAAAGAATTTTAAACCCAGAGTTTCATATCCAGCCAAACTAAGTTTCATAAGTGAAGGAGAAATAAAATCCTTTACAGATAAGCAAATGCTGAGAGACATTGTCACCACCAGGCCTGCCTTACAAGAGACCCTGAAGGAAGCCCTAAACATGGAAAGGAACAACCGGTACCAGCCATTGCAAAAACATGCCAAAATGTAAAGACCATTGAGGCTAGGAAGAAACTGCATCAACTAACGAGCAAAATAAGAGTTAGTATCATAATGGCAGGATCAAGTTCACACATAACAATATTAACCTTAAATGTAAATGGACTAAATGCTCCGATTAAAAGACACAGACTGGCAAACTGGATAAAGAGTCAAGACCCATCAGGCTACTGTATTCAGGAGACCCATCTCACATGCAGAGACATACATAGGCTCAAAATAAAGGGATGGAGAAAGATCTACCAAGCAAATGGAGAACAAAAAAAAGCAGGGATTGCAATACTAGTCTCTGATAAAACAGACTTTAAACCATCAAAGATCAAAAGAGACAAAGAAGGCCATTACATAATGGTAAAGGGATCAATTCAACAGGAAGAGCTAACTATCCTAAATATGTATGCACCCAATACAGGAGGACCCAGATTCATAAAGCAAGTCCTTAGAGACTTAGAAAGAGACTTAGACTCCCATACAATAATAATGGGAGACTTCAACACCCCACTGTCAACATTAGACAGATCAACGAGAGAGAAAGTTAACAAGGATATTCAGGAATTGAACTCATCTCTGCACCAAGCAGACCTAATAGACATCTATAGAACTCTCCACCCCAAATCAACAGAATATACATTCTTCTGAGCACCACATCACACTTATTCCAAAATTGACCACATAATTTGAAGTAAAGCACTCCTCAGCAAATGTAAAAGGACAGAAATTATAACAAACTGTCTCTCAGACCACAGTGCAATCAAACTACAACTCAGGACTAAGAAACTCAATCAAAACCGCTCAACTACATGGAAAATGAACAACCTGCTCCTGAATGACTACTGGGTACATAACGAAATGAAGGCAGAAATAAAGATGTTCTTTGAAACCAATGAGAACAAAGACACAACATACCAGAATCTCTGGGACACATTTAAAGCAGTGTGTAGAGGGAAATTTATAGCACTAAAAGCCCACAAGAGAAAGCTGGAAAGATCTAAAATGGACACTCTAACATCACAATTAAAAGAACTAGAGAAGCAAGAGCAAATACATTCAAAAGCTAGCAGAAGGCAAGATCAGAGCAGAACTGAAGGAGATAGAGACACAAAAAACCCTCCAAAAAATCAATGAATCCAGGAGTTGGTTTTTTGAAAAGATCAACAAAATTGACAGACCGCTAGCAAGACTAATAAAGAAGAAAAGAGAGAAGAATCAAATAGACACAATAAAAAATGATAAAGGGGATATCACCACCAACCCCACAGAAATACAAACTACCATCAGAGAATATTATAAACACCTCTACGCAAATAAACTAGAAAATCTGGAAGAAATGGATAATTTCCTGGACACTTACACTCTTCCAAGACTAAACCAGGAAGAAGTTGAATCCCTGAATAGACCAATAGCAGGCTCTGAAATTAAGGCAATAATTAATAGCCTACCCACCAAAAAAAGTCCAGGACCAGATGGATTCACAGCTGAATTCTACCAGAGATTCAAGGAGGAGCTGGTACCATTCCTTCTGAAACTATTCCAATCAGTAGAAAAAGAGGGAATCCTCCCTAACTCATTTTATGACGCCAACATCATCCTGATACCAAAGCCTGGCAGAGACACAACAAAAAAAGAGAATTTCAGACCAATATCCCTGATGAACATCGATGTAAAAATCCTCAATAAAATACTGGCAAACCGGATTCAGCAGCACATCCAAAAGCTTATCCACCATGATCAAGTGGGCTTCATCCCTGGGATGCAAGGCTGGTTCAACATTTGCAAATCAATAAACGTAATCCAGCACATAAACAGAACCAAAGACAAGAACCACATGATTATCTCAATAGATGCAGGAAAGGTCTCTGACAAAATTCAACAGCCCTTCATGCTAAAAACGCTCAATAAATTCGGTATTGATGGAACGTACCTCAAAATAATAAGAGCTATTTATGACAAACCCACAGCCAATATCATACTGAATGGGCAAAAACTGGAAAAATTCCCTTTGAAATCTGGCACAAGACAGGGATGCCCTCTCTCACCACTCCTATTCAACATAGTGTTGGAAGTTCTGGCTAGGGCAATCAGGCCAGAGAAATAAATCAAGGGTATGCAGTTAGGAAAAGAAGAAGTCAAATTGTCCCTGTTTGCAGATGACATGATTGTATATTTAGAAAACCCCGTTGTCTCAGCCCAAAATCTCCTTAAGCTGATAAGCAACTTCAGCAAAGTCTCAGGATACAAAATTAATGTGCAAAAATCACAAGCATTCTTATACACCAGTAACAGACAAACAGAGAGCCAAATCACGAATGAACTTCCATTCACAATTGCTTCAAAGAGAATAAAATACCTAGGAATCCAACTTACAAGGGATGTAAAGGACCTCTTCAAGGAGAACTACAAACCACTGCTCAGTGAAATAAAAGAGGACACAAACAAATGGAAGAACACACCATGCTCATGGATAGGAAGAATCAATATCGCGAAAATGGCCATACTGCCCAAGGTAATTTATATATTCAATGCCATCCCCATCAAGCTACCAATGAGTTTCTTCACAGAATTGGAAAAAACTGCTTTAAAGTTCATATGGAACCAAAAAAGAGCCCGCATTGCCAAGACAATCCTAAGTCAAAAGAACAAAGCTGGAGGCATCATGCTACCTGACTTCAAACTATACTACAAGGCTACAGTAACCAAAACAGCATGGTACTGGTACCAAAACAGAGCTATAGACCAATGGAACAGAACAGAGTCCTCAGAAATAATACCACATATCTACAGCCATCTGATCTTTGACAAACCTGAGAGAAACAAGAAATGGGGAAAAGATTCCCTGTTTAATAAATGGTGCTGGGAAAATTGGCTAGCCATAAGTAGAAAGCTGAAACTGGATCCTTTCCTTACTCCTTATACGAAAATTAATTCAAGATGGATTAGAGACTTAAATGTTAGACCTAATACCATGAAAACCCTAGAAGAAAACCTAGGTAATACCATTCAGGACATAGGCATGGGCAAGGACTTCATGTCTAAAACACCAAAAGCAACAGCAACAAAAGCCATAATTGACAAATGGGATCTAATTAAACTAAAGAGCTTCTGCACAGCAAAAGAAACTACCATCAGAGTGAAGAGGCAACCTACAGAATGGGAGAAAATTTTTGCAATCTACTCATCTGACAAAGGGCTAATATCCAGAATCTACAAAGAACTCAAACAAATTTACAAGAAAAAAAACAAAAAACCCCATGCAAAAGTGGGCAAAGGATATGAACAGACATTTCTCAAAAGAAGACATTCATACAGCCAACAGACACATGAAAAAATGCTCATCATCACTGGCCATCAGAGAAATACAAATCAAAACCACAATGAGATACCATCTCACACCAGTTAGAATGGCAATCATTAAAAAGTCAGGAAACAACAGGTGCTGGAGAGGATGTGGAGAAATAGGAACACTTTTACACTGTTGGTGGGATTGTAAACTAGTTCAACCATTATGGGAAACAGTATGGCGATTCCTCAAGGATCTAGAACTAGATGTACCATATGACCCAGCCATCCCATTACTGGGTATATACCCAAAGGATTACAAATCATGCTGCTATAAAGACACATGCACACGTATGTTTATTGTGGCACTATTCACAATAGCAAAGACTTGGAATCAACCCAAATGTCCATCTGTGACAGACTGGATTAAGAAAATGTGGCACATATACACCATGGAATACTATGCAGCCATAAAAAAGAATGAGTTTGTGTCCTTTGTAGGGACATGGATGCAGCTGGAAACCATCATTCTTAGCAAACTATCACAAGAACAGAAAACCAAACACCGCATGTTCTCACTCACAGGTGGGACCTGAACAATGAGATCACTTGGACTCGGGAAGGGGAGTATCACACACCAGGGCCTATCATGGGGAGGGGGGAGGGGGGAGGGATTGCATTGGGAGTTATACCTGATGTAAATGACGAGTTGATGGGTGCTGACGAGTTGATGGGTGCAGCACACCAACATGGCACAAGTATACATATGTAACAAACCTGCACGTTATGCACATGTACCCTAGAACTTAAAGTATAATAATAAAAAAAAATTACAACTGAGCTGTTCTTAAGGCACAATATAAAGAAAGTGTCATTTCGGTCTCTAGCAACAAATTAGTATAATCTTAGAAATATAAAATTTGTTTCAATTATTAAATATGATTGCCTTTAATTACAATACAACAATGTAGCAAATATTAACTTGATACTTTTTTCATAAAGATTGTCAATGTTTTTCATCATTTTATGCTACTGAAATCTGTTAAAGGAAATGAAAAATATGGCATGAACTATCTGTTTATTAGAAATCCTGATAATGTTCAATACAATTTTTCTCATGACAAATACAATTTATCAATGCATACATTTTCTCTATGAATAATTATATTTTCAACTTTTCTTTGATTTTCTTTTCTCCTCAAATCATAGATCTGGGGGTAAAATTCACCTAGGCAGTAGTGGAGTTCACACCTTGATTTGTACCAAAGAAACTGAGACTTTATGGAGGATTTTTTGTTTTGTTTTGTTTTTTGTCCACATTCATAGAGCTAGCTAGTAGCCAACTAGAACTCTTCAGATCCCAGAGATTAACATGAAGGAAAAACCAATTTATAAGATTGCAATGTTGACAGTTGCTACCAATAGAGGTGGCACTTAGGTCTGTTGGAAGAGTACTACAATAGAGATTTCCGAGATAAGAGAGAATTTTCCATTTACAAGGTGTTTGAAACTTCTAGTCTTTTTTTTTTTTTTCTTTTTTGAGATGGAGTCTCACTCTGTCACCCAGGCTGGAGTGCAATGGCACGATCTCGGCTCACTGCAACCTCTGTCTCCCAGATTCAAGTGATTCTCCTGCCTCAGCCTCCTGAGTAGCTGGTATTACAGGCACCCACCACCATACCCAGCTAATTTTTTGTATTTTTAGTAGAGACATGGTTTCACCATGTTGGTCACGCTAGCCTGGAACTCCTGACCTCATGATCCACCCGCCTCAGCCTCCCAAAGTGCTGGGATTACAGACACGAGCCACTGCGTCAGTCACCTCTTATACACATTCCTTGTCATCTCTCAAAATTACACTCTTTGTCACCACCTCTGCAAAGTCTTATCCTCTTCCTCTTCTGGCCAGGTAAAGTTACCTACTCCCTCCCATGTACTCCCAGGGTACTTGTTAATAATTATATAATCACACTTACATGTGCTGTGATTATCTAGTTGTATATCTATTTTCTTGAATAAAAAATGAATTTTGGAAGGAAAGGCACTGAGACTTATTCATATTTGTTTTCCTAATATTTGGGACATTACTTAGTATGTAATAAGAGTTTGCTGAATGAAAAGGAGTTTGAGTCTATAAATCAGTGTAAGAATTCTAGAAAGATTATGTGTAAAAAATTATAGGCTGTAAATAAAAGATTAGATCTGTAAGAGCAGTCTGTGGAAGCAACATCACCAGGTTATGGTAGCAAAGCAGGATTAAGGAAAAACACACAATAATTAGACAAGATTGAGATACGTGAGGGGTCTAGTGAGTTACTGAGATCAGAACAGATGATAGGAAACTAGACAACTTAAATCACAACCAAGGAATTCAGTCTCAGGCTTAAGGCCAAAACCAGTACCCCAGGTGATGGAATCCTTGACCAAAACTCATACTACAATGCAGTTGTTTCTCTTGAAAGCAGAATCGATAAAATGAAGTAGATTAACACCTCCAGAAAACAAGAGTCGGTCTCATGAACTGGAAAGGTTGTGTAATATAAAGATTTTCTAGGAAGCTACTCTTTATCAATGCATTTTTAGCCTCCCATCACAGCCAGCCCTACCACCTGAAAGCCAGAATCTGGAGACTAGTGAGATATGGAAGGAAAAAAGAGATACTAAATACTTTCAAAAGCATCTTAATATTGTATGGCCACCAACTCCTTTGAGATTCTGATATTCTAAAAAGAAAAAATAACATATTCACAGTAATACATAGTCTTACGCTGAAAGTTCGGGGACCGTGGATCCTTCTCTGGCCATCCGGATACTTCTATACCTCTAGATAGAACCATTGGAAAGAAACTGTAAGATAGCTGAACCTAAATATGGAAAAACTAAAGGTCACCTCTGCTACAGTTAAGTAGATTGACTCAGTTGCCCCATTCTATTGGTGACTTTTAATAAGTTTTGCTTGTTCTTCATTTGTTTAATTTCCCAGAGGGGTCCCTTAAGCTGACAGGTTTACAGGCATGCACAAAAGTATAGACCTCAGTTACTAAATTTTTCTCATATTAAATTAAAGACAATTCATGTCTAAAATATAGAAAATATAGGTATGCAAATAATTAAACAAGAAAAATGTGTTATTTTATTTATTTTAAAGCCTAATATATACTCTTTATTTTTAAAAACCTTAAAAAATAAAATGTCATCAACTTTCCATTTGCTTTAAGAATAAAGTAGGTTTCTGGTTACAGCAATTTTTTTTTAGATATCTCATCTTTTGTATTTATTAAAAGATGATTTAGTTATGTTAAAAAATAAAATCCATAAAACACTAAGCCTACTTTGTGTATTTTTTTATAATATAGAATTCACTGAGCCACCTAGTGAATAATTTTATATAAATACTGATCATATTATATACAGATTACCTACTATATTGTCTCTGCTTCCATACTGTTTATTCCTGAAGGAAAGTTCAATGCTTCATGAACTATTTTATCAAAAGAATTAGCACAACATCTATGGAGCTTAATGCATGTAACGTCACAAAAATGCAAGGTGTCACATGTGTGAAGGGATGTTGCATGAAGGAGAGGCAGCAGATGTGTCAAAAAAAGATACATTAGAGCCCCAAATGCCTTCATTGGTGCATTTGCATGCTTTGTGAGGCAATGGGAAGCTGCAAAAAGTTGTTTAAGTAGATATGCAAACAAAGTTTGTGTTTTAGAAAGAAAATCTTAATTGTGTAAGAGATGAAAAACAAAGAATAGAAAATAAGAAGCTTGATAAGAGGTTATCAAAACAGTCTAGGGTCATCTATATGAAAACAAACTAGAAGAGTCTGAATAAAGAATGTCTGCTCCAAGGCAATGAACCTGGGAAAGAGTGAGAAGAGACAGTTTCCAGGAAAACAAAAAGTGGATACACTGTGATTATGTGGAGTTTCATCCAGAAATGCAAGAATGGTTCAAGATTAGGAAATCTGTTAAGATAATTATATAAGTACATCAAGCCCTTGCTGCGTCCTTTTCTGAGAATACCCTCCTCATCCTCATACATTCTGAAGGCTCAAGCTCGCCCTCAGGTATTTGTTCTCATGTCCCTTCTGCAGAGAGGCCTTAATGGACTTGCCTTTCTAAAGGAGCACTTAGTATCTTTCTCTAACCCCTTATCCTGTTTATTTACCTGCCTACTAGTAATTGCTACCTAACCCTATTTCATTTATCTTTTTATTACTTCTTCATTATCTATCTCCTCTACTGAAATGCTAGGTGCATAAGAGCAGGGACTAGAACTCTTAATCATTGCTATATCACCAGCATTTAGAATAAAACCTGGCATAGTAAACGCTCAAACTAGTTTTGAGTTACTGATGTGATTACCTTCATAAAGGTTAAAAATACATCTGATGTAATTTCAGCACCTATTTTAAAAATAGAAATAGATGAGTACTTTTATCATTCTAAAAGCCAGCTTCATGCTTAATGTAGAAATGCTAGAAGCATTCCTATTAAAATTAAAAGCAGGAGTAAGATAAGAATGTTCTTTGCTTCCACTCTCATTTTTTTTTTTTTTCTGGAGCAACTGGCCAATACAACTAGACAAAGGAAAAGAGTTATCAGCATTGGAAAGGAAAAACACAAGACTAGAAATGGAAAACTATTACAATCAATAAGAAAACTTAACATTTCTGGATATAAAATTAATAGAAATCAATACCTTTCTCACATACAAGCAATAGCCAGTTGAAAGATAAAATGGAATAAAAGATCTCACTTTAAAATATGAAAAAGAATACTTATGAAGGGACTAATTAAAATGCATAGAAATCTATATAAAAATTCTTCAAACTGAGCTGTTAGAATGACTGTGAAGACAAAGAGAACAAATGCAAAGGCATATTGAGTTTTAGAAAGATGTCTTACAGATATGAGTTATCCCTAAGTTAACCACAAACTTAAACTTATTCCAATAAAAATAGAACAATCGATTTTTTAATTAAAAAATGGGTGGAAAATATCTAGGTCTTTTTGAATAGGAAAATGGTTCAGAGTGGAGACAAATCCTACTGATAGTGATATATATATATGTGTGTTTTTCCCTTCATCTACATTCATTCTCTAGATTGTAATCTCATGATTTCAAATTCCATCTAATACCAATGATGCTCTTATTTATAAATGTAATTCCACAGTTCAGGATTTTTCACTGAACTCCCGATTTATATATGTAATTTTCCATTCAATACCCACTTAACTATCTAACAGGGATATTCATCTTACTTGTCCCAAACGTACCCTCAAATCTGACCTTTCCATGATCTTCCCCAACTGAAATAATGACAAAAACATCCTTCCAATTTTTCTGACTATACACCTTGTAGTCACCTTTCATACCTCACTCTCTTTCTGCAATCTATTATTCAGTCTATCATCAAAAAATGTAGACTCCATTTTAGATATATAGTGAGAATTTGATTGCCTCATACTATCTCTACTATCATCATACTGGTCAAAGTCACTATTATTTATTTCTTGAATTATTGCAATTGCTTCCTGACTTTTACTGCACGATTCCACTTTTGTCTGCCTTTGCCTCTCCCTGCTAGCCCACTTACCCTAATAGCCTATACTTAATACGGCAGTACAGTAATCTTTGTTTTGCAGTTGGAATACTTAAAATGACTTCCTGAAATAAACTGGGAGGCAGATCACATTGTTAAGGAAATTGTAGCATTAAAAGAAGAAATTAGAAGACTATATGTGTTGACTATTTTTGCCAGAAATTGGCAATGCACAAGAGGAAGTTGAGCTCTGTGAAGAATCGGCTCATTTTCCAGTATATATAAAAGAGAACAGAGACAAGGCTATGGCCTTGTGGAGCTCACCAACAGGCTAGCTGCTTCTGGAGTCCAAATGGCAGGTGATAAATTCAAAAGTGGCACAGCTCTACTAAATATTTCAGTTGAATAAAGTGATGTGGCAAAGAGCGCATTAAGAGTGTGGTACCAAGTAAAATTCAGTTAAAAGACCAAAGGCCAAAATCAGATCAAAGTTTGTGACCTTCTCATTATTGTTCCAGATAGCCTTATGGTAGCTACCATGAGTCTAGATACATATCTATATAGAGAAGACAGAGAACACTTGAGAGAGAGCATGAGAGAGTATGAGGTAAGACAATGGATGTGGTTGTGGTTAATGCACTTGGTATCCTAAAGTAAATTGACAAGATGCCTGTTACACCTTTTTTTTTTTTTTTTGAGACGGAGTCTCACTCTATTGGCAGGCTGGAGTGTAGTGGTGCCGTCTCTACTCACTGCAACCTCCGCCTCCCTGGTTCAAGTGATTCTCCTGCCTCAGCCTCCTGAGTAGCTGGGATTATAGGCACATGCCACCACGCCCAGCTAATTTTTCTATTTTTAGTAGAGACGGAGTTTCATCGTGTTGGCCAAGATTGTCTCTATCTCTTGACCTTATAATCCACCTGCCTCAGCCTCCTAAAGTGCTAGGATTACAGGTGTGAGCCACCATGCCTGGCCTCCTGCTATACACCATTGAGTTAATATTGTGCCAAAGAAACAAGCTCTGATTTTTTAAAAGCCTTTGACTTTTTGAGACTTAAAACAATGCTTATGCCCTCAAACTTCCATGAACAGGAGGAAGACTTTGAATTCTGCATAATCTTCAAAGAAGCCGGGCTCCCAATATCCATCTCTGATGAGGCCAAGGACATGCCTCCAAAATAAGAGAAACTAAAGCTACAGAAAACAATGGGCAAAGAAATTCCTCCTAGAAAGCAAAATTAGAGCCTTCACAATGTTGGTCCAATGATGGCTTCAAATTACTCTCTTTTAATTACTCTTCAAATTACTCCCTTATATTCAGAAGCATTTAGTATAATGATCCTTTCCCCATTCCATCACTATATACTTGGTGTGGTGATATATACCTTTTTTTATAGTGTCAAACACTGGCACAAAAGAGGTGTCTTGGACTTTGAACTTAATGCAATGTCTGGATGACATGTTAGGCAGTTTATTTTGTGTGACTATATAATTGGGAGGTCAGAGAGAGATGCATATTTGGTTATCAAAATGCAGACAGTAGGAGACACTGGCTGAATGCCAAACATTCCCATTTACTGTTCTTGAGTATACAAGAAGGCTACATTTCACAGTCCTCCTTACTTTTGTAAGGTAATATGTCTCTTCTTGCAGCAAACATGCTACTTATAAGATGGAAAACAAGGGAGAAAAGTATCCTGAATGGTAGCTAATATAATACTGTAGGATATCAAGCCAATATAAGATAACAAACTGGTTATTTAAATTGAAAAATAAATATTGAAAAATCAGAATCATCTTATGTACTAATTAAAACCAATTACAAAATGTTACAAAGAAACGATCCTATTTACCATTGTAACAAGGCCTGACAAAGTTAGGATTAAATCCAATAAAAATGTGCGAGAACTTTATGGATAAAATTATATAATATAATAGGTTATATAAGACAATATCCCAAATAAGTTTCAACAGACAGTATTTCCATACAATGTAAGAGTCAATAAGATACCAAGTTTCTATGAAATGATCAATATATTCAATGCAATTACAATAATTGTTTATAGAAACCTGACAAATTCCACAAATCCCCAAGGAAGAGCAAATGCCAAGAATAGGCAAGAAAATTTCACAGGAAAATGAAATGGAAATACTTAATCATCCAAATATCCAAATTATTGTAAAACATTAGTAATTAAATATTGTAATATTTTCAGAGAAAAAGGCAAACATAAGAGACTTGAGAGTGCCGAAATATACCATGTTATACAGAAATTATATCAGAGATGTTATCAACCTAAAGAGATTACAGTGAACAATTTAATAACTAGGGGTAAAAAATTGATTATGCATATAAAAATTTAATCGAAACCTATAACATAGATAACATGTAAAGAAATAAATGTAACAAAAATTTATGAATCTTAAAAGAAAATTTAAGAAAATATCTCTATGGCCTTTCAATAAGAAAGGATTTCTTAGAAATGCTGAAAACAAAGCCAGAAATGGGAAAGTGATAATTTGTAAAAATGACTGCATTGAAATTAAAACAAACTCCAATAAAAGAGACAAAGTTAAAACCTAGCCACAGTGGTAAAAGATATTTGCAAGGGAAAAGTTTGACATTGGGTTGGCATTCAGATTTTATATAGAATGCCTAATAATTAGTAAGAAATATTTCAAATACCTAATAGAAAATTATGTAAAGGTTTAGAATGAAGAATGGAAAATGAAAATATAAAAAGATTCTCAATTTCACTCCAAATCAGGAAAATATATATTAAAACCAGAATAAAATATTTCTTATCTGTCAAATTTCTCTAAATTATAATAGTGACTATAACAAATATGAGTGAGCATCATGGATAAAGAGATAGGCTTATACTCTACTGGTAGACATGTAAACAATTTTGGAGAAAACTTTGGTAATATGTCTATGTCCTATGAAATCACAATTCCAAATCCAATTATGTATTCAAAGGAAACTCTTGTATATGTATAAGAAAACATAAAAGAATTATTATTACAGTAGTATCTGTAATAACAAAGAATTGTAAATATGTACCCTTAAAGTAAGATTATATCTAAAATGATATGCATCATTTTATCAACTATTCAAAGAAGAAATAACTTTTGTGTAAATGATTTTAAAATGCAAATACATATAACATAACAAGCTTTCCAGTTTATTCTTGAAGATATCACTTTTCTATCACCAAAGGAAAAGTATCACTAAAAATTGATCTGGACATTAATTTCACTTGTGAATATAATATAAAACACTAACACATTTGACCCAATAGCATATAAGAAGAGAAACAAAACCTGACCAATCTTGATTTAATCCTAAGAATGCAAGGATCTTCCAGCAGAAAAAAAAAATACATATTGATGTAACTATTTCAATTTGTTGAATGAGATCTACAAAATGCCAATACGTAAGACAATTAGGAACTACACAAGGGACTTCTACTTCTGAGAAAATACCTGGAACTAAACTCACCCTGGCATGCTAACCAATCATAACATTGGGAGGAAACATATGAGGCAACCATTTCAGACATTAAACAGCAGGCAGGGCAGACTGCCATTCCTGAGAAAAGCATGACTCATGAAATGAGCTCCGTGATTGTTCTGAATCTCTACAGCAAGATGGAGATCAAGCAAAGATCAGAGTGGGATGCTGACATGAGATTACCATAGAATCGCTGCTATGGGATGAACGCAGATCACAGAAGTTAGGTAGTACTTAGAGACAGGAGAATTCCAGACCCAACCAGAAAAGAAGAAATCATCTGACTCCCCAAAAATACTCTAAATTAGGAGTAAGAACCAATTCATAGTAATATCACGTTACACTAGACTAGCCCTGACAAAGCCAAAATCTAAGCCTTAACAAAATCATCAAAGGAGAGAGAATTTGGAAACAGAATTCCACTAAGAGAGGAACTTGGAAAAACTTTGGGCTTTCTACAGATCCACACTAATGTGGATGTCTGTGCAAGATGTCAACCAGAAAACAAACAACAAGGCAAAACTCTCTGGAGACATCATCCTACGTATCACCTCAAAAGTTCAACCTACAATCTGAAAGTATTTGACATCTAAGTAAACAGGAAAATGTAACCTCTAGTTAAAAAGTTTAACAGAAAGTAACCCAAGGTAGTTTAGATACTAGATTTCACAGATAATGACTTTAAAGCAGCGATTTCACACACACACACACACATAAACACACTCACACACACAGCTATGATAGATAGATAGACAGATAGATAGATAGATACATACATACATAGATCCATAGATCCATAGATACATAGGTACATAGATATACACACATGTATATATTTAGAGCAAACTATGGTATTAATGAGTGAATAAGGAATCTTCTCTGAGAAATCAAAACTGTAAAAGAAAATCAAACTAAAAATTCTAGAATGAATTAAAATATATAATAACTGAAGTGGTGGGAAAAACTTACTTGCTTTTCATAATAGAAAATTAGACATGGCAAAGAAAAGAAGATCAGTGAATTCAAAGGAAGACCTATAGAATTAGACAATTTTGATTATAGTGGCTTTAGAGCATGCTTTAATATATTGTAAGACTGTTTGTCTCATAGCTTCAAATGGATAGTGTTTTCCTAGTCTTACAAGTTTATTTTCCATGTGAATTTTAATATCCTGACTAGCTACAAAAAAGTTGATGTTTACAGTAAGATTGAATAAAGATTATAAATTAACTTTAGGATATAGACACACACACAAATTTCCCACGGTGAATCTTTGGAACAATATTCCCTGAGTTCATGCATGCTTAAAAATGATTCCTGTCTAAAGCCTTGTTCATAGAGGGGCAGCTTGAATAAAAATAAAATCCTTAGTTGACACTCTGGTTTTTCGTTTCTTTCCTTCCCACTCTCCCCCTCCTCCTCTACTTTGTCTTCTTCCTCCTCCTTCTCCTCTGCTTCTTCTATACTGATTTATCCTTATCTTGATTTGTGTTTCAATGCTGATTCATTTTTGTATGGATTTGTATGCTGCTTTTGAGTAGAATGGTGCTGCCAGTCTGATTTTCAGTCCTTGTAAATTATTTGCTTCTTTGTATGGAGGCCCTGAGGATTTTCTACTTCATCTTTAAAATCTAAAAAATGCACTATAGTATAGTCCAGAATTGATAACTGTGTGACTGTGTTCTCAGGAAATATCTGGGTCTTTTCAATATGTAGTGTCCTATCTTTAATTCCCTGAAAGTTTTCTTGGATTATGGTTTAAATATTAAATTAGTTCCTTTTTTAAATCTTCTTTAGGGTCTTCCTTTCATTTTGGTGCTTTCTTTATTCTTCACCTCATTGTCATACTATCTGTTGTTTCTCCTCTTTTCCTCTAAGCATCTTATTAATTTCTTGTTTGTATTTCTACATCCTTGGGCCCCATGTAATTTAGTTTTCATTTCCTATATCATTTTTCTGTTTTTTGCCTCCCAAGTTCATTAATAATATTTTATTTCTTTCAGTTTTGTTGTTGTTGTTTTGGATTTTTTTTTCTGTTCTTAGTATTTGAATTTCTGAATCAAGGTGTTTTATTTTTTTCTGTAACCCAAATCATGCTTGCTGGATTAGAAACTTTAATTATTTACAACATTGGCTCTTATCTGTAGAGAACTTCACACCAACTTCATCAAGTACCCAGCTGCCTTAGCATTGAGCAGCAGAAGCAGTAACTCCTAAGCTATGAATATTCTCTGACAACGTTAATTAGACATGAGGATGGAAGCCCTATGTGCACAACTTTCAGGACAAACCTAAATCTAAAGAGAATCTCCATTCATGTCTGCTATAAACTAAGTTGTATCCTCCCCACATCATGTTTCAGCCCTAATCCTCAATGTGTCTGTATTTGGACATTCATGTTTCAGCCCTAATCCTCAATGTGTCTGTATTTGAACATAGGGCTTTTAGGAGGTAATTAAGGTTAAATGAAATCATAGGAGCGGGAGCCTAGTTGAATAGACTCAGCAGTCTTATAAGAAGAGGAATTAAATGCAGTCATAAGGCCAGGCGCGGTGGCTCAAGCCTGTAATCCCAGCACTTTGGGAGGCCGAGACGGGCGGATTACGAGGTTAGGAGATCGAGACCTTCCTGGCTAACACGGTGAAACCCCGTCTCTACTAAAAAATACAAAAAACTAGCCGGGCGAGGTGGCGGCGCCTGTAGTCCCAGCTACTCCGGAGGCTGAGGCAGGAGAATGGCGTAAACCCGGGAGGCGGAGCTTGCAGTGAGATGAGATCCGGCCACTGCACTCCAGCCTGGGTGACAGAGCGAGACTCCCTCTCAAAAAAAAAAAAAAAAAAAAAAAAAAAAAAAAAAATGCAGTCATAAGAGTGGGATCTTAATTTAATAGGCTTAGTGGTTTTATAAGAGGAAGAGTGCTGTGTGTGTGTGTGTGTGTGTGTGTGCACGTGTGTGTGTCTGTGTGTGTATTCATTTAAGCATAGAGCAAGTTAAGAAGAGAGCCCTCACCAGGAACCAGATTGGATGGTACCTTGATCTTGGACTTCTCAGCCTCCAGATCTATGAGAAACAAATTTCTGGTGCTTAAGCCACCCAGCCTACAGTATTTTGTTAGGGCAGTCAAAGCTGACTAATGCAATGTCTTTGTTGAATCAAATTAATCATCCTGGAATATTCTGATCCAGGTGTGTAGTAGATATATCATTTATATATAGTTCTGTCTCTCTCCTAGAGAATAGTCCCCTACATTATGAACTTAGATTCATTTGGATCACTCACAACATGTGCCTTTTATTAATTATAAAAAATTCATATTCATAGTAACAAATCAAAAGTAACTCAGAAGAGAATGAATAAAAACTTCATTCTTGTTTACTATCCCTTTCCTCCATGCCACCATCTTGAGATACTGAAAGAAACTGAATCTTTCTATTATTGAAAGGAATTGAATCTGCAAATCAATTTCTTCACTTCCCTTTCCTTATTTTAACTGTTTGGATTATTTATTTCTTACTGAACGTTTCTTCACATTCAAAATTATTGGCTAGAGTTCTGTGCACAACAATTGTATAAAATATTCTCCTCAGCTCAGCATATCACTAAGATGAATTTCACTTAAATCATTTAAAACATTTTCAAACCAGTTTTTCAATGGACTTTAATATTAAAAAGTTCCCGGGACTGAGAAATGCTCACTTATTCTAGTCCTGTGTTAACTCTTTACGTCTGTTCTGCACTGTCATAAATAACCAATAATTTTCCAATTTAATGACATCAGTTTTGATCCAGTTCTCAAAACTGTATTTGTGCATGGTTTTACAAAATGTCCACTGGCAAAAGTTTCCTTTACTTTAAATACAAGAAGTCAAAAATAAAATAAATGTTCATCATCCTATATTTTAGCATACAAATTAAACTGCAGAAAAAAATGGTAAGCAAATATAATTTTATTTGGAGCTGGTTTTATTAAATTATTGATTGATACATATTTTAATTTTGAAATGTCATTTGAAACCATATGCTTTTGGATTATAGAAATGAAATATACTTTCAAAAGTCTCTTGTCTAGCCCTTAAAACTGATAAAAATGTTACCATCAAAGCAACTTAAATAAAGTGAATTGATTCACTCTATCTAACAATTATTTAAAAAACCAGGTTTTCTAACGTCACATACCACATGCTGTAGCAATGCCTCTTAATTGTAACTGCCATTGGATACCAACAAATTCTATTCACATTCAGTCCTAAAATCCAGTATTTACAGAAAACCAGCCCTTTTTACTAACGTCACCTTATGGTTCCAACTAAACAATCCTGTTAAAATGGTTATTGTGATGGAAGACTATTTATTAAATATTAATAAAAATAAGTTTATGTTCTTTCTGAAAAAAATTTATATTTATAAAATTTATTAGAATTTATAAAATTATATATGCTATACATGTATGTGGATATGCCACTCACACTGAGCTTCAACGAATGTATGTGATGTGTTGGAAAATCAATACAATCAATTGATTGTATCACTTTAAACTGGTAAATGTATTGCCTTATATAAGTGTTCTTGTCCTAAAGATCACACAAATTAACACTATCTATCCTTAGTGGACTTGGTGTCTGAGGGCTACAATTAGCGGCTCACATAGTCTTTATATCTAGGTCATTAGTTCAAATCCACTTTAGAATGTTACTTCTTGAGTGATTTTGAAAGGTATCCAATGTTCTGTTACAAATCATAAATATGGTGCTTTAATTTCATTTTAAGCTATATTTTCACAAAAATAGTACATTATTTTTCTTCTAATTATCTTCACCCATTTCTGCATTTCTCAAATAAATAGCTAAACAGAAAATAAAAATGTACTCAATACACTTACTCTACAGAAATAAAGATTTGCAATTTTTTCCTTTAAAAAAGATTATCTGACAGGCAGGGCTCAGTGGCTTACGCCTGTATTCCCAACACTTTGGGAGGCGGAGGCAGGTGGATCACCTGAGGTCAGGAGTTTGAGACCAGCCTGGCCAACATGGTGAAACCCTGTCTCTACTAAAAATACAAAAATCAGTTTGGCATGGTGGCGCAGGCCTGTAATCTCAGCTACTCAGGAGGCTGAGGCAGGAGAGTCACTTGAATCTGGGAGGCAGAGGCTGCAGTGAGCTGAGATTGTGCCACTGTACTCCAGCCTGGGTGACAGAATGAGACCCTGCATCAAAAATAAAATAAAAAGGGAGGGACGGAGCAAGATGGCCGAATAGGAACAGCTCCAGTCTCCAACTCCCAGCACGAGCGACACAGAAGACCGGTGATTTCTGCATTTTCAACTGAGGTACTGGGGACATCTCACTAGGGAGTGCCGGACAATCAGTGCTGGTCAGCTGCTGCAGCCTGATCAGCGAGAGCTGAAGCAGGGCGAGGCATCACCTCACCTGGGAAGTGCAAGGAGGAAGGGAATCTGTTTTCCTAGCCAGGGGAACTGAGACACACAACACCTGGAAAATCGGGTAACTCCCACCCCAATACCGCGCTTTAAGCAAGGGGCACACCAGAATAATATATCCCTCACCTGGCCGGGAGGGTCCCACGCCCACGGAGTCTCCCTCATTGTTAACACAGCAGTCTGTGGCGATCTAACCGCGAGGCAGCAGTGAGGCTGGGGGAGGGGCGCCCGCCATTGCTGAGGCTTAAGTAGGTAAACAAAGCAGCTGGGAAGCTCAAACTGGGTGGAGCTCACAGCAGCTCAAGGAAACCGGCCTGTCTCTATAGACTCCACCTCTGGGGGCAGGGCTCACCTAAAAAACAACAGGGGAAACAGCAGAGGCCTGAGCAGACGCGAACGACTCTGTCTGACAGCTTTGAAGAGAGCAGTGGATCTCCCAACACGGAGGTTGAGATCTGAGAACAGACAGACTGCCTGCTCAAGTGGGTCACTGACCACTGAGTAGTCTAACTGGGAGACATCCCCCACTAGGGGCAGTCTAACACCCCACACCTCACACGGTGGAGTACACCCCTGAGAGGAAGCTTCCAAAGTAAGAATCAGACAGGTACACTCGCTGTTCAGCAATATTCTATCTTCTGCAACCTCTGCTGCTGATACCCAGGCAAACAGGGTCTGGAGTGGACCTCAAGCGATCTCCAACAGACCTATAGCTGAGGGTCCTGACTGTCAGAAGGAAAACTATCAAACAGGAAGGACACATATACCAAATCGCCATCAGTACGTCACCATCATCAAAGACCAGAGACAGATAAAACCACAAAGATGGGGAAAAAGCAGGGCAGAAAAGCTGGAAATTCAAAAAATAAGAGCGCATCTCCCCCTGCAAAGGAGCGCAGCCCATCACCAGCAACGGATCGAAGCTGGTCAGAGAATGACTTTGACGAGATGAGAGAAGAAGGCTTCAGTCCATCAAACTTCTCAGAGCTAAAGGAGGAATTACGTACCCAGCGCAAAGAAACTAAAAATCTTGAAAAAAGAGTGGAAGAATTGACAGCTAGACTAATTAATGCAGAGAAGGTCATAAACGAAATGACAGAGATGAAAACCATGACACGAGAAATACGTGACAAATGCACAAGCTTTAGTAACCGACTCGATCAACTGGAAGAAAGAGTATCAGCGATTGAGGATCAAATGAGTGAAATGAAGCGAGAAGAGAAACCAAAAGAAAAAAGAAGAAAAAGAAATGAACAAAGCCTACAAGAAGTATGGGATTATGTAAAAAGACCAAATCTACGTCTGATTGGGGTGCCTGAAAGTGAGGGGGAAAATGGAACCAAGTTGCAAAACACTCTGCAGGATATCATCCAGGAGAATTTCCCCAACCTAGTAGGGCAGGCCAACATTCAAATTCAGGAAATACAGAGAACACCACAAAGATACTCCTCGAGAAGAGCAACTCCAAGACACATAATTGTCAGATTCACCAAAGTTGAAATGAAGAAAAAAATCTTAAGGGCAGCCAGAGAGAAAGGTCGGGTTACCCACAAAGGGAAGCCCATCAGACTAACAGCAGATGTCTCGGCAGAAACTCTACAAGCCAGAAGAGAGTGGGGGCCAATATTCAACATTCTTAAAGAAAAGAATTTTAAACCCAGAATTTCATATCCAGCCAAACTAAGTTTCATAAGTGAGGGAGAAATAAAATCCTTTACAGATAAGCAAATGCTTAGAGATTTTGTCACCACCAGGCCTGCCTTACAAGAGACCCTGAAGGAAGCCCTAAACATGGAAAGGAACAACCGGTACCAGCCATTGCAAAAACATGCCAAAATGTAAAGACCATTGAGGCTAGGAAGAAACTGCATCAACTAACGAGCAAAATAACCAATTAATATCATAATGGCAGGATCAAGTTCACACATAACAATATTAACCTTAAATGTAAATGGACTAAATGCTCCAATTAAAAGACACAGACTGGCAAACTGGATAAAGAGTCAAGACCCATCAGGCTACTGTATTCAGGAGACCCATCTCACATGCAGAGACATACATAGGCTCAAAATAAAGGGATGGAGGAAGATCTACCAAGCAAATGGAGAACAAAAAAAAAGCAGGGGTTGCAATCCTAGTCTCTGATAAAACAGACTTTAAACCATCAAAGATTCAAAAGAGACAAAGAAGGCCATTATATAATGGTAAAGGGATCAATTCAACAGGAAGAGCTAACTATCCTAAATATATATGCACCCAATACAGGAGCACCCAGATTCATAAAGCAAGTCCTTAGAGACTTAGAAAGAGACTTAGACTCCCATACAATAATAATGGGAGACTTCAACACCCCACTGTCAACATTAGACAGATCAACGAGACAGAAAGTTAACAAGGATATCCAGGAATTGAACTCATCTCTGCACCAAGCGGACCTAATAGACATCTATAGAACTCTCCACCCCAAATCAACAGAATATACATTCTTCTCAGCACCACATCGCACTTATTCCAAAATTGACCACATAATTGGAAGTAAAGCACTCCTCAGCAAATGTAAAAGGACAGAAATTATAACAAACTGTCTCTCAGACCACAGTGCAATCAAGCTAGAACTCAGGACTAAGAAACTCACTCAAAACCCCTCAACTACATGGAAACTGAACAACCTGCTCCTGAATGACTACTGGGTACATAACGAAATGAAGGCAGAAATAAAGATGTTCTTTGAAACCAATGAGAACAAAGATACAACATACCAGAATCTCTGGGACAAATTTAAAGCAGTGTGTAGAGGGAAATTTATAGCACTAAATGCCCACAAGAGAAAGCAGGAAAGATCTAAAATTGACATTCTAACATCACAATAAAAAGAACTAGAGAGGCAAGAGCAAACACATTCAAAAGCTAGCAGAAGGCAAGAAATAACTAAGATCAGAGCAGAACTGAAGGAGATAGAGACACAAAAAACCCTCCAAAAAATCAATGAATCCAGGATTTGGTTTTTTGAAAAGATCAACAAAATTGACAGACCGCTAGCAAGACTAATAAAGAACAAAAGAGAGAGGAATCAAATAGATGCAATAAAAAATGATAAAGGGGATATCACCACCAACCCCACAGAAATACAAACTACCGTCAGAGAATAGTATAAACACCTCTATGCAAATCAACTAGAAAATCTAGAAGAAATGGATAATTTCCTGGACACTTACACTCTCCCAAGACTAAACCAGGAAGAAGTTGAATCCCTGAATAGACCAATAGCAGGCTCTGAAATTGAGGCAATAATTAATAGCCTACCCACCAAAAAAAGTCCAGGACCAGATGGATTCACAGCTGAATTCTACCAGAGGTACAAGGAGGAGCTGGTACCATTCCTTCTGAAACTATTCCAATCAATAGAAAAAGAGGGAATCCTCCCTAACTCATTTTATGAGGCCAACATCATCCTGATACCAAAGCCTGGCAGAGACACAAGAAAAAAAGAGAATTTTAGACCAATATCCCTGATGAACATCGATGTAAAAATCCTCAATAAAATACTGGCAAACCGGATTCAGCAGCACATCAAAAAGCTTATCCACCATGATCAAGTGGGCTTCATCCCTGGGATGCAAGGCTGGTTCAACATTCGCAAATCAATAAACGTAATCCAGCATATAAACAGAACCAAAGTCAAGAACCACTTGATTATCTCAATAGATGCAGAAAAGGCTTTTGACAAAATTCAACAGCACTTCATGCTAAAAACGCTCCATAAATTCGGTATTGATGGAACGTAACTCAAAATAATAAGAGCTATTTATGACAAACCCACAGCTAATATCATACTGAATGGGCAAAAACTGGAAAAATTTCCTTTGAAAACTGATACAAGACAGGGATGCCCTCTCTCACCACTCCTATTCAACATAGTGTTGGAAGTTCTGTCTAGGGCAATCAGGCAAGAGAAAGAAATAAATGGTATTCAGTTAGGAAAAGAAGAAGTCAAATTGTCCCTGTTTGCAGATGACATGATTGTATATTTAGAAAACCCCATTGTCTCAGCCCAAAATCTCCTTAAGCTGATAAGCAACTTCAGCAAAGTCTCAGGATACAAAATTAATGTGCAAAAATCACAAGCATTCTTATACACCAGTAACAGACAAGCAGAGAGCCAAGTCAGGAATAAACTTCCATTCACAATTGCTTCAAAGAGAATAAAATACCTAGGAATCCAACTTACAAGGGATGTAAAGGACCTCTTCAAGGAGAACTACAAACCACTGCTCAGTGAAATAAAAGAGGACACAAACAAATGGAAGAACATACCATGCTCATGGATAGGAAGAATCAATATCGTGAAAATGGCCATACTGCCCAAGGTTATTTATAGATTCAATGCCATCCCCATCAAACTATCAATGAGTTTCTTCACAGAATTGGAAAAAACTGCTTTAAAGTTCATATGGAACCAAAAAAGAGCCCACATTGCCAAGACAATCCTAAGTCAAAAGGACAAAGCTGGAGGCATCACGCTACCTGACTTCAAACTATACTACAAGGCTACAGTAACCAAAACAGCATGGTACTGGTACCAAAACAGAGCTATAGACCAATGGAACAGAACAGAGTCCTCAGAAATAATACCACACATCTACAGTCATCTGATCTTTGACAAACCTGAGAGAAACAAGAAATGGGGAAAGGATTCCCTATTTAATAAATGGTGCTGGGAAAATTGGCTAGCCATAAGTAGAAAGCTGAAACTGGATCCTTTCCTTATTCCTTATACGAAGATTAATTCAAGATGGATTAGAGACTTAAATGTTAGACCTAATACCATGAAAACCCTAGAAGAAACCCTAGGTAGTACCATTCAGGACAAAGGCATGGGCAGGGACTTCATGTCTAAAACACCAAAAGCAACGGCAGCAAAAGCCAAAATTGACAAATGGGATCTAATTAAACTAAAGAGCTTCTGCACAGCAAAAGAAACTACTATCAGAGTGAACAGGCAACCTACAGAATGGGAGAAAATTTTTGCAATCTACTCATCTGACAAAGGGCTAATATCCAGAATCTACAAAGAACTCAAACAAATATACAAGAAAAAAACAAACAACCCCATCAAAAAGTGGGCAAAGGATATGAACAGACATTTCATTCTTCTTCTCAAAAGAAGACATTCATACAGCCAACAGACACATGAAAACATGCTCATCATCACTTGCCATCAGAGAAATGCAAATCAAAACCACAATGAGATACCATCTCACACCAGTTAGAATGGCAATCATTAAAAAGTCAGGAAACAACAGGTGCTGGAGAGGATGTAGAGAAATAGGAACACTTTTACACTGTTGGTGGGATTGTAAACTAGTTCAACCATTATGGAAAACAGTATGGCAATTCCTCAAGGAACTAGAACTAGATGTACCATATGACCCAGCCATCCCACTACTGGGTATATACCCAAAGGATTATAAATTATTCTACTACAAAGACACATGCACACGTATGTTTATTGTGGCACTATTCACAATAGCAAAGACTTGGAATCAACCCAAATGTCCATCTGTGACAGACTGGATTAAGAAAATGTGGCACATATACACCATGGAGTACTATGCAGCCATAAAAAAGGATGAGTTTGCGTCCTTTGTAGGGACATGGATGCAGCTGGAAACCATCGTTCTTAGCAAACTATCACAAGAACAGAAAACCAAACACCGCATGTTCTCACTCATAGGTGGGAACTGAACAATGAGATCACTTGGACTCGGGAAAGGGAACATCACACACTGGGGCCTATCATGGGGAGGGGGGAGGGGGGAGGGATTGCATTGGGGAGTTATACATGATATAAATGATGAATTGATGGGTGCTGACGAGTTAATGGGTGCAGCACACCAACATGGCACAAATATACATATGTAACAAACCTGCACGTTATGCACATGTACCCTAGAACTTAAAGTATAATAAAAAAATGAAAAAGTAAAAAATAAATAAAAAAATAAAATAAAAAAAAATTATATGACAGAAGACTGCCAATCAACAACTTTTATTTCCTAGATTGGTGGCAAGAATGCAATCAAGGCAGAGGAGGCCTGATTGATGGATGGTTCATTCAAAGTTGTAGGAGCTACATATTGGGTACTATGTTTATCACCTAAGTGACAAAATAATATATATACCAAAAGCCCGCGACACACAATTTACCTGTATAACAAACCTGCACGTGTTCCCCTGAGCCGAAAATAGAAGTTAAAAAACTTCCGCTATAAACTAAGTGGGAGGAACTATTTTCATGAGAGGTTTTCTGAGACACTGGGTATTTGAAAAGAAGCTTTGGTGAGAGGTAACAAAAATGTGGCTGAATTCATAAGAGAACAATTCTCCATTTTCTCATATAGAGCATAACTTCTGTACCTTAAAAAAAATTGTTTTTTCCTCCTGCTTTTGCATGTAGGGAATGGGCTTGAAATGGAAAGAAAGCCAGGACAGCACATACAAAGCCAAAGACAATAAAGGATGATCTGCGTTAAGAAAAATGAAAAATGCCCAGCACTATATTTAGAAAAATTGAGACTTGAAGTCATCTATGCAACCAACAGACATATGAAAAAAATGCTCACCATCACTGCTCATCAGAGAAATGCAAATCAAAACCACAATGAGATACCATCTCATGCCAGTTAGAATGGCAATGGTTAAAAAGTCAGGAAACAACAGATGCTGGAGAGGATGTGGAGAAATGGGAACACTTTTACACTGTTGGTGGGAGTGTAAATTAGTTCAACCATTGTGGAAGGTGGAAGATAGTGAGGCAATTCCTCAAGATTCTAGAACTAGAAAAATCATTTGACCCAGTGATCCCATTACTGGGTATATACTCAATGGATAAAAAATCATGCTACTATAAAGACACACACACATGTATGTTTATTGCGGCACTATTCACAATAGCAAAGACTTGGAACCAACCCAAATGCTCATCAATGGTAGACTGGATTAAGAAAATGTGGCACATATACACCATGAAATACTATACAGCCATAAAAAGGGATGAGTTCATGTCCTTTCCAGGGACATGGATGAAGCTGGAAACCATCATTCTAAGCAAACTATCACAAGGACAGAAAACCAAACACCGCATGTTCTCACTCATAGGTGGGAGTTGAACAATAAGAACACATGGACACAGGACAAGGAACATCACACACCAAGGCCTGTTGGGGTTGGGGAGCTAGGAGAGGGATTGCATTAGGAGAAATACCTAATGTAAATGAAGAGGTGATGGGTGCAGCAAACCAACATGGCACATGTATACCTATGTAACAAAACTGCACATTGTGCACATGTACCCTAGAACTTAAAGTATAATTTTAAAAAAGAAAAATTGAGTCTCAGTGCAAAGCTAATAACCAGTGATGGAATGAATAGATGTTCACGAAGTGGCCAAAGTTCACATTTTAGGGTGAGAGAGCCAAATGATAAGAGATATCATGAAACGTACAAATTCGCTGGTATGTCCAACTCAATGGTGTAAGAAATGCCTGTGTTTTTGTTGTTGTTGTTGTTTGTTGTTTCTTTGTTTTTTGAGATGAAGTCTCGCCCTCGTCACCCAGGCTGGAGTGCAATGGCGCAAACTCAGCTCACTGCAACCTCTGCCTCCCGGGTTCAAGTGATTCTCCTGCCTCGGCCTCCTGAGTAACTGAGATTACAGGTGCCTGCCACTATGCCTGGCTAATTTTTTTGTATGTTTAGTAGAGATGGGGTTTCACCATGTTGGCCGGGCTGGTCTCAATCTCCCAATCTCAGGTGATCCACCCAGCTTGGCCTCCCAAAGTGCTGGGATTATAGGCGCCAGCCACCGTGCCCAGCCGCCTGTTTGGTTTTATAACAGAAATTTAGACCAATCAGTTGGGAAAGAAAGGGAAATACTTATCAAATTAATTTTTCTGAAAAACATATATACATTAAAAATAAAAAATATGGCCAAAGTTGAATTAACATTAAGGCTATAAACTCAGAATTTCTATTAGTAACAGAGCAAGAATGAGATTCTCATTCTGTGTCTCCTTGTGAGCAAAAAAGTGGCTGGTTTCCTTTTTCTCATTTTAATTTGCTTGGCAATCTGGTAACCTTTTTTTTGTTTGTAAATTAGATGCAATCTAAATATATATGTGAGATTAGAATTCAGAAGGCATCAAATCTTTGCAGGTTTTATACATATAGGGCTTGCTATGTACTGTAGAAACTTGTTGGTTAAACTTTCTTTTTAAAATTAAGTTTCTCTTTACATACTGGTAGGAAAAAAAATCATCCTAGGAAGTGTCTGAACAGCTTGAGACCTATTGGTCTGGAACTGTTTTCCTATGATCTAAGCACTTGACTTAGAGTTTAAGTATCAGTAGGTTCAGAGCTAAAAATATTTTTTAAAATATCTGATTTTTTAGTCCCCACTTCTTTTTAAGCTGGTCATATAATAAGGATTTTGAGGATCTATTTGTTTTGCAAATACAATGATTTTTCTAAGTGACACTCTAAATTTACATTGGCATTTCAACCAACAGTCTAGTAAATCTACAAGCTCTAATTAAAAAGCAATGCCGTAACTTTGTAGTGCTAGTGAAAGTCTTACTTCTTTAAGTTACAGGTAAAAGATATTGACTTCTGCCTAGAAAGTAATTATTTTAAAGAAAAATAAGTGAAATAAGTGCAAGTTAAACAGTTTGTTTAAGACTCTTAATATAAGAATTCAAACTCTCATCTTTGCCTCACAGAGTGGAATTGTCATAAATGAAAATATCTTTTTATTCTACTTAGAAGCATCTTTTTAAAGTGCATATGATGAGCAAAGTGTGTAAAGATATAAATATATATTTAAAGTGTAATGGTGTACAACAATCACTATAATAGTAAGTAAAGCAATGCCATAAAAATGGAGAACACATTCTCCAACACATTGAGAAAGTTATTTTCAAAGCCTGGCCCATTAGGTTGGAACCAGAAGTTTCCAGATATATGCCCACATTTGCATGAAAATAAATATTTTACATTCCAGTGACGGCTTGGTACATGCTTGAGAATGGATGGTTGTACTAGCTCTGAAAGAAACAGGAAAAAAAAAATGACCTTCTCAATTACATGAAGTCAAGTAACTTGGAGAAGAGAAAGCAGATCTCTACTGAAGAGACATCTAGTTAATCTGTGTTCTCACTAGAGATCTATTGATCCAGGGCCCCGCTGGAATACTGGAGCAAATTCATGCAGCTGGTCTGAAGTCAGATTTTTGCCAACTCTGTCCTCTCTTACGATATGCTGTCATTGTTAGAATCATGGCATGTCTAGATTGAAGCTGGGCACAAAGTCTAAAAACATTTTTGGGCAGAAGTGGCTATATTTCTCTTGTAAGCCGCAAAAGTCTATTTCACTTTTAGAGTTGCTTTTCTACTGTTGCAATAACTACTTTGGAAATTTTTATTACTCATTAATTAAAATTAAGGTACTAGAGGGAATGAAAACAGTTATTTTGCTTAAGTTGCCTGAACTCAGACTATTGTGCAAGCATTCATTTTCTGTGGTATTTTATTTCACGGAACGATCAGTAGGTGAGCTTGAACAGAGTCAGCAAAATTTTCCTGCAAAGGATCAGATAGCAAATATTTTAGGTTTGGTGGGCCACACGGACTTTGTCACAGGTACTCAACTCTGTCTTGTATGAGAAAGCAGACATAGACTATACATAAACAAATGATTATCTATAGACAATGAAATTTGAATTTTTTACATGTCACATAATATTCTTTTTATTAACCACATAAAATACAATGATTCTTGGCTCGTAGGCTATTTAAAAACAGATGGCAGGCTGGATTTGGCCCATGGGCTAGAGTTTGCCCACCCTTGAATAGAACACAATCACATAGAGTGATGAAAAATAAGAAAACATATCTCTTAACATAAACTTTTATGCTTCTTATTAGATATTTAGTTCCATTTGGATTTGTTTTCCCTAATTATCTCCTAAAACGTGTCATAATTCTTAGTTCAAAAGAATCCTAACTCACTGAAACAGTTAGTGTTGAGTTGCAATTCGAAAATTCAAAACTCACTTGAAAGATTCATGTTCTATCTACTAAGCGAACCCATTATATGAAAAGAAAGCCAGTATTATGTTATGTATTTGACATGGAATAAAATACTATTCATGTCCTTTGTTTTAAATATGAAATGAACACATTTACTAAGATTGCCCGGAATTTGGAAGAAACCCTGGTCCTTTAGCCATCAATGAGATGGCATAATTTTACTGAGTTGAATATTTCATTATGTTACCATGGTCCTACTGTTTAAGGTTTTCCATCAAGCTTTCTACACTGTCTCTCATATAAGCGATTATTTGGTGCTCTGCATTTACTTTTGATATTCTTTCTGTATTAGTTCTGATTCCTGAGACACTATTAGAAGTATTAGAAATTATAGCCCTTGCTGGAAACAAAGAGAGGAGATGGTGTTAAGCCAGCAAAGCCAGGAAGCTGTTTCTATATGACGTTTGCTGAATAAATCAAATGTAAGTTCTCAGCAACTGTATTCTTGTTCTAAGTGTTTCTAGTAATAGAACTATTTCCAGCCAAACCCTCGTTAAGAGAGAGAGAGACGGAGAGATCAGTCAAGTAATTTACAAAGTCATCAGCAGTTTTTAATGTTTTTAACATGCCTTGCAAGCCAAAAGCAAGGTGCACCACCACCTATCAAAGCCTAGATAAGCACAGGTTTCCTGTCAGTTTCCCTTTTTCTCAGTTCTTGGCATATGTTACATGCTCAAGAACTATTCTATAAACAAACTTGTTTATCAGACTCAGTAATTAGGAGTTAAGATAAACAACTACATAATTTTCAAAACTCATTAAAAAGTAAAAACATAGCGTGTATAGTTCAAAGAGTAGGAAAGAGTGCCTGCCATTAAAGGTACTAAGGCACAAAACTTCTTTTCTTTCAGAATTTATTTTTTCTCAACTTCTCTGTGCTATTTGTCATGCTCCCATGGAATGGGACACTTACGGGGCGAGTGCAGATTACAGCCTCTCAGTGGTCCATACTGTTAGTGGCATTTGTGCTGGATTGACACACTGTGTTCCTGGCAAGGGAGGGAAAGTCATTATCCCCTTCCCATGGGCCTGCTACCAGAATCTGCAGCAGATGAGACCCCTGAAGGATTGCAACCTTCACATTTGAGATGCACTTAGCTCCTGGATCAGGGTGCGCACTGAACATGCCATCCTGGAGAATAGAGTTGGCTGCCTCCAGGCCCCACCTAGATGCCCCAGAGTGCATGTGGCCAACACCATCCTGCCTCATCTCTGTGCCCAGGCCTTGCAGTGGGTGGAGGACAGCTTTGGAATGCTGATTGGATGTCTGAGAATCTGTTTTCGGAAGGTGGGGAGGCTTCAAGGACTCCAAGTCTCTCAGCATTTTTTTCCATTGTCCATTTGACTACCCTTACAAAAACACAAATTAAAAGATAAAATTATTAAGAATTTCAAAATAGTGACCCTAAGCATCAGGTCTTTGTGAGAATGGGGCCTTCTTGAATGCACTAGTGGCTAACATTTATTGAAGTTCTATCAGCAAACTCTTCTAATCAATTCATAGTATACCTAATTCTCACATATGAAAACATATTGTGCAGAGAGGAAACTAAGTCACAAACATAAAGTAATTTTTTCCAAACTCATGAAATCAGTATGTGGTGATGCCAAGATTCCATTAATACTACAGGCAGTCTGACTCCCAGACTCTTTATTATAAACCACCTCAACATCTCATATGGTATAATTGCTTTAATACCTTTCTTGCAGGGACATGGATGAAGCTGGAAACCATCATTCGAGCAAACTATTGCAAGGACAGAAAACCAAACACTGTGTGTTCTCACTCATAGGTGGGAACTGAACAATGAGAACACTTGGACACAGGGTGGGGAACATCACACACTGGGGCCTGTCATGGGGTCGGGGGAGAGGGGAGGGATAGCATTAGGAGATATACCTAAAGTAAATGACGAGTTAATGGGTGCAGCACACCAACATGGCACATGTGTACGTATGTAACAAACCTGCACATTGTGCACATGTACCCTAGAACTTAAAGTATTGAAAAAAAAAGTGTCTGTTGGTTTTATATGTGGACCCTCCTTCTCTGGAGATTTTTCTCTTCCCCAGCAATGTCCTTTTCATGACCCATTGAAATCACACTAAAACTTACCTAATATTTGATGGCTTAGAGCATTAGAAAGTGCCCAATAAACTTTAGCTTTTATTATTCTCTTCCAATTCTGCTTCTTGTCTAGGCTTTCTTTCAAATTCGTGTGAAGTGTTGTTTGAACTGGCAATGGCTTAATATGTGCTTTTATCAACTGTATATCCTCAAAGAGGTACCAATATGCACATTTCAATCCCCAAAACAAAGATATTGAGAATGTTCTTAAGATGGCTGACCCTTTAAAAATCATTCAGATCCTTTAATTCTGTAAGTTATTCATAAGACTGTCTATATATGAGTACCACATTTATACATCAATGAATGAGTATCTATTTTATATATCAAATAGAATACAATTCTAGAACCCAAACGCCTCTTGAATATGTAGTTTTTCAACTTTATGAGATAGATACCTAAATAACACCTATCTTGTGTACACAAGAAACCAAGTCCCAAGTAAATTGCCATTTTCTCTTGGCCACAAAGTTACTATGTGGTAATGCCAGTATGCTAATGTGGACAGTCTGACTACAGGGTCCTCACTCTAAAATGGCACAAGATCCCATGTGGAAGCATAGCTTTAATATCCATAATATTAAACATTTATACAAATGAAAATTAAAACTCCACAGAAAATGCTTAAATATTCAAAAGTAAAACTTGTTTCTCCTGAGTTTCTTTATTAACATCAGAATACAAGATTAGAATATTATGAAATAATTAAGTCAAGCATAAAATATTTATTGAATACCTACTAAGTTCCAAGCCTGATCCAGATACTTTACACACATCATTGAAGAAAGTAAACAAAGATTTCTATTATTGAGGAGCATATAGTGCAGCAGATAATTAAATTTTCTTTATAGTATCTTCTCTATGTTGGACAAGTTTTAAAGAATTTATTTATAATAAAGATGTATTATACAAGTATAATTGTTTTATTTAAATATTTTGACATCCAATGTCGAGGCAAATTAGATTGTATCCTCATTTTTATCCCCATCGTAGTATCTTCTAGTGGTGCTTTTGTTACTCCTTTATTCCATTCCCTCTTTATTCTTTCTTTCTTTCTGTCTTTTTAAAAATCAGCTGCTGACTATACACTTTATTATCAGCTAAGGGATATGTTAAGTGGCTGCCGGCCCAACCACAGCCAGTTTGTATCCATGATCACTTGGCTTAGCTTTCCCTGAAGAAAGGAAAGTTGTATCCTAGGGAAAGCAGACTGAAAATCTTTTTTTTTTTTTTTGCATTACCAGCCATTTCTAGAAGTTCTATGATTAATACAAATTTCACTTCTAAAATTATTTTATTCACTCAGTCACTTTGAAAGTTATATACAATGCAAAAAATAAGAATGCTCTCTCTTTACTTACATTTTAAGTACCCTTACAAAATCTTCCAAATTAAAAATCATATTTAACATTATAGACCAAAGTTAATGTTTAAAGAAGTTGAGTTGTTCATTTTTGTTTCGTTTTGTGTTGTGGTATGAGGGAACATATTATTTTAGAAGGACTCAGTTAACCCTTAATAGTTTCTACAAAATGGAAGATTATCAATGCAAAAGAAAACAACATTTGAATTTCAAGAAACACTTCTAAACAGCCTATACAAGAAAGCCGTGGGCATCAATATGAAGACATTTTAGATTTTTTTAGAATTGGTCAACTTTTTACATGTCACACAATTTGAGATAATGGGACAAAGATGTCAAAGAGGTCAGTGTGTCATATTCAGAGGAGAACCTGCTTTGAAATCTGACAGATTAGGTTTGAATTTTGAATCTGAAACTTTCCAGCAGGGTGGTTTGAGGCTTTTGAAATAAACATTCTGAGCCTTCATTATAATAGAAGGATCATGATATCCATGTACACAAAGCACTTGGCATATAGAAGTATGTACTCTATGGTAGATATTAGTATTCATCATGAGAGAGCTAGATTTAAGAAAGATAAAAACCCTATAAAGACACCGAAACGTTCATTCCAAGAACATGGGTTTTGTGTAATTAAGGAATTTGACAGGGAGGAATACACAGAGATAACAGACTGAATCAAACCATACCAAGATCTCTGATTACATGTCAAGAAGTAAAACAAAATAGTTGTCTTTTAAAAACCAGTTTTGGATCAGGTACTATTAGGGACTTTTACATATGTTCTTCCAGGTATTGCTCAAAATAAAACTGAATCTCATAGCGATTGACTGAATAGAAGAACCAGACGAGAACACGTGGCAATCCCACTTGCCTTCGTGTGCACCCTGATGTGCCACTACTGACACTGTGGAAGAGTTAAAGGGGAGCAAAAAGTTTTATTCTGGGGAAAAAAATGCTACTTACTAGAGTACAGTCTTAACTGATCAAGAAAAATGTATATTTTGTCACAATTTCCTTTATGTTTCCATTGGGACAAAGCTAGTCTAATATATGAGACTCTTGAATGGCCCTTATCTTTGATATAAGAGGAGAGTATTTGCAGAATGTAATTTCCTTGCAGCCCACTTCATTATATATACCTATTTTCATAACAAAGCCTGTGAAGAAAAAAATGATGTTAAAATCAATGCATTCCTTGAATAATTGAGATTTTTAAAATGAATCTGTACAAAAAGCTATCCTTGAGAACAATGTCTCTCAAGTACTGTTTGCATTAATTTACACCTATTTTCCTTTGGAATTTTTCTCACTATTCATTTTTTTAATAATTCAAAATATATCAAAGCTACTTCTCTGTTTTTAAGCATTCTACTTTAATTTGAAAATGTAAAAAATGTAATAAAATTGAATGATTAAATTGCACTTCTGTTAAGCAGGATTATTTTCTTATATCTTATATCAGAATTTTATTAGGTAATTGTTTTTCATCAGTATTTTCTGCCTACATCCTAGGCGTTAGTAAAATTGGAAAAGGATTGCCAGATTTTCTTTGTGCAGGCATACTCCTTACATTTCTTAAATTGTGCTTGACAATTTGAAGTGATGACAAAATTATACCTTTGGTTGTATATTTTTCTTATCATACTAATTTGAATCTAATAGAGGCTATATAGAATTTTTTTCTTTTGTCATACATTATAATTTCTATAATTCTTTACAATATTGAAATTCTGTAGTTCAACTATTGCTTCCTAAAATACAACATATGCTTAGATCATACAAGATTATTAATAAAAACATATATATCAGCTTTATTATTCTGAACTTACGTTCCTTTTGGGTTGTAAAAGATAAGATGTGAAACTTATCTTTTTTTTTTTTTTTTTTTTTTTTTTTTGAGATGGAGTCTCGCTCTGTTGCCCAGGCTGGAGTGCAGTGGCCGGATCTCAGCTCATGGCAAGCTCCGCCTCCCGGGTTCCCGCCATTCTCCTGCCTCAGCCTCCCGAGTAGTTGGGACTACAGGCGCCGCCACCTGGCCCGGCTAATTTTTTGTGTTTTTTAGTAGAGACGGGGTTTCACCGTGTTTGCCAGGATGGTCTCGATCTCCTGACCTCGTGATCCGCCCGTCTTGGCCTCCCAAAGTGCTGGGATTACAGGCTTGAGCCACCGCGCCCGGCCGAAACTTATCTTTTAAAATCAAGTGATCTTTGATTTTGCTACATTATCTACCCATGTGTTCTGGACTTCAGTGGGGACCAGGAAGCTAAGGACTTAACATGTTCCTATGACAATTTTAGGAAGAAAAATTAATATCATTTTACATCTCCACCTTCTCTTGGTCAGAAAACAGACCTTGAGAATTACTGTAAATAGTCTTATGCCATAAAGATAAATGAAATTTTGAGGAATATATAACATGATTGCTAAGCAGTTGTGTGCATATATATATGTGTGTGTGTATATATGTATATATCCAATTTTGCACATTTAGTAATAGAATAACACTTTTAAAATGAGATCTGCTCTCAGTAATAAACTTTCTCATTTGTTAACAAATATATTTAAGAATTCTCTAGAGAATTCTTGGCTTGAGTCACAGTTACCAGAAGAATACTTCTGACAAAGACACTTAAGCAGATATGAGAGAGCGCAAAGGGAAGGCAGAGAGATGTTTCAACACTGTCATTTTAAAACTTCAAAAAGCATCTCCACATCAGAAGCGACTTCACAGATCCCGAGTCTCTATATTTCTGAGATGTTATTTGACTTCATTTTTTTTTTTTCTCTCTCCAGGTTCCAGGTTCCATAATCTTTTTAAGGGATATAGGATTTGGGAAGCATAGTATGGAGCATGAAATTCTCTCTCTCTATATATGGAGAGAATATACACATATATATATATATATTTTAAATTATCCGATTAGTGATTAAGACAGATATTAGAAGAGAAACAACAAAACTTATTTTTCTTTCACCATTCATGGAATTATTGGTAGTTCTATATTAAGAAACAAAATAAAAGCATTCACTTAAGCATAAGAAGTAGGATAGTAGATATATTTTTGATAAAAATGAGGTAAATATTTGTCTCTAAATTCAACTATCCACAGTACAATCAGTAAGTATTAGAAAACAAGTAAAGACTTCTTTTATGTGCTCTGGATATATGTCAGACATAGGAGAAACAAGTAGAACTGATAACCCCTAACTTTTAAGGTCTATTCCAAACGTAAGATGCGGTGTAGTTCCAAAATTATAGTTAAAAAAATAAAAATATGCAAATAATAAATCATCCACAGCAATTGTTGGAAACAGAAAAACAGGCAATGTGTACAAATACATAACTTCTCTAATATTTATATTAAAAAGAATTTATAAATAATAAACAATAGAAGCATGCTGATTGTTTTATTATAATATTTTCAAATTCAAATTAAGATAAAGATAACAAAGCTGTATTCAAGAACAATAGAAGTATTGCAAATATATATTGGACTGACAAGGATTTTGTATTACAGCAAAAAACAAAACTGAATGGCATTCTATTTAAAATGCTTTTTTTTATATTTAAATGTATTATTTTAGAGAAAATTCATCATTTAATAGGTGGCTAGTAAACTTTCAAACAGCGAAATAATTTGCAATTGAGTATAGTATATCAGCATTTTCATATTTTGCATCATCTTGATTTAATATTTCTGATACTTCAAAATGCTAGAGTGGCCATTCTTGGTAACCACATCACCACAGAAATGTAATATATGTGTTCCGTATCGTTTCCTGCATTATGTGTGTGGGTTGTGGTTGTTGTTTAAGTTCCCATGACTATTGAGCGAGGAAGTTGGGTACAATTCCTGGCAGCATAGTAGTTTATCCATTACATTAAAGAGCAGATCGTATTTCAAAATGTTTTTCTGAGATCATTACAGAAACAAATGGCAGGGTTATCAGCCTTAATACCAATTGCCCAGAAAATGTAGGGGGAAAAAGCCACTAAAAATAGCCACAGGAAGCAATAATTTCTATGACAAATTGTTCGGCTGTTTACTTAGTATGCTAAGTAATATATTTTTGATCAAAGATAAACAGTTTAAAAAGTTACATTTGTGTTGTGGGGAGGCAAGACTGAGGGAAAGAGGAAATTGCTATTCCCTAAAGGCTTATGTACCTTGTAAAATAATCTGTCTTCAAACTCAGAATGAAAGGGAGCCAAAAACAGCTTTGAATTATAAGAAGGGACCCTGGAGAGGCTGTTCATTATACAATTTGCTATAGTGGTTTGCAGATGTCTCATTTTGTGAGTCAGATTATGCACTTTATTTTTTTTGTTTTTTGTTTTTTAAGTTATGTTGTATAGCGTTGGTTATAAATTCTTTCCCGATTTGTCACAATTTCTCCATAAACAGCACAATGTCTATTTTGAACAAACTGATACATTGTACCCCTGCTGTTTCAAAACTGTAACTGATGAAAGAGTTGCACTCTGGCTCTGAAGCAAGTAAGGTACTTAGTAGAAAATGACCCTTTTGTATAGTGCATCCAACTATAACATCAGAAGGCTGGACTTGTAATCACTTTATAGAGAAAGTACCCAAGAGGACACGGTGAGGTGATCAGCAAAATGCCAACTCTGAACAGCAATGAGGCAGTGATGTCAAACGACCCGTTTTGGCACATTTTATTTTAAGGATGTAATCCTGTAGCACATACATAGTCCTTGCTAAAGTTAATAAAACTTCCCTTATAAGCTGAGAAATCTTACTCAAAAAATACTTATTCATAGATTTGTTCTAAAGTTAGGTTCCTGGTTTTAACTGAGGTCATATTCAGGCAATAAAGACTCTAACAAGAAAAAACTTTTTTTTCTTAATTTGGGGAAAAAAATGTCATTATGCCTTGGGAAGTATTGTTGTAATCATCTGCAATGCTCATTAGTCTTCTTATTATATCTGAAGCACTTGTATTTGTTGAAGTAGAAGCAGCTGAGATAAAAGAAATTTGAAAGTGAAATCATTACACATTTGAGTCAGTGCCTTTTTCAAACTGGAAGCCTGCTCTATTACTCTTAATGAGCTGATGCCCCAAATACTGAAAATGGATTCATATTTCTTAACCTCTTTTGAACCTCTAGTTAAAAACTGTGGTGTGAATTCAAAAGGAAAAAATGTCAATAGTGTTTTTAAACTATTCATTTGGGGAGCCCATTAGTCAACCTTTACAAACTACTTGATAGTAATATTTAGCCAAGTCTAAAAATAATGTTTTTATCAATTAGAATACTAAATGAAACCTATTTTTAGTAGTCATTTTATATTTTTAAGGATCGATTATATGTCATATAATTCATAAGCAAATGTTAATAAATACCGAAAATGTAAGAAAATATTTACATGTTAAAATTAAATATTGATAACAATATATGGATAAAAGTATATAGAACTAAATATACATGCACACAGATGAGTACAAATAAAACTGAGGAAAGCTGAATAAAACTGATATCAAGGTCAATATCCTAGGCTAATGTTATACTGTAGTCTACCTTTAGCAGAAACTAGGTAAAGTATACACAGTATCTCTTTATTATTTCTTTCAACTGCATGTGAATATATAATTATCTCAATAAAATTTTCATCTAAAAATTAAATGTTACATAATTATAATTTGATCTATCTATAGCCTCTAAATTTACAAAAGGAATAGGCATTTTAAAATAATTATTCTAGATATTTAATAGCTAATAAATACCTGGTAAGAAGAGATACCCTAAATTTAACATATTAGAAGTCAAGTACACATATAGTATGAGATTTTATAGGTTAATAAAATATAATGTTAATTTAGAAGAAAGGGAAGTTTTTCAATATTTGAAAAGAGAAAATTTCTAATTCCCAGATATTGTGCATTTTTACTGCATCTAGTGAAATCACTGTTATAAACCACGCAAAGCAACATCATTGGTGTTGATGTTATTTGAAGATAATGTAATCCAGCTTTATATTGTACTTTGTAAATCAAAAGAAACATGGGACAGGGAGTGCTTGCAGTACAGATCTAAGTTGGAGGAAGACATCACTTTTAATTAAGAAGCACTAAAGTGATATATAGTTCTATAGGAAAAGTGCCAGATTAGAAGAAGTGAAAACACTTATGTTTTAATAGTTTCCTTTTGGTGACGCTAACTATGCTAATTTGTCTTTGATAAATTGTGACAAGGACTGTCAACTTAAATGGTCAATATACTCATTAAAATTAAACAATAACATTTCTATAGTAATAATCTTAGATATGTTTAAGGCATAGCCCATTTTCTGGAAGTTGGAGTCTAATAAGCTCTGCTTAGGCCCCTAGGGAGTGAGGTGTGGGGAGAGTGGTGGCAGCATTCAAGTTCTGGCAGCATGTTAAACAACAGGCAACTTTCAGGAATTCCAGGGCCACACCATCTACTTGAGTTACATAATACACTTATGGTTAACACTAATTCATTTGATGTGCTCAAGTGTCTATGTACCCAGTTAGAAGATTCAGATCCTTTAATATTCCCAGGTATTTTCTGTTTTATCACTCTATTACCATTTTAATGTTGACATGAAGACCCAAGATCCAATCTTCATGATAAAGACAAAATTTCTTATTAACAGCTAAAGCAAATCCACAAGTTGACATTCTAATATAGTGTCAGAAGATGGAACCAAGGGATTGCCTTGGGTGAGCATCAACATTGAATCATTGCAGTTGGAAATAACAACCAGTTTTGTTTTTATGATTTCATGCTGATGTTTACCTATATTTAAACTCCTTTAGAGATTTCAGATGATCGGACCACCAAGCCTGGTTGCATTTTCCTTGAAAACTTTTGAGAAAAAAAAAAATTATAGATCAGGAAGACTTCGTTGATTCTTTGCAATTTGCATCTGCACTATACCAAAACTAGGAGAAATGTGAAAAAAAACAGACATGCAAATGTTATTTAATACCTCATATCCAGATGTTTTGGAGATCTGGTGTTACAAGGTTTATAGCTTTAAGACTGCGTATATTTTCAAAAGTAAAATAAAATATTGCATTTTATTTATATTTGTTTCTCATTTTGATTTGTTTCTACTATCTTTTAGAATTACCAAGAAATTTTATGGAAATCACCATTTTGAAATCAGGTAATAAGCAGAAAAATAGAGAACTGCAATATTATCTATCTTCTTAAGTAAGTGTATATTTAGCATTCTATTGCTCAGTTATCCAGATGATTACATTTATTTCTTTAAAAGCAAATCACATATCAAATTTGACCTTTTTTTGGGCACACATGATGGTAATGTGGATTAAATGTTATCAAAATAGTTAAAATTAATTTAGAAAAATATACTTTTGAATAAAAAACTAAAAATCTCAGGTTAAAAGTGAGTTTTTTCATAATTTCTGCAAATCTGAAAATATGAGTAAAATTTTTGAATTATATTGAAACAAAGGTAGGAAAAATAAATTTTATAAAATGTTTACATACGTTTATAAACTTTATATATTTCCTTTATTACTAATTTAAATGTCCTTACTCATAAACAGAAGATCTAAATATGGGAAAAATCAAATTCCATCATGTTTAATATTTTTCTTTCCCCAGTCATATAAAAATTTATTAATGCACTTAGTTTTATATTTTGTTGCTCAAAAGCTATAGTTGACAAGGTAGAACATTTGAATATATTCTAGGTAGCAATTTTGTTACCTTAATTTATAATTGCAAATATTTAGAGACATGAACTTCATTTGTCTTCCTGCCCCAGGCAGGCTACTGTTAGGTGAGACTATACAGATCTTTTTTTTTTTTTTTTTTAAGTCATATTATCATTATCTGATATAGTTTTGATGTGTGTCCCCACCCCAATCTCATATTGAATTGTCTAATTGTAATCCCCAATGTTGGAGGTTGGGCCTGGTGAGAGGTGATTGGATCATGGATTGGAGTCTCATGAATGAGTTAGCACCATCCCCTTGCTGCTGTTCTTATGATAGTGAGTGAGTTACAGGAGATCTGGTTGTGTAAAAGTGTGCAGCACTTCGCTGTTGGCTCTCACCTGCTCCTGCCTTCTCCATGTGATGTGCCTGTTCCCCCTTTGCCTCCTGCCATGATTGGAAGCTTCCTGTGGCCTCCCCAGAAGCAGATGCCACTATGCTTCCTGTACAGCCTGAAGAACTGTGAGCCAATTAACCCTCTTTTCTTATAAATTAACCAGCCTCAAGTATTTCTTCATGGCAATGCAAAAACAGAGTAATCTTTTCTTCAAAATCCTTCCTCACAACTAAGAAGGTGACCCTGCTTCTTCTCTTTCTTCCATGTATATGGGTTTTCTTTATAGCGCCCTCTAAATTTCGATGATCGGTTTATACTTCACTCCTCCTGGCTAAATTGTAATTAGATATAAAAACATAGACACACACACACTTCTTTACTTAGTATTAGAACTCTAATGCTCTATAACAGTCATGTACCTGGAACCTAGTAGTTGCTCATGAAAATGTATGTTCAGTTTTATGTTGAATTTGTGCTACTGAAAACCATCTATCAGAGTATGGATTATACTTTAGGTCAGGGGTGTCCAATCTTTTGGCTTCCCTGGGCCACATTGGAAGAAGAAAAATTGTCTTGGGCCACACATAAAATACACTAAAAATAGCTGATGAGCAAAAAGAAAAATAATCGCAAATAAACCCTCATAATCTTTTAAGAAAGTTTACAAATTTGTTTTGGGTCACATTCAAAGTCATCCTGGGCCGCATGCAGCCCACTGGTCGCAGGTTGGACAAGCTTGCTTTAGATATTCACTTAGCACATGTTAATGATGGAGTAAATAAAATTGATCTTCCAACTTGCAATTTTCTAGCATCCTCATGAAATTAAAATTCCATTTCGCTTACCAATACCTGTCTCTATTACTTAGAAAGTATCCATCAGAGGGTAACTATTTAATACACTAATTTTTCTCTGCTGAAGCATTGGCACTGACTTTTTAGTAATGCCATGTACTTTTCCCACTTGTAATTTGTAAAATATTATCTTATGATCACCATGTATTTTGTAAATAATAGAATAGAATTTGATTATATATATAATCTATAATAATGATTATACAAAATATCATATATATGACATTTAACAAACCACGTTATGGTTTAAATTATGTTGCCCAAAAAGTTGTTGAAGTGCTTTCTCTCAGTAAATGTGACCTTAACTGAATATAGGATCCTAGCAGATGAAATCATTTGAGTGGTCCCTAATCAATACGACTGAGTCTTTACAAAGAGGGGAAATTTAGACACAGACATAGACACACAGGGAGAATCCTATGTGAGCATGAAGGAAGATACCAGAAAATGCATCTATAATCCAAAAAATGCCAAAAAATCTCCAGAAAACTATCAGAAATTAGGTAAAAAGCATAAACAGATTCTCCCTCACATCCCTCAGCAGAAACCAACCTTACTGACACTTTGATGGTGCATGTCTAGCCTCTAGAACTATGAGAACGTTAATTTCTGCTGTTTAAGCCATCCAGTTTTTGGTGAGCTTTGTAGAGTTTTCGTAGTGCTTTGTTATACCAGCTCTACAAAACTAATACATGTATAAATATTGCTGGAACTAAATATTCTCAGAACTGCCTATCATTTGGACAATATATCAACAACCAGAGTGACTGACGTGTGAATAGTGTCTTTTGAAATAAATCCTAAAATTGACCTTCGTTGAGAACTTTCAAAGAGAAGACAAAAGTCCAATTTGGGGTGCAGTCCTATGCAAAAGCAAGCATCCTAGTGGGGATGAGGCCAGGTGGGTTTTTATGATTGGCTTAAACATAAATTGGGATAGCATGAAATAAAGGCAGAGAAAAGGGGATAGAAGATCCTAAACTCTCTAATTGTGTTCTTTCATCCTCCCTTACTACGCACCATTTGCTACCTTCCAGAGAGATCATATGGGCAAAGTATTTCTGCTTCTAAATTAGCCCAAAAGTTTAAAAAAAAAAAAAAAAAAAAGATTCCTGGTTTGCTTTCCTGTGAAGGTATAAGATAAAATGTAAAGAACAAGCACAGTGATGATAGAAAGGTTGAACTCGGATTTTATATTTTTACAAAAGGAATTTTTAAAACGCATATTGTACGAGAAGAGATGTAGCAGGGTACTAATAGCGTAGGCCTTTTAAAAATCAATAATTGGTGTTAGTAATAAGAGCTGTGCTGACAACCAGCTGTGAAAGTGGCCTCATTCCTGCAGTGCAGGAGGGAAGAAACCAGCCGGTGATTACCAACTCCAAGTATTGCTTGCAGTCAAAGCTTCATTAAAAAAATTAGTAAAATACCCTTTTTACCTTAAAATATGTGTCCCAGTATTAAAAGAGGATCTATATAAAGAGTTCAGAAAAGAACTGCTGCAAACTGTTCAAATCAAGAGTATTTCCCAGTTGGGCTGCCGGCCTACATTGTGGAACTTACTCTTTAGTAAAAAGCTCTTCTCCTCCCAATTAAAGAAAAAAAGGTTGGGATGCCCACAGGTCCTTGCAGCATGTTTAGCGTGACTTTTAACCCCTCATTTCACCTTCTGTATATGGCTCTTCTTTATACCACCACCTGATACAGCCACAGAATCTAGTCTCCACTGCAAATTAGGCTGTTAGCATCTCTTTCACAATTTTTAAAAGTCAGTGTCGAAATTCATCGTTGGCCCTTGCTGGTCTTCTATGCATGCTGCCTGTGAAAATCCAGCCATTTATTTTTATTCAAATCAAAGGGAGACATTTTTGTTATTAAATAAGTTACTCAAAAACCAACAGCAACAGAGTCCACTTCTTACCAGCGTATTCCTGCAAACCTGATATTCTACATGAATTGTCTTAATGAGGAAATATATCCAAGTGCTGAATAAGGAATCTTAGATTTCCAGCTTTGACTTTTAGCTACAGCTCACTCACACACGACCTTACAAAATCCCTTAAATCTCCAAGAGCCCATTTCTCATTTTCCTCTGTGCTCCCATGGAGCTGATCCAATGGTTTTTAAGGGAGCTCTGAGCTTGGACAAGCTCTGAAGGGCATGGGGCAAGACAAGAAATGGGCCCTGCGCTCCCTGCTTATTGTCCTGGAAAATAGGTGTGATAATATCAGCCTCACCGGGGTCCCATTGCAATTAATGTTTGGAAAATGTTTTGAAATCCCAGAGTTAAGAAAGGCAATACCAGTGCCAATTATTTAAGGGTCTTATTTCTAAAGCACTATTCAAATTGTTTTAAGCCAGTTTTTCTAAAAATATATGATACAAAGGCAATTATACTACCTGCAAGCATAAATTGATGTGGTGGTTTTATGGTCTTTTGAAAATTTCCTCAGTAGAATATTGCCGTGACCTGGAACATCTAGTTAAATGAGGAATCTGAGTTTTGTAGACTCACCCCAACATTTAAACGCCAAAGAGATGAATCTATGGGAAGGGTGCTTTTCTTTGTTGATCTTGATTGCAGTTTCTGCACTTTCCAGAAGGTGATGGTGCTTTGCTTGGCTTTGATTCAGATCTGAGGAGGGAAGCCGAACAAACAGTGGAAAATGAAGGATGAATAAAAAAAGAAAAGAAAAGAACCTTGCCTTATGTTCTGTTAAGGAAAGAGAAAACTTTTACAACCAAAGGCATTACAGAAGGTCTTATACAATATTTTGGTTTTGAGCTTCAATAACTTTATAATCTTCATATCCAACCAATCTTTGGTGTATGAGTATTTCTGAGTCGAACATCCTGGAATTAAAGATAGGTTTCGAAGTATTTCTAAACAATGTGTAAAACTGACATTATTAGAAGTCTTTGAGTATATAGACAGGATAGAAAGTTTAAAATAGGGAGACCAAATTGAGAACAAAGATGTTTCTAAAGATAAATCTATTGCTTGAATTTATTATATAACAACTTTTTTTTAACTATACAGGTTTGCATTTTACTTGGTATAAAATACATCGTTGAAGAGTTCACATATACATCCAAGCTATTATATGCAATTGGGAATGGATGCTCAATGCTGTGTACAAGGTAAAAGAGGTCTTTAAAAATATGTGTATCTATTAATACTAAGCTATATATCTTTCAGGTGTCCTTGTAATTTAGTGTTCTTTTTCTTTTTGCTTTATTTGCAGTTTATTTAATATTTGAAAATACTTTTTGTATCAATTAGCAAATTAGCAATTTATCTGGGCGGAAAAACCCCATCTTAGTTACTGAGTTACAAAGTGAATTGTTCTGCAGCTGCAAAATCAAGTGCCTCAGCTGAGTTAATGCTTTTCATTTCTTTTGCATGTGTCAGCATTAATGGAGGCAAGCTTCTATGAAGCCTTGCATGTGAAGATGGTGCTGAGCAGACTAGATTCAATTCTGTTATATTCAATTCTGTTAAATGCTTTTTGCATTTTTTTTTTTTTTTTTTTTTTTTTTTTTTGAATAAGGCACAAAAGGAGACTTCAGGCTGAACTTCAAGCAAAAGTTAATGCTATTCTCTTTTGGGTTCAACCACCCACTTTGCTTAAGGTCACTAGTTGAGGCTAATGCAGCTCAGAGGGGCTGCAGTAAACTTGGCATCTCCTTGATTAGGCTCCCTGCTGATCTAATACACATACTAGCTCACTTGCCAAGTCAAATAACACATTTAGTGAATTGGAAATAAGATTTAAGTGGGCCAGCACAATGCGGCTTGCCCTCTCATCTTTTTACCGAATCCTTCTCTTTGTATGCAAGGCTGTGAAAACTGCTCTTGTTAGAGGACTTAATCTTCATTTTTTTCCTGTAGATTATTTGGAAACAGGTCAATTGAATGTTGGAGCTGCTAACTCCTCCCACTAAAGAAAGAATCCGCTTGTGGCATACTGATTGCATCATTTAAATGAAAGGCTCCTATTATTACAGATAAAATACTATAATATAAGGATCTGTTAGAATTAATAAAAAAAATCCTGATATTAAATGCAGTCCTTTTTTAACATTGTGTTTATTTCTTTGTCTTATACATTCTTTTCTAAAGCATGCTTTGTATTAACTACTTGTGAGTAATAGGAGGGGATGATCACATCAGTATATATTCATCTCCCGTGGCTGTTCTGCTGCAGTTAATTCTTAAATACAGTAGGTTATAATAGGGTGACATTTCTATAGTGCCTTTCATAAGAGCAATCTAAAGCATGTCATATAATGTTTGACTTTGAACTATTCAGTTTCTTAGTGACACAAATCTCAGCGTAAATTTATGCCTTCGTGGTTTGTTTCCTTAAAAAATATGAGTCATTGTATTTGTTATAGTTTGAAATTTATCATAGATTCACCATAGATTATCAAGTTATCCATGCCATAATAATCTGTAACTGTCCTTATCTGTGTGTTAGATGTGCAGGGTTATGATGTGTGTGGACTTTTTACGATCTACTTATCTCTTCTGGTCATATGGATTTATGTGTATCTCTTTTCTGACTAAATCTGAAATCAGAGCTTGCATTCTGAAGAAATAAAACATATCTATGTAAAATCCAAGTACTATTCCCTGACATCTAAAAGTTAGAGAAAAATGATCATAATACCCTCCACCAAAATAAAGAGATACTCAATTTCAATGGCCTTTTTTACAAAATAAAATGTTCAATGTGTGAAATGTATAATGTTCCCTGAGATTAAGCAAAGTGTCCCCAGCATGATTTTTAGTTACAATAAATAGACTATTTCAAGGGACAGTGTTTGATTATCTAAAATTTACTTATTTGCAACAGTTGTTTCTGATTGGAAAGGATTTATTTACTTACCCAAAGCAAATAGTTTTTCTAGGAAACGTGAAATAGGTTATACTGTTTGTACTGTGTTTAGTCATTACATTTCACTCCTCAGAATGAGTACCAGATCTCTGTACTCTGTAATGAATTTCCTCACAGTTTGTAAAACAATGCTAGTAATAATAATAAAGAATTGATGAATTTAATATTCTAATCTGGACTTCAGTTTGAGGTTGTTGTGCCATCCAAAAGCACTTTGTAAATTCTAGAGAACTACACAAATGTGAGGTCATTGCTATATTTGTCATCTCATTCACTATATTTTACCCTTTTCTTTTACTTGTTTTGGACACCAGTAATGTTAAAAAAAAGCCAGAAAAATTGAAAATATTACAAAATGTAAAATTATGACTAAACATAAAATTATTATGAAAAATTCCAGACTCCTAAAATAGTCTGAGTTTTGTTTTTTGTATTGTTAAGAATTATATCTTTTTTTTTATTTTTTTATTTTTTTTTGATGCCTTAGCTACAGATAGATGGCATCTAACCTCAAGGTAAGGTGTTACTGCAGTAAGGCATTTTTACCTCACTACGGTTTGTCAGTAGAGAAAATATTTGTGGCATATTGATGTTCTACTGGTTAGAAAATATGTTTCTCCAAGCTCATGGTTTTTATTCTGTGTTCTTGTAACTACTTAGAGCAACTTTGGGACATTAAGACATCAGTAACAAACACAAATATGTAATTAATGGCTTTAAAGTACCTGTCACAACTACCCTTTTTGAATATCTTTATATCTTCTGTTAATGTTCAGAGATGTTCAAAAGGTAGATTACATTTTACACTTGTACACTAAGAATGTTTGGAAGAAATAATTGTGAATGAAAAAATTAAAAGAGAAAATTTTATGTTTTGGGAAGAAATGACAATTAGTATTTTAGCCATTTCTTTCTCAATAACAAATGTATGCCAAAATACCACCTGTTTAATTCATAGCATCCAAGCAAAACTATTTTTATTAGCTATATTAGACATATTTTTCCTTACAGTTTCTTCAGTTTTTTGAGGTAATTACCATAATGTAAGTACAAATAAAAACATAATGTTACGATAAACTTAAGGGATAAACTTGTATCTTAAAATTTTATTTACATTTGTTGCCATTTCAGACAAACAACTGAAAATGTACCCTCCCTTTTAAATTAATAAACTTAGAGCAATATTAAACCTAAATTTAATTCCTCACAGTCTTCCTTTTTTCCATTCCTAAGAACCACTCTCTTAGGAATGGTTGGGATTCCATTGAATAGATGGAAAGGGATATCTCAGTTTTACATAGCTGTATAGCTTTTTATTCTCCCCAGGGGCAAAGAATGAAGTCCTATTTCATAATTACATATATATGGTATTGTGTGCAAGGGAATGATATCAGGAGATGGTATGTGACCTACATGTTCCTAGAAAGAGCATGACCCAATAAGGGTACATGTATTTTTAAATGATTACGTATTTCTAGTAGCAAAAGAGCCAGAACCTAGAATTGCAATCTCTCAATTGCAAATTCATAAGAGCAACTGGGAATTCCCTGCTACTATTCCCACCCTTAACCAATTAGTATATGCAAGCATAACAAGAAATTGCTAAAGATAGTGCTGTACAATATATGCAGATAACTAGGAAAAATGGTAGCCCCCTACCAACCATCAATACAGTTACTAACAATCTAGAAGACAATATGCTATTAAAAATAGGTACTGAATTATAGGGTTAATTATTGTTTAAGTATTCTAGTCATGATAATATAATTCATTCAATTTACATAAAGTGAAAAGTGATAATGGTAAAATTCTTATGTCTGGAGTAACTTTACAGCTCTATAACTGACTGTTTTGATGACCTTGAAAGTTACATAGAATAAAAATGTATACAAAAACACTTTAAAGTAATTCTTTTATCTTACCATTAAGTTGATGATACAGAATGTATTTTTATAAATATAAAATTCCTTTTTCACATTTAACTGATTTATTGTATCTCAAATTTGGCAAATGGGCATTTTCTTAAGTACGGAAATGTTTTATTTTTATTGCAAAGATTTGCTTTTATTTCAAATGCATGAGTGAGTGACAAACTTTATAGTCTAATAACGAAAAACAACATGTAAGAAATAGTTATAGTATTTTTTAAAGAAATAGATTAAAATTTATTTATAAAGATTGAAAAAAGTTAAATATTGTTTCAAATTTTACTTTCATTTTATTAACTTCTGTGAATACTATTATGATTTAGACACTAAAGTTTTTCTCACATTAAGTTATTCAGGTAAACATATCTAGAGCAAAAATTGCTTGACTATAGGGACCGGGTCTTATTTATTTATTTTTTTTAAACTACACTTATCTATAGTAAGTGTCTAGTCTCTATTAGATCCTCAATAAGTACCGTTGATAGGATGGAATAAAAGTACCATAATTAGATACATGCAGTTTGCTTTAAAACTGTTTACAATGATGCACCGGGAAGAAGAAGAAGCACGAAGATAATTGAACTGAACCTTATGTTTGGAAATAAAAGCCCATCAAATAATCAGATTGGTTAAAGAAATTGCTTATAGGCCGGGCGCGGTGGCTCAAGCCTGTAATCCCAGCACTTTGGGAGGCCGAGACGGGCGGATCGCGAGGTCAGGAGATCGAGACCATCCTGGCTAACACGGTGAAACCCCGTCTCTACTAAAAATACAAAAACTAGCCGGGCGAGGTGGCGGGCGCCTGTAGTCCCAGCTACTCGGGAGGCTGAGGCGGGAGAATGGCTCAAACCCGGGAGGCGGAGCTTGCAGTGAGCTGAGATCCGGCCACTGCACTCCAGTCCGGGCGACAGAGCGAGACTCCGCCTCAAAAAAAAAAAAAAAAAAAAAAAAAGAAATTGCTTATAGTCATCTTAGTTTAAAATTAAAACAAATCTTTTTCATTAATAATTGTTAAAATAGACTGAATATATTTTTAACAAAACCATTGCATATTTTAGTTACACATGGAAAACTTTTGTCCAAAAAGTTTTGCTGTTTGAGAAGTAAAATTACTTCTTAAAACCCAGAACTGAGAAATACATATCATGCGTAAAGAGTATTAAATCAAAATAATAACCCACAAACAATATTCTGTGCAGCAAATAATCATTTTTTGTCTACTTCTATAACAGAGAACTCCTGAAAGTTCTCTCTTTTCAGGAGAACCCAGGGTGTTTATTTATCAAGCCTTCTAAGAAAGGAAGTCACAGGGATGTTGTGTTTCTGTTTCAGAATATCAGAATAGAGAATTAAGCATGCTTCCTTTTGCATTCAATTACACTTCTGAAATGAACCTTGACATCTAAAAATTTTCTAACTACTCAGAAATCAATTTGAAGTGCACATCTTCCATCACTCCTAATATCCAATTTTGCTATTATCTATTTTATGGAAGACGATGCCTAAACTCTTTATTGTATTGATAGGTCTATTTTAAGATAAACTATATACCACGTTCATTTTTTCTCAAACAGGCCAACTAGCTAAAACATGGTAATAGCTAAAATGAATATGGTATAGACAGCGATAGAATTATGAATCTTTCTATGCAAAGGAATGACCTTCTTTACTCACTAATGGAAATATTTTATGGGATAACACTTTACCCTATTATAAATACACTTATTTCTTTCCTCCTTCTCCATCTATTCATATATGAGTAGTACACATGTTATCCGCAATATGAACTCTTTTCAATTTATAACACTGTAAAAATGTTCCTGCATTTCTTATTATCTGAGTTGATGGACTAATTAGAAATCGTCAAGGTTGTATCTAGGTGTGCCAATAAAAAATGTTTCTAATTGGCCCTGAGACTGAAGATAATTCAATTACAAATCTTTTCCATTTGATTCATTCTTTTCTTCCTTAGAAAGGATTATGTTGATGGGATTCAGGTAATGGAACTTGGTGGCTTAGGAGAAGCATTAAAACATCCTTCCAGCTTTCAACTAATGTGATTAAGTTTTATGAAGTTTGTTTTTCTTCTTAAAATCTTACTGAGGTCAAGTGTTCATGTGATTCCCTTAGAGCAGGGTTGAGAAGTTGGGTGAGTTGAAGAGGTGTTACTAATCTCCTAAAATGTGCTCATTAAAGTTCTAAAAAAAATTGAAATACTCATTTCCCCATATCACAATTCCTAAGTTTATAAATAAAAATACATAATTCTTCTCAATGAAGTCTTCCTTACAGACCTTGGACTGAAACACTTCTGTGTAATACCCACAGAGTACATGTGTAGGGTGGTTAATGAGCAAAAGATGATTAAAAAAAAAAAACCTTACTTTAAATCTAGGTCAAAATAATCTTTGTGTTGTCAATAACCTAAACTTTTTATCTAGTTATTTACTGAGCCCACAAAAGCAAAACGTGTTATTTTCTCTTTCTTCTAAAGAAAGGCAGGCAGCAAATACTTAACATTATATTTAATTTCACACTGGCATTTAAAATTTGACAGATATTAAGCAATCTGCAGTGTCCAGTGTTTTCATTTTTGTGTGCAAAGAGCTCGAATTGCATGGTATCTTCTTTCCCCTTGAAAGATGAAAAAACAATGTGATAGGTTACAACTGGAACATTTTAAGATTTAGTATCCAGAAATTAAATGTATCATGAAACGATAGGTGGAGTTTAATGTACACCCTATCAGTGTGGGTCAGTGACCTGGAACATTTTCAGGATTAGTATGAATAGAAAATATTTCCTTCTATTTTCTCTTCATACAGGAATCTATTTTAGTATCTCTCCCAGTAGGTCAAAGCCTCTTTCCAGTGATTCTAAATAGGAAAGAATTTCAGAAATCAAATTATATTAATGAAAAACTTGATACAGAAAGTTAAAAGAAATGTGTTATATTTGCATATAAACATTTATATATAAATATATCTGTAATTATACATATTAATAATATATGCCATATCATTTAAGAATCTATGGTTATGCTTACACATATTATTTTCCAAAATTAGTAGATTTTTTTTAAAAGACAAAAGCAATAGCCTGTAGCTGGATGTATTTGTAAAATTCTTAACCGAGGCATATGTTGTAGATAAATCTGAAAGCAAGTATGGATACATTCCATGACAAGTATTTAAGGTCTGGCAGTATTTATAGGAATGTTCAGTCTTCTGATTTATATTACACATACTTTGTATATGATCACTAGAAATTTTATTAAACCAATCATTTCTGGGGCTTGATAATTACCTTTGAGTGAAAGAAGGTACATGTCTCAGTGGAATCTCTCTCTTGCCTTAGAGGAAATATTAATTGGAGTCAATTTTCGATTAGATAAAAAATGTGAAATTTTCTCATCTTAAAATCCCTTATCCCTATAATGCAGAGCATTCTAATGGTTTGCCACCATGAGGCAACACATTAACTATCTCAGTGTGGCATCAGCCTGCAAAGTTTGTAAACAGCTTGGTAAAATAAGAATTTTTATTACATAATTTAGAAGTTGCCATTTTCTAGTTCTTTAAATTCCAAAAAAAAAAATATAAAAGTTATTTTTCTATTAACTTTGAGGAGATTTTCAATGATTGATTCATTTATAGTGCTAGTTTTTCAACTTCCAATGATATTTGCAGGAAAAGTAACGATTACTATAACTTCCGCTTTGATCTTCCTTAGATTATGACATATTTAATGCTTTTGTCAAAATGTTACAGTACCTCATTAGCAAAGATAACTATGGAATACACAGGAAGAAGAACTAATAGTTAATATTTTTTAAGTGACATAAACTACCTAAATATTTAACAAAATTAGTGATTTTTAGATGTCAGTAATGATAAGCCCAATTCTTGACTCAATGTCCATCATATGATATGTAATAACTGAGCTCCTTGTTTTTTCAAATACAAACAAAAAAAAACTTTGACTTCATGAATCTTCCTCAATATTTACAGAATTTAAGCAAAAGCCTATAGTGGATAAGTGAGATATAGTTCTCACTGACATCTGCTTTGGAATTGGGCACTGTAGGGTTGATGCCCTGGAGGATTGTCCAGCCTGCTGTAATTGACATATAACTGACCATTTGACCATGCCTGTGTTTGCTTTAGATTTCATATTAGTCTTGTGGTTTTTGCTCTGCAAAGCTGTAGAACAGCTGCTTTTCAAAAGAACATATGCTAAGGACATGATAACTAAGTTCAGCCTTCACCAAAAACTTGAGGAATTCTTTGAGAAAAATATGCTAATGACAGTATGAATTTTGGAATCACCTCTGGAATCTTCAGTGTCATATGGATCAAAGAGTTCAGTGCATGGATGTTTAACTTAGCTTTTTATTTTCTCCAGCAGAAAATCTATATGTTTTTAATGTTGCTGGTGCTAAAGGAAAAAGAAAACTTGAATGTAATATCTTCACTGTCATACATAACATAAGAAAAAAAATCATATCATTTTCTGGGGCATGTATTTTGCATTCATCTCTTTGATTTTGACAATCTATCTTTTAAGATTCTTTGTTTGTTTGGTGATATTTGCACTTTAGTAACATAAGTAGGGAAGAACACACTGCCGTAGGGAATGGTCCTGGAACAAATGTTGTTGGAGTTCCTGAATTGTGCTTCTTGGTACTAATTTTATTACTCACGATGATATTGTCTTTTGTACACATAAATCATTACTTTGACATTGTTGTTAAGTGAGGAAGGTTGAAATTAAAAGGAATCACAGATTTCCTACAGTAAACTCTTAGAATCTCTTCCCCACTTATTGGATTTTGTTTTTTTTTTTGTTTGCAGAGTCTGTCACTGTTGACAGATTTACCTCCTCATCTCATTGACTAGCTGAGTACCTTTTCATAAACAATGTATTCTATTCTAGTATGCTCTCAGACATATAGTAGGTCATTGGACAAATGATTTATTTGAAGCTAATATCTAGGAGTAATTTGCTGATTGTGACTGAATGTTATTTTGCACTAACAAGTCAAATAATCTTGTCATGCCCAGCACGGTGGCTCACACCTATAATCTCAGCCCTTCGGGAGACAGGCGGGCGGATCACCTGAGGTCAGGAGTTCAACGCCAGTCTGATCAACATGGAGAAACTCATTTCTACTAAAAATACAAAATTAGCCAGACGTGGTGGCACACACCTATAATCCCAATTACTCAGGCGGCTGAGGCAGGAGAATCACTTGAACCCAGGAGGTGGAGGTTGTGATGAGCTGAGATCGCACCATTGCACTCCAGCCTGGGCAACAAGAGTAAAAACTCCATCTCAAAAAAAAAAAAAAAACAAAAGTCTTATCAATGCCATTTTTCCTTGCTGTGTGAGATGTTAACTATGGAAATGTGAAAGCAGGTGGACTGTATGCAAATACTGAGACAGGAGCTATAATAAATATTCACTGTAATACAAATGACCTGGATGCTGTCTCTATATGGGAATTCCTTCACAAGCTTTCTTGGGAAATTTATATGTTTTTCAAATCTTGAATCCTGATAATTATCAAATGAGAAACATTAAAAAAATAAAAACAAGTATTATAATTATCTGTGAGAATTAAAGCTTAAATATCATCACAGAGATGTTATTGGTTTGAAGGAATCCATTGACATCAAGTTAAAAGCAAAAGCAAGACACCTTGACAGTCAGTCAAAAGTTAAAGTCGATATTTCCTGGAACCAAGACAAGAACACACAGGCAAGAAGAGGTCACAATCTAATTAGTCAATCTTGCTTGTGGTTATTGCCATGATAAAAATGTTCATGGGCTGTTGGCTGCTTACAATAAGTCATTTTTAAAACATAAATAAATATTAATAAGTTAATACATATCGTATACTTTATGCAAATACTATGAATACTGTTCCAAGAAGCAATTTGACTTGAAAGTAAAATAAATCATTAAATTGAAATCTACACCTGTACTGCTGTTAACCTTGACAGGAGATACAAATGTTTAATTTTTAAAAATACTACCTGATATGGTTCAGCTCTTTGCCCTCACCCAAATCTCATCTTGAATTGTAGCTCCCATGATCCCCATATGTTGTGGGAGGGACTCGGTGAGAGGTAATTGAATCATGGGTTCGGTTTCTTCCCATGCTGTTCTCATGACAGTGAATAAGTTTCATGAGATCTGATGGTTTTATAAAGAGCAGTTCCCCTGCACATGTTCTCTTGCCTGTCACATATAAGAGGTGACTTGGCTCCTCCTTTGCCTTCCGCCATGACTGTGAGGCCTCCCCAGCCATGTGGAACTGTGAGTTCATTAAACCTCTGTCTTTATAAATTACCCAGTCTTGGGTATGTCTTTATTAGCAGCATGAGAGCAAACTAATATACTACCCAATGATACACACTGGTAATTTTCAGTGTTTCAGTATTTGCTATAGGTTTTGTTTCTTTGAAATAAAAACAAAGAAAAGAAGATAAGAATGGTATAGAATCTCCAAGGTGAAATCCAAAACTGATCTAAAATCTAAGTTGGTAAAAGTATATATATTTTAATACTAAAATCAAATCAGAGCATGTTTTCATTATTTAAAAAAGAGATTATATTAAATAACATGTAACCTACTGCCCAAGTTGTAAACACTTTTGGAAGCACTTATAACAGTTTGATCAATGTCAATAACAAAATACAAAATATTTCTACATCTAGAATATTTATCATGTAACAAATATTAAGACTTAGGTAGGAAAATAAGTACTTGTGTGTTTTGCTTACACTTTGTGTGTTTCAAAATTACTTTTAAGTATTATAACTTAGAAATATTAAATATTTGGATTATTTTCAATGTTTTAAATAATTTTTATTTGGCATTGATTTTACATTAATATTTCCTTCTTTACTCTTACCTATTATCAAATACCTATTGCAGATATATATAATTTTAACATTATTGGAATATCTAAACTTGTCACAACATAGTGATATATAGTAATAAAATGTGCATTTATTATTCATTGCTTCTTTTTATTAAAAACTTCTGCAACTTTTAGTATACTTTCGGCATGTAAAAAGGTTTCACTATTATTTTATTCAACCATTAATACTTAGAAACATGTAAAAAAATGTGTTATGGAAAACAAAGAATAACTCATGATCTCATGATTCCCAACAATTTTTAAGAATTCCTATTTCTTGTTCCTAAATACTAAAGGTTAATATTAGTTGGAAATTAGAAACACTAGGCCTGGAGGAGTTCCAGAATTTTGTTTGTGACCTTGTCATGTTCTTTAAGGTAAAACATAACTCAAAGCCGTTGCTAGTCAAACAAGGCCAGAGGCTGTGCACAGTGACCATAGGTGATTCTTTCTGCTCTCTAGTTGTAAGGCTCTGAGTGTACAAGTTGGTTTCCGGTTTAATTCTGCTTTAAGATACTTCCTTCAGTTACCTTTGTGAGTGACTCCTCTTTATTCAGTCATGTATTTCTTTATTATTGGTGTACTGTTTGATGTGACCTGTGAAAATATTTCAATCTAATGATAGCCATGACTATCTATTGGGTTTTCTGGTTGCAGACAAGCAAACAATATAAGGTTGTAATCCAAAGTTGCATGACATTTATGTAAATGTATACTTTCATGTTATTATCCATACAGGCTTGAGTCCCACTTCACACAGCAAATAATTATGAGGGGTTGAAAATTTCTCACTAAGGGTTTCTAGATCTACTATTTTAAAGATCTGATTGCAAAATTGCCTATTTCATTAAATGAAAGAGATTTACTATCATCTTGGAAATTTTAAAGCTCCCAAAATGTGTACTTCAATAAGACAGGGCAATGGAGTAAACATTTTGTAATAGACTATTTGATAGTACATTTATAATTCTTAAGTTAATATGTCTTTAACTGCAAAATTTGGCTAGTTTGTCTAGTCTACTTCAAAGAATCTATCTCTAATTAAACTCTTTTTACTTGCGTCACAAAATATTAAATAATATCTCTAGGACAATTTTGATGATGATCTAATGTCTTTATGAGAGAGTTAAACCTTCTTAACAATTTTGAGAAAATTACACAAGACAATGTATCTGCTTTATATTTCTCATACATTCTCTTATTCCAAAACATGTGTTTGGATTTGAATAAAATAATGCATATTAAAGTTCTTTATAATCCATAAAGTTTACATCACAACAAATGCACTATGATAGCTTTTTCAAGTTAGAGTGTGTTCCCCTTGTGTTACGATTGGGATTTACTGGCATTTCAACTTGAAAAAATTGAGATTTCACTGTATTCCTGGCTCACAACTTCCACTCCTCATCTCACCCTACTGCCCCAAAAAGCAAAACCAAAAACTAGTTATGTTGTGTTATCAGTTTTAAAATTAATATTCTTGGCCATTTTCTAGACAAAAAATGCCCATTCCAAAATGGGCCCGTCTTTGGAAAGGCACACTCCAAAATGGAGAGAATTGAGCATGGAAAGGAAATCTGGAGACCAGTGCAATTCTAGATTCTACCGTGCTTTACCTCTTAATGGGTGTATGTTACTTCATCTATGCAAGAAGAGAAAGGAAAGATCTGTCAGATATTACTAGACAAGAAGCAATGCCAATGTAAATGGCTTTAAAGTAATTCCAAGTTAAGGAATGCCTACATTGCTTTGATAAGTATATTCCAAATCAATATTTAAATTTAAATCTAAATAATAATTCAAAGCATACTTCTAAATAGAAAAAGCATCACTGAGTAATTTATATAATAAGTGTGAAACACATCTTATATCTAAGCAAACTGTGGTTTTCTATGACCTAGTGGTGATAATCCAATTACTACAGGATTAAATCACACAACTCTTACCATTATGTGTGTAATACTGCTCACATCAATGCATGGCTAGTCTTAGACCAAACCGTCATGTATTAAGTCAGCTATCATCTTCCTACAAACTCAAAATGCACACTCCATGTAATCTTTTCCGGGAACATGCCCTCTGTCTTTCAAAGCCTTCGTCCATTCCGTTCCTCAATTACCTTAGATTTGTAGATATATTTGGGGTACCTGTATAGATGATTTTAGGTTCTAATAAGGGGTCATCTAGCAGATGGCAGAGAACTATTCAAACCCTCATGAAAAAACTTTCTCCAAACCAGGAGCTGGCAAGCGACATCCTGAGGGTCAAACTTAACCTACCATCTATTTTTGTAAATAATGTTGTTTGTTTTTGTTTTTGTTTTTTTAATATAAGTATGTTTACTTATTTACATATTGTCGATGGCTGCTTTAGAGATCATATGACCTGCAAAGCCTAAAATCTTTATTCTTTAGTCCTTTACAAGGAACTTTTCAGATACTTATCTAAACCTATGTTTTCAAATGTTAGTGGACATCGGAATAAGATGAAGGGCTTAATAAAAGCAACTGGCATGTCCCAGCCACACAGTTTCTGATTAAGTAGATCTTGATCTAGGTTCAAGAAGTTACAGTGCTAACAAGTTTCCAGGTGAAGCTGACGCTGTTGATTAGGGGGCCGTGCTCTGAAAACAAGTGCTCTAAACTGCGAAGGTGCTCTAAACTGCTCTAAACTCTAGTCTTGTTAAGAAGCTTTCGCGGAGGTGTCTGGTATACTGATATACAAGCCAGTAGGAGATTAGCTTTAAGAAGCAGATGAACATATTCTTGCTCTGAGCAGCATCTCTCTGCATTCAAGCATGGGTAAATAGCAATACTAAGAGAAACCTGAAATGCAAATTTTAAGAATTAAATGTTCTCCATTCAATGAATCTTTAGTTTTTTAAACTCATACTTAATTTACAATAAATGCAATATTTTACACTGTACATAATTTTAAAATTTATAACATGATTATACATGTTTTAGTACTAAACCCTTCGAGGTATGTCTTTATCTATTTATTGATGCGAAAAAGAAGAAAATACAATTTGCCATGGTGAAGTTAAACGACTTTCCTAGTTATTTAATTGAGGACTCTAATTTGCGTCTTTTGACTTTGAGTCCAGCACTCTTTTAAATAAGATTATTCTTTCTCTCAAAACAAATTGCCTTTATTTTAAAAACCAGGCTTACAAATATACAGGTGTGGCACTTTTCTTAAATATTACTACATGTGGGTTAAGATAGAGCTGGGCATTCCAACTTTAAGTGCTGAAGATATTAATATGCAACAAATATGAGTCTGGAACAAACTACTGCTCATGCAGAAAAAAAAAAGGAAGTCAAAATTTGAGTTTGTGGTGGTTGTGGTCACTGAAAATGTGGTTTCCTATACTATGATATACAGTTGTGACCAATGGTTTATCGTTATGATAGAAGCATCCTTTTGCTGGACCAAGAGTCATTAGGCAAAAGCAATTGTGGAAGTAGTGGTAAGATGCTCACCTTGATTAATGATTTGGAAAAAAAGCTCTAGAGATCTAAAAGTGGGTGCAGTATATCCGTTTCTTTTATTGACTTTGATGCACTATTGGAAATTGAAACCACTTCAAATGAATAAAAACCAGTCTACTAAAGCATAATGTGGAAAAAAAAGGCTTGGGTGAGATTAATATTTAAAGTGTTCACAGCTGATAAGTAGTTTAAAATATAATAGTAGTAGATGGGTCTCAGCATCTTTCTTTAGTTTATTTTTTAAGTTACAAATGTTGGTCTTCATGACACTATCTTAAGATAATAAATGTGGAATAAAATTACATTACGGATTCTCCCATTAATATGTTTTTGATTCTTACAGATTTGTTAAGAGATCATCATAATAGTAGGGACTTTTGCCTTGTGATAGCTTTCAAGGAAGAATAAAGATAAGAGAAATTATATAATTTTTCTAAGCTTTACTTTGTAACGAAGTGAATAATTATAATAAACAACTCGGGAATAAATTATATTTATATTTTGAATTCTTATGTTATATATATGTATTAGTTTTAGAAAAATACAAATTAAGGGATTCTTTGCTAGATTTATTTGTTCCTATTAGTACTTTTTATTTGCTTTAACTACATGATAAAATTATACATTATTGTAATAATTTATTTAATATTGGAATATGAGTAAAGTCACAGGATCTAGTGGAAAATACCTTAAATAAGAAATCAGAAAACCTGGGCTCTCCTGGTTTTTCTGTTGTCTGAAAATGTGACCTTAGATATTATTTAATATCTGCAGTTTCCTTTTGCAACAAAATCCTGTGATTATGGGATATGCTTCTATAAGCAAGTTAATTCTTTATGAGGTGAAATTAAATTTGTAGCAATTTTCTAGGGTTGTCTTGTGGTTTACTGTTAATACAATGAGGTAACAGTTAACTTTCCACAAAGTAGCTCACAATTTTCCTACCAACTGCCTGAAGTTAACTTCATATTGTTAATGGGCAATGTTTATGCAGAACTAGAACTGTGAACCTGATGTCACAGAAAGATCACTATACCAAGATATTCTTAAATATGCATAAAGGTACATTCCAAAGAGGCCATGTCATTAGGATAATGGAGACCATCAACAGTCACTTCGTGACCTCTATGATTCTAAAATTTACCATGGAACATTTAGAAATACATGACCTTTCAATCCTTCTTTGGGTTCCTTCTCTAGGTAATGGGCAGCCTTAGGCCTAGAGGCATTCAATTTTGAAGGCAGAACTGCAACTACATAAATATAATTGTTAATGAAATATGTCATTGCTTTTCTCTTTTAAAACCTAGAAACAGAAAATATTTTGTTTTGGCTTTTAAATATTGATCACTGATGAAAAATGACTAATATATTATTTTTTTAAGTTCATGTCATAAAGTATAGAAAATGATTTCTTATTTTTCTTCATTATTTTTATTTTATTCATATATTCTCTAAAAATTAATTAGAAAACAGGCTTTGGTTTTCTTTTAGGCTTCAAATATACTCAAAGGTAGGCTGCTTGTATTCCTTGAAATATTCTATCTAACTTTGTGAAATCTTACATAAATATTAGAAGCCTCTGTATCATAATGTCCACTTACAATATGTTGTAACCTTAAGGAATTTACTTTTGTCTTATTCCTCTTAGGCTGCATATTTCTACTTCTGCCTCTTGTGGCTGTGTCTTCTCTGTGTTGCCCTGGCCCTAATGTGAGTCTGGGATGCCTTTCCTTTTACATCCCAGAGTAATCACAAGCACGGGCTAATGCATGTAGCAGAATTTTAATAAAGGCTTGACAGTAGAGAGAAGGATTTTCTTCAGCATAATAATTACTAAATAAAAAACTGGACAGCTCCATATCTTTTGTAAACTGCATACCACTGATCACATCTCATGGACCTGCCCCTCTTCTTCACATTCTCTCTCCTTTTCTCCCTCTTCCCAGACCTCTCCATTATTCTTGGACCTTTCTCACATTACTTCAGATGGTCAAGATTTATGTTAAGGATTGACAGAGAGAAAAGAAATAATGAAAACGGCTTCAGCACTTTATCAATCAGGCTTTATGAAGAACTGCAACATCATTCAGGAAATTGGCAGCTCAACTGGGCAAACTCTCAGGACTGGGGCTCCACTGAGCCTTATTCTGGGGAGGTGAACATACCAGCCACTCACCTACTCTCAATACTTCCTTCTCCATGGCCCAGTTCAGCTCTTACTCTGCTACCAACTGCTGTCTCCATTTTCTTTTCTAGCTCTTGACTTCTACCTCATGGCTTCTTCTTCCTCACTTCTCTAAAAAGTTTTCTTTTTAAAATTTCTACTCCCACTCTGTGAATCTCAGTTTTTTTTTTTTGTTTTGTTTTTTTTTTTTTTTTGTTTTTTTTTTTTTGAGACGGAGTCTCACTGTGTCGCCCAGGCTGGAGTGCAGTGGCCTGAATCTCAGTTTTATACTCCCATGAAAGAAAGGTCTTATTAACTCAATTATTTACAATGATGTATAGTAGAATTTTTTTTTTTTTTTATGGTTACTTGATATGCTTTCTTCTCCCTCATGTCTGGCACTTGGGCTGCATTTGGATGAGATCTGATACTAGGCCCATTCAGTGACATAGCCGCATGATACAAAATGTTACAGTGTGTGCACATGCCTTTGGATGTTTGGCTAAAGAGGCAGTGACTGAGATGTTACTCAACACTTTATGGCTCTTTTTCTACTGGAGGGTGTTATTGGATTTCAATCATATGTCAGGTTAACATACATAGATTTAGACTCTTCACTCCAAAATTGCTAATACTTAGAAGAAATTATACATTCATAAGATGTGATCCTTTTTCATTTTTGAGGAGATAATTTAAACGTTTTATGTTTTTGCAAGTAGCAGCATAAGATATTTTTATACAAATTTACTAACAGTATAATTTGCTGTATTTCAGCATACAGTTACTTATTCCTTCCTTAATGTCATTTTCAAAGGCATTGTTTTAGAGTTGCCTTTAGGAAAATAGTTTGCTGTATATAAAGTGGTCTTAGAAAAAATGAACTAAGATTTTAAGACAATGATTTAACTAGCAAAGTCTCATAAATAAAAATATTGATCCTCGCATTAAGAATAAGTAGTAACAAAAATTAAGGGATGAATGATATGTATGTGGATTATAATGCCTATAAGTCTCAAAATAGAGCTTTCAAAAAAATTTGTATGAAAATGCAGTAAGTGCAAATATATCACTATAAGCTTTTGAGTAAGCCAAACAACAGACAATAAATCAGTTAGATGATGATGTAACTAAACCAAAAAGGTTTATAGTTAAAAAGTAAAAAAAGAAAAAAAAAAAAACATTTGTCAGAAACCATGTCTAATTTGAAAATATTGATGATTCACTGATAGCAAAACATCTTTGCAGATAATTGCAGGAATCCCAGAGCCATCTATACATGCAAATTCACAGTATAAGCTTTGCAGTTTTGCCATGTGCTATAGGCAGCTACACTTAGTGGAATTCAGAATTAACTTCCCAGAAGACTCCATAATTAGACTATTTTTACTTATAAATACCCAATTTTTATAATTTTGGAGTAATTTATCTAGTAGGTTAGTAGGAAGTAGCCTTGAGTCATATTTAGGAATGAAAAACTAAGGCCCACTAATCGAAGAAATTCTTGCATTTTCTGGTGAACATGGAGTCCACGAATAGGATCCTCATGGCTCAGCAATGAAGAGCAGGCTTGAGACTGTCATCTCTAGGTAAACTTTATTAGATCAAGAATGCCTCCCTACAGGAATTCTAATTATGTAAACATGCAGTTTTTTGAAATTGAATATGTTAAGGAATAAACATAGAGAGATTTCTATTTAACTTCAAGCTAATATAATCATTTTTTAAAACATTTTTTATATTTTTAAAATTTATGATTTTTTTCACTGCTTTAACAGTCCTATAAACAATGTGATTTTTTTTTTCCAGCTGTAAAGAACATAGTTTACGCAATAAAGTGTATTTTTTGTTTCTGTTCTGACTCCCCCTTCCCATTTCAAAAGCCAGGCAAGGAATATAACCCTAAGAATGTAATTGAAAAAACCCATGCCAAAAGTCATTTTAGCAAAAAGATAGAGATGATTTGACACTAACACCAAAACTAAAAGGCTGGTGAAGCATATTTTTTAAAGATCACTTACAAAGGAAAAGAAAGTAAATTCACTTGGGAATGTGGTTCAAAAATGTTGCCAACTGCATCTGGTGATCTTTTACCAAATTCCTCCTATACTATAAAAAAATCAATTGCAATTGATCATGGTCAGTTGTTTAGAAATGTTCCCTTGATCCCTGAGTTATACTTGGAAACTTACTCTTGAACAGACTGCTTGTTCTACTGACCAGATTTTATGCTTTTCATACTACATTTAATCCCAAAGAAGTACCTTTTACCCTCATTTACTTCCTTATAATACAGCTTTTCATCAGCCAGCATGAAAGGTATTTTCCTGGTCCTTCACTTGAATGTGGGTTTAGTATCAGAAGGGAAAAGTACTTTGTGTTTTTCATAATGTGCACCTCATTTGTCACACGTAGAGATGATAATTCACTCTTTATTTCTCCAATTGGGGACTTTAAAAGTCAGGATTATGCTTTGTCTCCTTGTTCCTTTGTTTCCTGGAATTCTTAAGCACCTCTAGAAGAAAATTGGGTCGCTTGTTAGATTGAGTTGAAGAGCCTTAGGGATCCATTTTTCAAGGAAGTCTATTGGGTCTGCCTCTTCCAACCCTTCAGGCAGTCCAGTAATTCTGACATTCTAGTTTAAGGCAGTTTCTTAAAACTATTCTCTCTCTCATAGCACTGTATATCTCTCATTTCAAACTACTGCTTTACTATTAGATTAAATTTAAGTGTCTGGGAGCACTATTTGGTATTCTACATTTGTTGCTTTAAAATCAAGGTTTACTGCTTCTTAATATTAATTTTAAAAAGAAAAGGAAATGAAACAAACATCAAAATAAAAACGAGCATAATGTCACAGATCTCATAGGCAATATATTTTTATTATCTCCAAAGATGTGATCTTTTCTGGAGAAGCTTCCTTGAAAATATTTGACAACGGTGTATTTCTGTCCTTGCCCCTTACACTTGGCTCCTATAGTCTGGAATTACTCATTTACCAAATATTTCCTTTAAATACTGGTATTCATAAACATTTTTTGACAGAATAAATTATACATTATTCATTTGGCCTTTGAGCCTTTCAAGCTCCATATTCAGTAGAAATACTTAGGGTTGCATTAATGTGCTATAATAGATACATCTTTTGGTTGGCTCCACCTCTTCTCCTCTTTCACCTCCATTTGCAATTTTTAGGTAGATGGTCATAAAGGTCAATTTTCCCAATCATAAGAATCTTTGCTTTATTACCTTTTCTTAAAGAATATATTATCATGATGTATTTTTCTTATATGGATTTTTTGCATTAATTAATCTACTTCAAAATAAGGTTATTTTACCTGACAATATAAATGTGCTTTAATTACCTGAACAGAGCTCTAGTCAGATCTTTGAATCACTATGGATTAAAACGTCATTTCACAGCCAAACAGAAACATGTTCCCAATCACTGCTCTTGAATTATTGTTATGTAGCTTGAGGCTTGTATTAAAAATCACTGAATAATTGCAATCAGATTATTATAATCAAGTACAGGAACAGTAATTACAGGTTACAGTCACTTTAAGCTGCCCTGAAAGTCCTATATTCTGATCATATGCATATTAAAAGTTTATGTTAGTGATAAAATTAATGAACAGGATTGTAAGCACTTGTCTGTAGGAAAGATGTCACATATCTTACTGTACAGGGAGTTATGCTTTCACATCAAGGACAACTGTGTGTCTACATTATTTTTTGTTTTTCTTAGGTTAGATTATAGAGAAAATAAATCAAATCCAGTTTTCCCAATGTCAGAATGGTTGTTCTAGCATCCAACTTCAATACATTTATCATATTTTCTTATGGTGATTATTATTTTGAACTCATTATTCATTTTATTGGTTTAAAAATACAACAAATATGTGAATATTTTATGTGGAGAGAAATTGTGTTACCAATGAACTACACGTAATCTATTAAGTCATTAGTAAAAGGGAGAGTTGTTTCTTTTTTTTTTTTTTTTTTTTCAATTCCTTGAGATTAAAACCAGGAAAGAGGAAAAATAAAAAAAATAATCTTTGTAAAATCAGGTTATCTTGTTTTGAAGAGACATAAAATGAAAAGGTATTCTGCATTTGCTGAAGTAGTGTATTAAAGACAGCATATTCTGATGAAAAGACCAACCCTATTTTAATTTTAATAACCTTGTTCTTTGATTCAAACAATGAATATGGTATAAGAGATATGAATTGTATTTTGACAGTTGGATTCTAAAATTAGAACTTGAAACCAAAAGGAGCCGTAGAGCCCTAGGGGTCCAATCACAGGGAAATGGCTCCTGCACACATGTGCCAACCACTGAATCATTTTATTACACTTTCTGATTCACAGCAGAAATGGAGACAAGACTATACATACAACCACAGAATGTAAGCAGAAAATACAGAGTATGTGATTGGGCAGGGAAGTTAGGGGGGAAGACATGAAAAGGGTAAATGCGTAAGGTGATTTCCAAGGAATTTCACTCTGTTTCTTTATCCAGATGTATTGCCGAGGATAACTGTATGAGAATAAATAGGAAATGACATTTTTTATGGGCAAGATAGTCCCACAGACAAGGAGAAGAATTCTGTGCCAGGTTCACAGACTTTCTACACTCTGTCAGACAACATAAGCCAGATAAAAGGCCAACCAAACACCCAGATGCTGTTGCTGGAAAACTACATACTGGAACTCAGCATCTGGGTTTCATGGCTGCCAAGTTCACCCCATGGGTGCCCATGGTGCTTGGCTCAGATACTGGGCCAGACAGGATGGGGGTGGACATCATGGAACAAGCAGATCGCCACAATGAACAAGAAGAAGATAGATAGCCAAGTACATAATAAAATAGCATGAACCTGCCAATATGGTTTCAAATGCATGAAACCACACTTTTGTGTTCCAAACATAATGCTGAGTGCAAATTTTTCCTCTTTGGGGTAGAGATGATTTAAGAGCCATTAATGGTAAGCCTGTGGTTACACTCTCTTACCGCATGAAAGATGTCAGTCATAAAAGAAATTATACTTATAATTAGAGAATAGATTGCAATGTCCTACCTTTATATCCAGTTAAAAATACCTAGGAGGATAGCTAAACAGAATATAGAGAAGCATTTGGTATAAGAAGCCTATATCAATAGGGTAAAAATGCAGTAGGTCAATATATAACACAGCATGAAAAATCCAAGATGGCAACAGGGTAATGAAGTGAGTATTACAGCCTCCTCTGGTTTCACCTCAGGATCGTAAAACCCTTTCAATTTATAGCAAACATGCATTTCACTGTAGATTAAGGAATCTGCAGCAATATAGAGACATTATGAGAGAATATGATGAGAATTTTCTTCCCAGGCTTATGAAGCTTGCTATATAGATTTTAATTAGCAATCAAAGAATGTAAATAAGTGAATATTTTTTCCAATCAATATATTTGTTTTTATTATATGTTCTTTTTTCTTCTCTGATTTAGTGTTTTGTTTTCTACCTTCAGAAATATCTTGGAAGTATTTTATATATTTATTTATTTTAAGACTACTTTTGGCCAAAAAAATATATTTTGATTCAGTTACAGCTCAGTAGGTAGGCTAGGACATCATGTTATCACATTTGTGTTTATAAATATTCTATTTTTAGGGAACTAAGCTATTATAAGTTTAAAATATGGAGCAATAAATAAGAAGTATTAGTGTATTTGCTTCTATATCTAATGGGGAAAAGGTTTTCATTAAACTTCTAATCATCATGGGCATTTTTGCATATTATTTGTTATTTATGATTTTCTGAAAGCTTTTCCTAAAATAATTATGTGCCTTTCCACTTCTACTTATTTTAAGGGGTGACATTTAAATAATTGCTTTTAAACAGATTCATGTCTCTGATCTTTTAAAAAAAACTTTAAAAAACATTTGTTTGATTATGTGTAAAGAGAGGAACATAAACATATATTACGTAAAAGGTATGTTTATCTGTCCCACATTATTCAGCAACTATGTTTTTCCTTAACACTAGGAATTCAAAATATAATTTAAACAATACTGGCAAATTAAAACTTTTCTTATTTGATCCCACGGCTATCACACTGTATTGTAAGTGCTGACTTAGGCCAATGGTACTCTACAAGGGAAATGATTATATATTTAATTTTCATCACTGTATTTTGACTGCTTAGCACCAAGCCACTGAGCCTGACACATAGTAGGAGCTCCATACATTTTGAATGAAAGAATAAATATATCAGTGAATCTTTTAAGGATAAGCACAATTACTTGTATCAATTTTTATGACATCTTATAGACCTCCTTGTATCTATTATAAGTTATTAAAAACATGTGTTCCCCAAAAGCAGCAGCTCTCAAACATTTCCATTTTAGGACCTGTCTATATTCTTTAAAAATATGGAGACTTGCAAAGAGCTTTTGCTTAGGTGAGTCATTTCTATCATAGGTTACCATGTTAGAAATTAAAACAACTATTTAGAAAATATGTATTAATTTATCTTAAAACAAAAAGAAATCCATTAAAGCTTAGCAAAATAAGTTTATACAAATATTTATATTTTCCAAAACAAAAAAAATTGAGAAGAGTAGCATCACTTTATATTATTATAAATCTTTTTTTATGTCTGGATTATAAAGGATAATTAAATTCTTAATCTGCTTCAACATTTAATCTGTTACAATATGTTCCTTTGGATAAAGCATGAGAAAGCAACCTGGCCTCACATGGACATATAGTTGGAAGAGGGAAGACCTTGTGAATCTCTAAAAGGTTGTGAAAAATTCTATAGTTCCCCAAACTAGACTTTGAGAATCACTGCCTTAGAGAATGTCTTTTCAAATCTCACTTAAATTGTCTTAGCAACATTCCATTTAGTATTAAATGAATCAAAATTTAAAGATTCAGAGCTGAAAAGTTATTTTGTAAGAGTTATAAAGAATTAATTACTTTTGGTATAAAGTTATAGCCACAATGATAAATGAGTGCTGTAAAACTCTGAGATGTCTTTGAATAATTATGTAGGCAAGTATTAAAACAGTTTGTGTTAATGATTGGCAGATATTCTAGGTCTTTGGAGTACCAACTGTAATGTAGTGCCTTCTTTACTGATATTGTGAGTGTGTGTGTTTTGTGGCAACTTTTGAGGACGTATTAGTGGAAACATTGCCTCCTTAGTCTTAGCAGTATCTCTAAACACTTTTAATTTAAATGATCTCATAGTTTTTCTGTCCAGGGAAATGCACAAAGAAGTTGAGTAAGTAGGCTAAAGATGTTAAAACAATTGATGCACACACACACACACACACACACACACATATATATATATATATATTTATGAAAGTTAAAAAATGGACTGTGATTTCTTTTATCATAAACACTTTTAGGAATTGACTATATGTTTTAATTATATGTATATTTTCTCAAATATAAACATGGAACCAACATCAATTTATGATCAACTATGCATAATTTCATATTTGTTCACTTAACAATTATTGATTAAACATGTCTTAGGTATCAGACACTATAATAGGTTCTGAAAATAAAATAACAAGAAAGACAAACTACCAGGATTTATGAGGATTATATTCTAATGGAAAGAATCAAGTAATAAATAAATAATGAAATGCCACCAAAAGTAAATACCATTTAATACTCATTTGTTTGGCAAATGTTAAGAAGTCTTATGAAAATATTAGAGATGATAGGCCAACAAGATATCTTGAATATGGCTGGGAGAAGTGAAACTTGGATGATCATTTGTTTTTGACTTGTAATTTGAACATAATCTATAACCCAGCAATTCTATTCATAGGTACATAACTCAAGAGAAACTTTTGCACATTTGCACCAGGAGATGTGTACAAAAGTGGACGTGACACCACTGTTAATAATAGAAGATTGGAACCTACCATAGGTAGCAAATAGTAAAAATGGATTTGGGGTATTGATCCTATGGAATATTATGCAGTGCAGGAACCAAATAACTACAACAATAACATGCAACAACATGGATAGATTGGACTTGAGCACAAGAAGTGGGCCTCAGAATATTTCATTCATCATAAGGACTTGTTATAAAGTTAAAAAATAATTTAAAAATCACTCAGCATGTGCATGTATGTGTGTTCAAACAGAAGATAATATACACAGAGTTTAGGATGGTGTTTAGCTGTCTCTGAGGAAAGCAAGAGGAGAGAAAGAGAAAGAACACATTAGTAGAGCTTATTTGTATTGTTTTAGATGTAGGGTTGGATATTGCATTCAGGGGTGTTCATTATGTTTTGATCAAATGATTGAATGAATGCATGAAAATGAGGATAATGCAAGGACCAAAGATGGTAGTATGTTAAGAACCACGGATTATGATTAATCCAATTCCATGTTCCTGAGATGTGTGTGTGTGCGTGCGTGTGTGTGTGTACACACGTGTATTGTTTTCAGAGAGTTATAAGTGTTACGTGTCAAAAAGAAAAATAAAACAGGATGCAGAGATAGAAATGTGTTGGGTTTTCTTTCTTACTGGGTATTTATATGTGAACTTTTGTATATATAAATTCATGCAATTTATATTGTGAGATGGCTCTGTCATGTGTCATTATTCTCATGTTATTGCATAATCGGCATTATGCTGAGTCTCGTGCGGCCATATTGGCCAGTGTAGTATGGTTAAAGTGACCGTTATGAAATTAGCCGTCAGACAAGTGCGGCACAAAAGTGAGTTATACTATGTGTTATCTGGGTAGCAAAAGCCAAAAGTCTTCTATTGGATTGTGTTCCTGTGCAATGCTGTACATTTATTTTTAAGGTCTTTGCAATGAACAACCTCAGAAAATCATCATGTCTCCCATAAGAATGTTATTGAGGCTGTTCTTAAATTGCACAGTGTTTTCTTTGTGGGAATGCTAAGGAGAAAAAGAAAACCCAATAATTTCAGGAACAGGAATGGTTCTATATTTCTGAGCAATTTATGTTTATCTTAGCAATAAAGTGAACTATGCAACTAAGTTTTTCTTTGTTTGTTTATGTGTCTTGTGTTAATTGTTTAAAAGCACAGAGCCAACTTGGCAATCTACCTGTAGCAAATATGTATAATTGAACTAATTTTTATAGCAAGCATGTTTCCATCTCTCTAAATATCTATTCATATTTCTTTTTTTGTCCTCAGTTTTAATGCATTCTGTTTTACTGTTTTCTCTTAAATCATCTTCATTTCTTGATTTTAGCAAATAAAAATACATGGAAAATAGTCGATAACTTTATCAGCTATTATAACTGGAGTAGAAAGCGGTATTTTACACCTTCCTCCATTCAACATTTTACTAAAGAGTCTGTTGTTTTGTATGTGTTTGTGTGTATGTGTGTGGGTGTGCACCCCCCAAGAGGAGTAATTCAGCTAATCAATTAAGGCAACTAAATAGATTAAACAGAAACTCAGTGTGATGTGAAAATTTATTATTTGTTTAAGAGCATATTTGTTCAATATAGATTGTCAATCTGTATAGAAGAAAGATAAAATTAACTGTAAATCAAAACTTAGCTAACATATAAGCTAAGGGACAGGTATAGTAGACTTCCCAACACTAAGAAACTAGTATAAAGGCTTAGGAGTTCCAACAATTTTCCCTAAACACAGATAAAAAAGAGACTTCTCAGAGATAACAACATTTTTTTCATAAATCTGCAAATAATAATATTTATGTCCTTTTTCTGAAACAGTAAAATAATATTTTCCTGAACTTCACTAGAAAACACATTCTCAATCTTCAGCTTTTCTTTCACAAATGATAATAGCAATACTTTACATTTTAAGAACACCATTATTTTGCTTTATACTGCTTTCTTCCAAAGAGCTCAAAGCATTGCAAAATGCTTTTAAAAAAGTTATATTCATGTTTCCCTTCCTTTGATCCCTATGATGAAATGCAACCACCTCTATGGTGAAATACAGCCACTGCTTATGACAATGAATAACAATTCCATACAATTCACAAGAAATAACATACCCAATTAAAACTGTAAAGGGGTCTTAGAAAGACAGACTTTAATTAGAGAAACTGGAATGTAGCCAAGCAAAAAAAGTACCATGAAAAGTGGTCATGACCTCATTTTAACACTCTGCCTTATTCAGAAGACCACATCTAGAGTAGCCCATTGCATCAGGCTGACTTGGGGGCACTGATTGAATCAGCACCAAATAAATGGGAACAATGTCACATATTTAATCATCATCTGCATTTATCAAAGCAGTAGATTTTCCTTGGCGAACCTCCTCCATCAGTTAACGACCTTGTATGTGTCCATTCATGGATCATGGAACAACACCAAGTCTACCATCACCTTTCATAAGCACTTTTTAAAAATAATATATGGCTATCAAGTACAAAACCACAGATATTTTATATAACCTTCTAACATCAAAGGCTAAAATTATTTCAATATAAACACTAAGCATTCAAAGACAACCATCTTTAATTCTGAAAAACCTTTGCTAGAAATTTCAGAAGCTAAGTCTCACTAATTTCTAAATTCAGTCATTCAGGCTTATTAATTTTATGTCTATAGTAGGTGGAGCAGCAGTGGATAAAGAGTAAAAATAACAACAAAAAGAAAAAGAAAGATGGGCATCATATTGTCCCATTTTTTTAAACATAATTCAATTATAATATTACTTTGGATAGAGAATGTGTCCTGAGCTTCTTTTCCAAGTAATAAATATATAATAGAGTCTAACATAAAGACAAAATTCTGTTTCATTGGATTTTTGGTGCCGTATGAGGTTTTTACACCACTTTAATCCTGGAAATTGCTATGGAAGAATCAGTTGTAAAGTTTTCTTTCTTGCATGCTTCCACGACTTGGATCCCAAGGATGGAAGTATAGAAGACTTTTAGCATGTCACTGGAAGCAGTTCCAGTTACCGGTGATCTATCACCTTGGCCCCCGACAATTAGGTCTGAATTTCTGCATTCAGCAATTGCTGTCCTGTCACAATGGAGAAGTGGGCTGGCGATATCAATGGTTTATGTTCGTCTCTATCACTTCAATAAAATATTTTGTTTAGATTACGTAAATGTGGCCTGAGATTTATATTTAAATTTTATTTCTTAAGAAAAATCTTTGACAGCACTTCTAGCTTAAAAAATCTGAAAACAACTATACTGTCTTACACAATAGACTTTATTGAAAGTAAATTTTTTCCCTTTCTAGCATTCCTTTAAAAAAAAAAATCTGTTAACAGCATTGGGTTCCTTGGGTTCAGGGGGTAATAGTCTGCAAACTCCCACTCCCTCCAAGAATTGTATATGTGACCCAGGCTTAGCTAATGTCAAGTTCTCTGTCTCTCTTTGGACAGGCTATGGGGATGTGGTGTCAGGCTTGTCAGCAATCATGCCCTCTGCAACACAGCAAGCCTTCAAAAGGTGAAAAGAGGTAAAGAGAAAGAGGGACAACATATGGACACTGCAGGGTCCCTGAATCTAGACTGCAGGGAAGCCTACTATACTCATATTTTCCAAGGTTGGTTTGTCCAAGCCAATAGATCCTTCTCTTTTGAAAATTGGAACTGGGTGCATGTCGCATGAAGCCAAAGAGAAGTGACCCAAATATTAATGGTATATGTAGTATGGCTGGACCCTGTATTAAGACTCAGTATGCAGAGCTGTACGGTGTTGCTGTGCAATGTCGTTACTGCCTGATGGGATTAACACTTTCCCAAAGAAGGTAGCAGATGAACAAATAAATAAACACATATGTAGTTAATGATCAAATGAGACATGTAAAGAAGAAAATGAACCTGATGTTGGGATGGAAAACTAGGGGACATACTTTGAAAAAATGGTGAGGGAAGCTCTTACTAGGGACAGATTATGCAGACCTAGATCTAACAGACGTTACACAAAGTAATTTTAAAATTAATGTTTTTAATCAGATCCTTTCCAAGTATATTTTTAGTCTTTTAAAATGTTTCTGCTTTTCCTGGTTAGTAACAAAAATGATACTACTAATAATGAATAATATACCAGTGAAGGAATATTTACTGAATATTCCTACCTTACAGTCACCACTGGATAAATTTTATATATTTTATCCCATGTAACCTTCAAAATTCTATAAGGTTAGAATTATTATTATCATCATTTTACAGCTGAGGAAACAAAAGCATGTAGATATTAACTACTAGCTAGTAATCAGAAGGTCCCCAAAATTCCAAACACAGAGTTCGTTCTCTTCACCACTATCTTATTAGAAGTATAAATCATAGTTGCTGCTAAGTTTCAAACATTACAAGTAGGCATTCCATAGAAAAAGTCCAGGGCACAGTGGTTCATGCCTGTAATCTCAGCAGATTGGGAGGCCAAAGTGGGCAGATCATGAGGTCAAGAGATCGAGACCATCCTGGACAACATGGTGAAACCCCGTCTCCACTAAACATGTGCACAGAGTTGCATACAACAGGCCGTCGATTCTTTACTATTTGTTCTTATGCTTTAATTCTTGGTTTTGGACTTTTTCTACAGCTCTTTCTGCCTCCTAAATAATCCTTTCTTGGCCAGTTTTTGCCTATTGCCTAAACATCAGGAGACAAGTTTACCCAAAAGTCACAAAACTTTGGAATTAGGTAAGCTTTTCAACTTGAAAGACTGTCTTCTTCTTCTATTTCCAATCTTTCCTGACCTTCCTGTTATTACACACATGGGAAGCAGATCTACCCTGTACGTTCTTAGATAGGATAAATGAAGGAAGTGAACAGAAACCATAAATATTTACAGAGTTCCTACTGTGTGGCACACAGGCACACTGGACCCTGGATCCTCCAGGGTAGATGAGGCAGTGGGGTTGCAGGCCTCAAAAAACCCAACGTGAAGACAGAATGGACACCATCTTGCAATTTTTGTTGTTTTGTAATCACAAGAGTATAATTACTAGAATTAAGAAAAAAGAGGCATGAAGGGCCTTGTCATTATTCCTTCTTCCACCTTTATCATTTCAAGACTGGATTTAAAACAGCAGGCAAAATATTTTTAAGCAATGGCTGAGGAAAATCTGAGTTTCTCTCAGCTACACTTAAATCCATAGAACACTACTTCCTTTGTTAGTAATGAGTTCGATTTAGGAGAAAAGTTGTCTCAGCTTGGGTGGCCAAACCAAACATTCTTGTAAGCTGGTTGAACTGCATATCATTAAGTGTAAAAATCTATTGCAAAGCTCCCAAGGTTACATTAAGTCAATGCAGAGCCTTGTACTCCCAGGAAGAAAGACAATTTGTAGAGGGCTTTAAGATGAGCACATTGTGCCAACCAAAGCAGAAGTCTTCAGTATCGCTTTCCCCACAACCTCAAATCATTATAGGCTTCAAGATTATATTTGTTACTCAGCTTGTGAGATGCAACCTGTAAGGTTAAAAAAAAAAGTGTCGGTGATGACTTCCATCGCTCTCACTGTGACTATTTGAAATCTTCACAGGTATGAGGTCCTTTCTCAGATTATTTTTTTCCCATGAACTCTCTGGAACCACTTATTTCATTTTTTAAAGGCAAGGTAACAAGGAACACATCACTTCATATCTATATTGTCACATGCAGTTTCTTTGATAAAACTACCACAAAAGGAAAAGTACCCCCACAAATGTATCCATGGTTTCAGAGGCATCTTATAGTACTTCAGTGTTCCATGATATGAGCTGATTTTCCCACTTGGTCCTGACCTTCTTGCCATCTAAATACCTTTTTATCTATTTTAGTACTTTATTAAACTTTTATTATGTGCCCGGCAAGACTATGTACACTATTTCCTTCCAGCTTTATAGTGAGCATCAGGTAAGTATTATTATTATCTACCTTTTTTTCAGATGTGAAAACAAAACAACAGGACGACCTTGGCTGCAAGGACACATGGCTATCACATGGAGGACCAAGGACATAAGCCCAGAGACTCCAGAATCCATATGTAATCCAGTATGCCACCAAGTTCTTATTAAAAGTGTTACGCAAATCTGCATCTAGCAAGGAAACATGTTACCTTCTGAATATGTCTATGGAAAAAAAATCTTTAAACATATTTTACATATATGTTATAGGAAAATAGTGGTTTACTGCTACTTACATACCCCAACTAAATGAAGCTAGAATTTTAAACACACAATTACTATCATTTGATCAAATACTCATCACTGAGGAGAGGAGAGAGTAGATTTTCAAAACTCATGTCCATCCATAGCTACTTCTCTGATCTTGGGCCTCAGTTCTTACATGTGTAAAATAAAGGAGTGGGCAGGAATTTTGGTCACAAAAAACTGTTTTTGAATCTAAATACTAATTTTTAAGTCAGATTAAATTAATCTTACAGAACTTGACATTCTTACAGCCCTATTACTAAATCTGCAGATAAGAGCGGTGATAGAGTAATACTGTAAGGAATTAAGTTGAACCCACTCTTACATTCTATGGGTATGAGTTTATGGACCCATATTTAAGAGCAAGATTATTGTACTTATTAGAATTGGTTTCTATAGGTAAGTAAAATCACGGAAATAGAAGTTGCCTCTATTCAAGAGAGTAAGAAATAAGGAACCCAACCTGGATTCCATTTCTTTTAGTTTACATTTTTTTCAGGTTTGTTTACTATGTGCCAAACACACTTAAAATTAAAGTAATATTTTACAAGTTATTGCTTTAAAGCAAAAGAAGAAAAGGGTCTCTGCAGGGAAGTGTTTCCCTAGAGTCTTCCTAATACTGATTAACACTAGTTTTTGAAATGTTAATTAGTTTTGAGCTTAACAGCTAGTCATTGTCTAAAAGGGCATGGAGCAAAACTTTTCAAAGTGTGGACTAAGGAGTATTTAACTCCTTAATGCCAAGGACTGGCCATTTACTCCATTGCTGGCCACTGAACCATGAGAATGCCAGGTCTGATTAGTTGTGGTGATTAGCAGGCTGACATTAGGACTAGAATCACTTGTCATTTGCTTACATTGACAGACTACCTACAGAACTTTATAACTTTTATTCGTGCAATGCAGTCCACTTAGTAGTAGGAATGCATATTTTAAAAACTTTTATAGACTGAATAGGTTTAATACAGTGTATACACTTTTTGAAATATGATCTAAAATTACTATATTTTAGTGATTGTCTTTGTCATTTAGTTGGTATAATGGTAGAAAATAGAGCTTTTTGTTTCTTAGGCTGTATCTTAGAGACCATATATATTACTTCTTCTAAATCTGTGCCATCTAAATTTCACATTTTCCTATTGTTCTCAGTAGAGTAGGACCGTCTTAAAAGAACATTCACTAAGAACTTCATAAAAGAGAAGAATTCCTATGGGGAAATGTGTCTTTATAGAAGAGTTACAATCTGATTAAGACAATGGAAATCAGAAAAGTAGTAAGAAACATTTGCTCTACTCAAAAATGTTTGTTTGTAAAGCAAAAAATGCTCGTATGTCTAGGGGATTATACATATGAATTCTGCACTATTTACACCATTTTGCTACTCAGAAACTGTTAAAACATTTGCCCAAAGTCTTAGAACTAAGTACCAGTCCGTATTTTTGAAAATGCTCTTTCTCCTGCTATGGTCTTCATTTTGCCTTCGTTGGCAGTTACTTAAGCACATATTGATAGGTTTTTCTCCCTTAACATTTGTATATAATTCAATTTCTTTAACCATATTAGGACCAAGAATCTAGTCTTAAACAAACTGAAAATTCTACGTGAAATGCAGTAATCCTTTTGTGGAAAATTCTATTAAAGTATCTATTTAAACTATAAAAACATACTAAAATATAAAAATAGGATACATTTAAAAATTGCATATAGAGCTGAAAGACAAGCTCAGAAGGAAAAATTTGATGACTATCTTAACTGCGAAGGCACATAATGTAATATAAGGACATAGGTAGTGAGAAATAAAGGAATGAGCAGAGTAGATGATCTTCTAATGGGGGTGATATTGGTAGACAATTTTGACTGCACCTCTAGCATGTGCTAAAAGATCTATGACTAGAAGAGAAAAAGGGAAACCAGCAATAGAGCAATAGTGCTGTGAGGAAAAAATTGAAGCAGAACTGTAGTAGAATTGTAAAAAAAAAAAAAAAAAAAGAAGTCTTAAGGATACTATAAAAATTTCTTCACATTTATTTTCATTTTATTTTATTTATTTATTTTGAGACAGGGTCTCGCTCTGTCACTGAGGCTGCAGTGCAATGGTGTGATCTTGGCTCACTGCAACCTCTGCCTCCAGGGCTCAAGGGATTCTCCAGTCTCAGCCTCACGAGTGGTTGGGACCACAGGCATGCACCACCAGACCTGGATAATATGTGTGTGTGTGTGTGTGTGTGTGTGTACAGACGAGGTTTCTCCATGTTGCCCAAGCTGGTCTCGAACTCCTGAACTCGAAGAAATCCCTCCGCCTCAGCCTCTCAAAGTACTGGGAATACAGGCATGAGCCACCGCACCCAGACAAATTTATTTTTAGTGTTAGTCTTTTAATATAAGTCTTCTTAATATTGTTAGCTTTTCTTTCCAAATCACATTCAAGTAAATATTTACTTTTTCTATTACTGTCCTTGAGCTTTATTTGTCATCATTATTATTACAGTTTTCCAGATTGCTCAACAATTTTAAAAATATATTTGTGGTTCTTTCCTTTTGTAGATATTACTATGTATTATTCTTTATTATAGAATTCTATCCTGGCATTTCAGCCTACTCGTATTGTTCAGTCTACTTGGATAGTTCTAAACGTTCTTTTGATTTTGATCACTATTAACCAAAGAGTTTAAATTACTTTCTTATCATTAAAGGGAGATTTTTTTCTGATCAACGTTCTATTTACTATTACTGGAAGTATTTTTATACAGTGAAGAGCTTTTACTATTGGTGAGTGGAGTGTGAGTATAGGCGCTGACACTTATGCTCTTGAGACCTTAGGTAAGTTATTTTACTTTTCTGATCACTATCTATAAAATGAAGATAATAGCATAAATTCTAAAATTGAAAATGAGCAAAAAACTCTGCATATTGCAGTGTAAATAGATCATATGCTCTCTGCCTAGGATAAGGCTGTCCACTCTCTCCTAAGACAGTTACTTTCATTGTCCAGAAAGTCACCAATCTGTAGTTCAACCTACTTTTCTCAACATCTCCAAAGCAGATTAATATCTTCAGATTTACTTATGTTTAAAGTTCATGTGGCTATGAATAAAGCCTAATATTAATTAGTTAACAAAAATAACTGACACAGACAACCAGAATATTCTATGTTTAGATGTCTGCCCAGATAATTTTCCCTTATGGACAGATTTATGAGTCAATTCATCATAATATTACTTTGTGAATTTACAGTGAAACTAACAGTCATATATCTGAAGCAAGGGGCCAGACCGTTCTTTCCCTATCTGCAGATAAAAAGTGAAACAAAACAATCACTGGGAAATTCTTTTGTGAATATGGAATCAAAGCAAGTGGGAATTAGATTGATTGAATGTTTTAACATCATCATGCTAGTAGAGCATGATAATGTATCCATCTCTCAATAGAAATGAGTTTAATAATATTAGTAGCTAAGACTTATGGAATACTTCCTATGTGCCAACCACTGTTCAAGTACTTTATGTGAATTAGTTCATTTAATCTTTATAAAAATCCTTGTAAGAAGTTCTATTATTATCTCTATTTTATAATGAAGAAACTAGCCCAGATGAGTTAATTAACTTGCTCAGGATCACAAAGCAAGGCAGTGGCAGAGGGAAAATAAATTTGCCTGAGGCCTATATTCTCAGTCTCTGTTGGCTAGACTGACCTTGTATCCTGGAAAATTTTGGGTGAGGGGAACATTGCCAGTCTGTGCTTATGATTCTCATTTTCAGTATTTCCCAAGATATTGACTTCTTTTTAAAATAGTCATCTTTTCTTTAAATATGACATTTCATTTTTAGCTAATATTTATTGAGTGCCTACTGTGTGTCAAGATCTCTACTAGGTACTATGACTACAACGGATAATAAGAAAGATAAAAAGATAAAAATACCTGTTTTTGTGGAACTTGGAGTGTGTCCACTCTAAATGCTATATGAATGAATAGATGAAATTAATACTGAAGGTAATGGGTGGTGGTGAAAAATGAGGTACTAAGACAGAGAATACAGGTGGAAACCCGTTTTCTACAACGTAGTCAAAGAAGATGACTAAGAAAGTGATATTTAAGCTCATATCTGAGGACAAAGAAAGCAACAATCAAAAAGCACTTCTGGCAAGAAAGAAAAGTAAGTACAAACAGTAAGTGCAAAAGAAAAGAGCAAAGGAAAGAATGGAGTGCATTGTAGGTTAACCTATTCAAATGTTGCAGGACTGAGAAACACTGTCTTTTCTTGACTTATCTGTACTCCAATTTCAAAATTTAACTATCTGAGGAAAGTCATAAAAATTGTTTGTCACAATGAGTAAAGTAAATATGTCGATTGAAAAAGACAAATCCAAAATATAAGGCTACAGAAGATAAGAAGCAAAACAGATGGAAAAAGATATATCAAGCAAATAACAACTAAAGGAGAGTGAAGATAGCTGTATGTTTAGTGGTGATTTGTGAGGTTTTGGTGTATCAATCAAAGGCCAAAACAAACCGAGAAAAATAAGTATTATCGGTGGTAAGGACAGCAATAATGCACTGTCAAAACTTTTTTTTTCTGCGACGGAGTCTCAATCCGTCACCCAGGCTGGAGTGCAGTGGCAGGATCTCGGCTCACTGCAAGCTCTGCCTCCCAGATTCATGCCATTCTTCTGCCTCAGTCTCCCTAGTAGCTGGGACTATAGGTACCCGCCACCACACCTGGCTAATTTTTTGTATTTTTAGTGGAGACAGGGTTTCACCGTGTTAGCCAGGATGGTCTCGATCTCCTGACCTCATGATCCACCTGCCTTGTCTTCCCAAAGTGCTGGGATTACAGGCATGAGCCACCGTGCCCAGTCCAAAACTTTTAACTAACCAGGATGGTACAATAATTCTTAAACCAGGGTTAAACTAATATTCAGATTCAAAATATATCAAGCAAAAATCAATAAAACTGTTGGAAAAAAATGCTAAATCTGACACGATAAAGAGGGATATTAACATATTTCTCTCAGTGATAGATTGAACAGGCAAACATTCAAACAGATCTAAAAGAAACAACACCATACAGATCAATGAACCTAAATATAATGACTTCTTTCACGAGCAACAACTGGAGAATACACTTCAACCCCTAAGATATAGGAAAGATTTATAGGAATTGATCATATACTAGGCCAACAGCAGTTCTAAAGAAAATTGAGAAAATTGGTACCATATAGCTTGTATTCTCTGATCACTAAAATATTACATAAGAAATCAGTGACCTCAAAATATGTCAGAAATGAAATAAGAAAACAACTTATGTATCAAAGAAAATTATAATGCAAACTAGAAAATACTCAGAAGTGAAAAAGAAGAAAATTATACCTAACACTTGTTGGAATCTGAAAAACCAGTTCAGATATGGAAACATATTTGCTTAAGTTATTTGTGTTAATACAAATGAATGTGAAAATAAAACAGGAAAGAAGTTAGAGAAAGTAAGAATAAATGCAAAAAAAGGAAAGGAAATAAATAATAAAGAAAATACGTTAATGAAATAGAAATCTAATACTAAATAAAGTTAATTAATAAAGCCAAAACCACTTCTTAGAAAAATATAATAAAACACAAAAACCTCTGTAATGAAAGGAAAATATATAGGTACAAATAATTTTCAGAGTGAAACAGGAAATATAATTGCAGCTTCAGTAGAGATTAATAGCATAGAAGATCATAAAATATTGATCATTAAATTTGGTGAAATAGATGCATTCTTAGAAAATTAGACGTTACTACATTTGAATCCAAAGAGAACTAGAAAATTCAACTACTATGTAAACAGAATAAGTAGGTTAAAATCTCCCCATTCAGAAGAAATCTGTTTTCAGGAAAAATCTCTCAGTAAGAAGAAGGAACAGGGAAAGGAAAGGGGAAGGAAGTGAAGCAAGTTATGGTATTGGGTAAAGTCTAACACTGGCTTTAACAGCAAGAGGAGCCCAGAAGCATAATGACACAGCAAGCTTATGGGTCTTGAAGTAGAAAGGCCAGACTTTTGTGCCCTAGTATTTATTGGCTTTCCCTGGGTAGAGGGTTTAATTTCCCAGTCATCTCCAGTGAGCTGACTATGGTCAGGCAAGGGCAAGTCTCCAGGGTCCACAGGTGAAAGTGATTAGCTCCAGCACTCCAGCAGCCAATGGGAAGCCAGTCAGGAAAGGGCAAGTGAGCAGAGCATCAAAAATATGTTAAGAGACATTTTGCATCACCTTAAGCCTTCCCAAAGTTCATGGACAAAGATCTGGAGAAATGAATCACCTGTGTACTAGAGAAGATCCCCTAAGAGTATTATCAGAATATTTGAGGTAAATGTATCTCTAGAGGGAATCAAAAACATCTGATGTTTCTACTAATTACAGATAGACATACATCAGAAAATCATCTTATTGGTGACTTCTTCAAATGTAGGCAGAAGGACCTACATGAACCTTCTAGCTGTGTGTGAGTCTAGCTGACTCCTTTCCTCCTGTAACCTGAACTTGTCTGTCACATGAGTGACCAAATGGCAAAATGGGACTCCTTTATTTCAAGTGAGACCATGAAGTCTCACAACAAAAGAATTGGTGTCATCTCATCTGTATTCCAAAGACGCATGCCAGGCCTGTAAAGCGGGGGCTCCCTAAATGTGATGAGAGGATCCTTCCTTCAACACCTGTAAGCAAATTATAAAATGTTGAAATCGAACAGCACCAGGAAGAAAAACATTTTTCCAAAACAAAATCTGAGAATGTTATAAAAGTTTCCCATCCTCCTCTCTTCTAAATAGCTATCCAAGCCCTCCCCATGAGAAATTTGTAGAGGTTGCATTCTTCCAAATTAACAACCAGAGAGAAGGCTTTAAGGGGGTTACTCAGACAACTGGTGTTGTGATCACTAGAATTAAGGATGTGGTAGTCTAGCCTCTGATTCCCATCTAGGAAACCAAAACAAAAAAGGCAACATGGCTCTTAGTTGACATACGGTGAGATTCATTGGAAGCAAACTGTCCTAGTGTCACATGGCAGAAAACATGCCTGTGGTTCTAGAACTTTGAAAGTTGACTAAGGCCGGGCGCAGTGGCTCATGCCTGTCATCCCAGAACTTTGGGAGGCCGAGACGGGCGGATCACAAGGTCAGGATATCAAAATCATCCTGGCTAACATGGTGAAACCCCGTCTCTACTAAAAATACAAAAAATTAGCCGGGCATGGTGGCGGGCGCCTGTAGTCCCAGCTACTCGGGAGGCTGAGGGAGGAGAATGGTGTGAACCTGGGAGGCGGAGCTTGCAGTGAGCTGAGATTGTACCACTGCACTCCAGCCTGGGCGACAGAGTGAGACTCCATCTCAAAAAAAAAAAAAAAAAAAGAAAGAAAAGAAAAGAAAGAAAGAAAGTTGACTACACGAGAAAGCTGCTATGGGTTGGATGTTTATTTCCTCCAAATCCGATGGTGAAACTTCCAATGTTGGAAGTGGGAGGTAGTGGAAGGTGTTTGGGTTATGGGGGATGGGGAGATCCCCCATGAAGGACTTGGTTCCCTCCCCATGTTAATAAGGCATTTCTTGCTCTTTTTCTTCACATAAGAGTCAGTCAGTTAAATAAAAAAATAAAAAAATAAAAATAAAAAAAAAAAGCCTGGCTCCTCCCCCATCTTTCCTGCTCCTGCCATGTGATGCCGCATCTTCCCCTCTGCCTTCTGCCATGAATGTAAGCTTCCTGAGGCCCTCACCAGTAACAGATGCCAGCACTACGCTTCACATGAAGCCTGCAGAATCAAGAGCCAATATAAAACCTCTTTTCATTACAAATTACCAAACCTCAGGTATTCCTTTACAACAACACAAGAATGAACTAACAAAAAGCCTAGAGCCATCTGAAATAGGACTCTGCTCAAGACAGCCATTTAAAGGGGAAATGGCCTCGACAAAAATGGTCCGGATAGAAACCACATAGGGGCTGAGTGCCAGTGTCCTAAGAGAGTAAATCACCCCCATTTCCCTTTACCATGTTTTGCAGAGTGAAGTTCCAATAACTTTGTTTTTTAACTGACAAAAGTAGCCCAAAAGGTCAAAGCCAGCTTTAAATATTTCCCTAGCCTGGTACACAATTGTGGTCTCTAATAAGACCTTTTCCCCTAAATCACTCTCCCCACCTTGGTAAAACACTGAAGGGATCCGAAATCAGGCAACAGAGCGGGGAGAGTAGGAGTTGGAGATAGGAAAGACAGAATGTCTGACTATACTCTCCTGCTCCTAGGAGAGTATAATCAGAGTAAAATCCTCTAGGCTTCCTCACTTAAAGAGATAATAAGGTAAGAAGGAAGAAATTTTACATTGCACATATAAGAAATTATGCAATTATGCCACGAGGTAGAAGTTTTAATTTTTAAAATAATGCTATTCTTGAGATGAAAAATCACATGAACTAGCAAAAAAAAAAAAAAAAAAAAAAAAAAAAAAAAAGACAGATTAGAGAATCTGATCAAGATTTCATCTATGCAGAAAGGAAGAGATATTCTGCAGAGTAACTTTAAAGGCTTGTTAACATAGAATTCTTTTTTTTTTTTTTTGCGATTTATACTTTAATAATTTCAGCTTGTTTAATAAAACACTTATTGTTATGGATTGAATTGCATCCCTTCCCCCCTGCCCCGCAAATTCATAGGATGGAGTATTAATCTTCAGTACCTCCAAGTAGGACCTTATTTGGAAATAAAGTTGTTGCAAATGTAGTCAGTTAAGATGAGTTCATACTGAAGTGGAGTGAGCCCCAACTCCAATAGGACTGTTGTCCTGTAAAAAAGGGGAAATTTGGACCCAGGCATGTTTACAAGGAGAAGTCCATGTGAAAATAAAGATGGCCATCTACAAGCCAAGGAGAGAGGCCTGGAACAGATTTTTCCCTTATAGCTCTCAGAAGGAATCAGTTTTAGTCTGCTCTGGCTGCTATAACAAAATACCATATAGAAATGCAATCCTCACAGTTTTGGAGAAGTTCAAGATCAGGTTTCCAGTATGATTAGGTTTTAGCAAGTGCCCTCTTCCTGTCTTACAGACAGCCACCTTTTCACTGTGTCCTACTGTGGTGGAGAGAGAGCAAGTTCTGTCTGGTCTGTGACATTTCTCATAAAGACACCAATTCTACCATGAGGGTTTCACCCTTACAATGTCATCTAAACCTAATTACCTCCCAAAGGCCCACCTCCAATACCATCACATGAGGGGTTATGGTTTCAACATATGCCTTTGCTGTGGATACAATTTTTCAGTCCATAGCAGAACCAAACCTGCCAACACCTTGATTTCAGACTTCTAACCTTCAAAATTGTACAACGATAACTTTCTGTTGTTTAAGACACCTAGTGTATTACGGCAGCCCTAGCAAACTAATACAGTTGTTGGTACACAGATGTAGTTGCTTTTTTAAATTATTAAGTAATCTATTGCAGTCATTTTCTTTTTCAAACATTAAAACTTTTCACTCAGTAATTTTCATCATTTTGCTCAACATTGAAAGGCTATGTATTACTTAACCTTTATGAGTTTCACATTTTCTCTAAAAGTAAATTCAGATTGTTTCACTTCCATGTTTAAAATCCTCTGGTGGCTTCCAATTGCAGCCTAACATCACTATAAGATTTCAAGGCCTTAGCATAATCCATAAGTACATTATGATCTGGATATGGCCTATATCTCTAAACTCAAATCCTTTCTCTTGCCTCTTTCTCTTTCCCCTCTAGCCATACTGCCCAGACAATCCAAGTCCATTCTGTTCTCCAGACTTTGGCACATAACTTTCTTTTATAGTTTGGCACCAACCACCATAGCAAATGAAATATCAACTCCTATCATTGGTAACTACTTCACTACCCTGCTTTGTCTTTTTCTTTGCATTTATCTGTGCCTGATATCATCTTATTTATTAATATGCTTATTGTCTCGTCTCTTTCTCTCAGACTTTAATCCTGAGGAGAGGGACTCAGTCATTTTTATTTATTCCTGCATCCCATTTATCCCTAAGCACTTGTATTCACAGCACAAAATCCATAGCTCTTGAATTATATATAAAATTTAACAATTGAATATTTATTATGTAAACTTCTCTGTGGCAAATGCTTTCTAATCCATGGCTACTTGGACCACAATCCTGAAATAGTTGAGAAAATAAAGATAATATTGTTACAGTACATATGGTATCAAATAAACTAACATAAAATATTGTGCACACATAAAAATTTAAAAGATAGCAAAGTTTAGATTAGTAAAAATAGTTGGAGTATCCATCTTTTGCTGATCTTTTAACTGTTTTTAAAATTAATTATCCATACCCTCATCTGTTCCAAAAATCACTAATTGTGAAGACATGCTTTTGATTATAGTTAAATTTAAGAGTTATTTACCAACTGTATTAGTTCGTTCTCATGCTACTATAAAGAACTACCTGAGACTGCGTAATTTATGAAGAAAAAAGGTTTAATTGACTCAAAGTTCTGCAGGCTTAACAGGAACCATGACTGAGAGGCCTCAAGAAACTTACAGTCATGGCAGAAGGTGAAAGGGAACCAAGCAGGTATTATCATGATGGAACAGGAGAAAGAGCAAACCAAGGAGGAAGTGCCACCCACTTTTGAACCATCAGATCTCGTGAGAACTCACTCACTATAACAAGAGCAGGAAGGGGGAAATTGGCCCCCATGATTCAGTCACCTCCCAGTAGACCCCTCCTCCAATTCCACATAAAATTTGGGTGGGGACACAAATCCAAACAATATCACCAACACAGACAAATAATTAGAATGCAATAAGCTTGTTGTGCTAATGTAAGTATGTGCAAAATACGTGGTATAAGAGAAAAAGAAACACAGAGTTTTTTAATCATAAACCACCAAAAGCAAATTAGTTCTTCTAAGATAAAATTCAGTGCTAGAGGTAGAAGAGCTTGTACAAAGAATTTCATCCCACATTTGAGTGGTCTCAAGGTCTCTCTAAACAGTCTCTAGTACTTTTCCTGGCACTCCACTGACCTCATGCCTTTCCAAGCATATGAGTATATAGGCAAACATTTCCCTTAGTACCTGCAAGGGGAAAATTACTAAACATCTCAGACTATCCCTCACAAGCAGGAATTCTCAAACAGGATCCAAAGCCTGGACTGGAAATGCCTAAAAACCAAGCTCTTGGACTATGGTTCTGAATTGAATGGCATGCCTAAATTCTCCCTGTTGCAGTTTGTTTCCCAAAATTAAAGTTATTATAAACTGCCAGGGGCCTCCAGTTAGGCACATGGTGACTTGGAAAATTGTCTGTACTGTAACTGTACTGATGTTCATGAATATTTGAAAAAAAAAAAAAAGCAGGAAACAGTAAAGGAATCCATTCTAAGATCAGGCTAAATGTCCAACTGTACATTGCCAGTCTCAAGGTAGCATTTTGGCATGAAACTCAATTTTCTCTTAGAATAATTTGCATTGGGATTATGGGCTAAATGTTCTCAAAGTGTCTAAGCTATAATTCTTTATGAGACTGCACTTTGGCATTTAACTACAGCATATGCAAGCCTAACTTACAAGCTCAGTCTTTACGTTTATCCAAATTCCCTACATGATGGCAGCCAACTTTTAATGAAAAGCATTGTTTTATGACATGATTTACTTGCTCCCTCTGTTTTTTTTTTTTTTTTTTTTTCTAGCAGGATTTTGCTTTACATTAAATATGAACTAAACTTTTGCTAAAACTTCTGCTGTTGATTAAAATCTTCTTTGTAAACCTTCAAGCTTCCAAAACCCCCAACCCTATGCAAAGAATAAAATGATTATAATCTTCACTTGTTTGATGCTATAATGACTGTTTAGACTACACAGAATTACCTCCTGTTCACATGAAACATATATTTCAAAGTGCATTCATTTTGTGCCCCTTATACCCTTATAGTGAATCACATAATCTGAAACAAAGCATGGAGAAACAAAACATAGAAAAAAAGCAAAGCAAAGAAAAAGAGAAATGCTAAAAAGAAAAAATAATAATTAGATAAAATGAGTGGAGGAATAGAGAAAAGTAAGGCTGGTAGAAAATGCAGAAGCTGCATTATCTCTATATAATGTGGCTATAATACTACATTGGTCAGCAACTATAATGTAAAAGGTAATGTGTAGGAGTTTTTATATGCTTTTCAGAACTATAAAGGGAGTGTGAATGGATTTTAAACATTTTGATTAGCACCACAAAGATTTTAATGCTTTATTTAAACAGTTTGCTATAGGGCAAACACATTTGGTAGACAAGTAAAATGAAAGCATGGGCATCAGTTTCTCTGTTTTCTATTAAGTAATGTTGCGAAGTAAGCAGAAGTTGGATTCAGATATCAGATAATTATCTCCACACTGTGTGTCACAGTAAATAATTTTAATTGGTTTAACTTCAGGGACCATTACTGGCCTAATTAGAAACATGAAAAGGCTACAAGTATTAGGAAATATCCTGAAGGAATGAGAACATTAGCAATTCTGTCAAGCCATTTTTAAAATAAGTACACAGTAGCAGCCACATTTCAGTGAAAGGCAGGGGACTTGAAAGGTGCTTTTAGGAAAACAGTGCTTGTGAGCCTGTAATAAGAGAACTGTAATAGGAACCATAGAAATTGGGTAACAGGCTGACATGTACGCTATTTCTGCATTAAAAATATACTAATCTTGTTCTGATTGCTGTTCTTAAAAGATGCAGGTTAATGTTTTCAAAGGATAAAACAATAATTGAGTTTGGGTAAATCCTGATCAAGAATATGTTTACTTATTGAAAGGGAAAGGGGTCTTTGAGTAAAATAGCTTCACCTAAACACTTTCAGCATGCAGAGAGATGTGCTGAGTGAAGGACTACACTGCATGTTTATTTTTATTTCTTCACCTTGTTTTCCAAAATACATGGGAAACAAATGGTTGTTATTCTTTGAAGCATGCATATACACTATACATACTGCATTATATGTCATAGTTCATATTTGGAAAATAGCTATATTCTGAATGAAAAGTGGGTTACTGTGAACATTATTACGTCAGAGAATAAGCCAGAAATCTATTCCCTCAGCATTTTCAAACATTAAGAGCCCTAGTTCAGAAAGTAAAATGTTTACATCATATAAGATACCTACAATGCCATAAAATGTTTAAATGAACACATAATATCAACAGCTTCTAATAAGTAGTTGTAAATTTACTCCTAATAAGTAGAGTAAAATGTTGTTCTTTTTAATGTAATCTATTTTTCATAATATATTTCTATATTCTAAAATGGTTAATGATAACATTTGTCTTTTTTTTTTTTTTTTTTGAGATACAGAGACTTTAAATGAACCATCCAAACTTAAAATTACAAAAATAAACCATAGTTTTAGCCATTTTTGGGTTTTTTTTTTTTATTATTACACTTTAAGTTCTAGGGTACATGTCATAACATGTAGGTTTGTTACATATGTATACTTGTGCCATGTTGGTGTGCTGCACCCATCAACTCGTCAGCACCCATCAATTCATCATTTATATCAGGTATAACTCCCAATGCAATCCCTCCCCCCTCCTCCCTCCCCATGATAGTCCCCAGTGTGTGATGTTCCCCTTCCTGAGTCCAAGTGATCTCATTGTTCAGTTCCCACCTATGAGTGAGAACATGTGGTGTTTGGTTTTCTGTTCTTGTGATAGTTTGCTAAGAATGATGGTTTCCAGCTGCATCCATATCCCTACAAAGGACCCAAACTCATCCTTTTTTATGGCTGCATAGTATTCCATGGTGTATATGTGCCACATTTTCTTAATCCAGTCTGTCACAGATGGACATTTGAGTTGATTCCAAGTCTTTGCTATTGTGAATAGTGCCTCAATGAACATACATGTGCATGTGTCTTTATAGCAGCATGATTTATAATCCTTTGGGTATATACCCAGTAGTGGGATGGCTGGGTCATATGGTACATCTAGTTCTAGATCCTTGAGGAATTGCCATACTGTTTTCCATAATGGTTGAACTAGTTTACAATCCCACCAACAGTGTAAAAGTGTTCCTATTTCTCCACATCCTCTCCAGCACCTGTTGTTTCCTGCCTTTTAATGATTGCCATTCTAACTGGTGTGAGATGGTATCTCATTGTGGTTTTGATTTGCATTTCTCTGATGGCAAGTGATGATGAGCATTTTTTCATGTGTCTGGTTGGCTGTATGAATGTCTTCTTTTGAGAAATGTCTGTTCATATCCTTTGCCCACTTTTTGATGGAGTTGTTTTTTTCTTGTATATTTGTTTGAGTTCTTTGTAGATTCTGGATATTAGTCCTTTGTCAGATGAGTAGATTGCAAAAATTTTCTCCCATTCTGTAGGTTGCCTATTCACTCTGATGGTAGTTTCTTTTGCTGTGCAGAAGCTCTTTAGTTTAATTAGATCCCATTTCTCAATTATGGCTTTTGTTGCCGTTGCTTTTGGTGTTTTAGACATGAAGTCCTTGCCCATGCCTATGTCCTGAATGGTACTACCTAGGTTTTCTTCTAGGGTTTTTATGGTATTAGGTCTAACATTTAAGTCTCTAATCCATCTTGAATTAATCTTCATATAAGGAGTAAGGAAAGGATCCAGTTTCAGCTTTCTACTTATGGCTAGCCAATTTTCCCAGCACCATTTATTAAATAGGGAATCCTTTCCCCATTTCTTGTTTCTCTCAGGTTTGTCAAAGATCAGATGGCTGTAGATGTGTGGTATTATTTCTGAGGACTCTGTTCTGTTCCATTGGTTGATATCTCTGTTTGGTACCAGTACCATGCTGTTTTGGTTACTGTAGCCTTGTAGTGTAGTTTGAAGTCAGGTAGCGTGATGCCTCCAGCTTTGTCCTTTTGACTTAGGATTGTCTTGGCAATGCGGGCTCTTTTTTGGTTCCATATGAACTTTAAAGCAGTTTTTTCCAATTCTGTGAAGAAACTCATTGATAGTTTGATGGGGATGGCATTGAATCTATAAATGACCTTGGGCAGTATGGCCATTTTCACGATATTGATTCTTCCTATCCATGAGCATGGTATGTTCTTCCATTTGTTTGTGTCCTCTTTGATTTCACTGAGCAGTGGTTTGTAGTTCTCCTTGAAGAGGTCCTTTACATCCCTTGTAAGTTGGATTCCTAGGTATTTTATTCTCTTTGAAGCAATTGTGAATGGAAGTTCATTCGTGATTTGGCTCTCTGTTTGTCTGTTACTGGTGTATAAGAATGCTTGTGATTTTTGCACATTAATTTTGTATCCTGAGACTTTGCTGAAGTTGCTTATCAGCTTAAGGAGATTTTGGCCTGAGACCATGGGGTTTTCTAAATATACAATCACGTCATCTGCAAACAGGGACAATTTGACTTCTTCTTTTCCTAACTGGATACACTTTATTTCTTTCTCTTGCCTGATTGCCCTAGCCAGAACTTCCAACACTATGTTGAATAGGAGTGGTGAGAGAGGGCATCCCTGTCTTGTGCCAGTTTTCAAAGGAAATTTTTCCAGTTTTTGCCCATTCAGTATGATATTAGCTATGGGTTTGTCATAAATAGCTCATATTATTTTGAGATACATTCCAACAATACCGAATTTACTGAGCGTTTTTAGCATGAAGGGCTGTCGAATTTTGTCAAAAGCCTTTTCTGCATCTATTGAGGTAATCATGTGGTTCTTGTCTTTGTTTCTGTTTATATGCTGGATTACGTTTATTGATTTGCGAATGTTGAACCAGCCTTGCATCCCAGGGATGAAGCCCACTTGATCATGGTGGATAAGCTTTTGGATGTGCTGCTGAATCCGGTTTGCCAGTATTTTATTGAGGATTTTTGCATCGATGTTCATCAGGGATATTGGTCTAAAATTCTCTTTTTTTCTTGTGTCTCTGCCAGGCTTTGGTATCAGGATGATGTTGGCCTCATAAAATGAGTTAGAGAGGATTCCCTCTTTTTCAATTGATTGGAATAGTTTCAGAAGGAATGGTACCAGCTCCTCCTTGAATCTCTGGTAGAATTCAGCTGTGAATCCATCTGGTCCTGGACTTTTTTTGGTGGGTAGGCTATTAATTATTGCCTCAATTTCAGAGCCTACTATTGGTCTATTCAGGGATTCAACTTCTTCCTGGTTTAGTCTTGGAAGAGTGTAAGTGTCCAGGAAATTATCCATTTCTTCTAGATTTTCTAGTTGATTTGCGTAGAGGTGTTTATACTATTCTCTGATGGTAGTTTGTATTTCTGTGGGGTCGGTGGTGATATACCCTTTATCATTTTTTTATTGCGTCTATTTGATTCCTCTCTCTTTTCTTCTTTATTAGTCTTGCTAGCAGTCTGTCAATTTTGTTGATCTTTTCAAAAAACCAAATCCTGGACTCATTGATTTTTTGGAGGGTTTTTGTGTCTCTATCTCCTTCAGTTCCGCTCTGATCTTAGTTATTTCTTGCCTTCTGCTAGCTTTTGAATGTGTTTGCTCTTGCCTCTCTAGTTCTTTTGATTGTGATGTTAGAATGTCAATTTTAGATCTTTCCAGGTTTCTCTTGTGGGCATTTAGTGCTATAAATTTCCCTCTACACACTGCTTTAAATGTGTCCCAGAGATTCTGGTATGTTGTGTCTTTGTTCCCATTGGTTTCAAAGAACATCTTTATTTCTGCCTTCATTTCGTTATGTACCCAGTAGTCTTTCAGGAGCAGGTTGTTCAGTTTCCATGTAGTTGAGCGGTTTTGATTGAGTTTCTTAGTCCTGAGTTCTAGTTTGATTGCACTGTGGTCTGAGAGACAGTTTGTTATAATTTCTGTCCTTTTACATTTGCTGAGGAGTGCTTTACTTCCAATTATGTGGTCAATTTTGGAATAAGTGCGATGTGGTGCTCAGAAGAATGTATATTCTGTTGATTTGGGGTGGAGAGTTCTATAGATGTCTATTAGGTCCGCTTGGTGCAGAGATGAGTTCAATTCCTGGATATCCTTGTTAACTTTCTGTCTCGTTGATCTGTGTAATGTTGACAGTGGAGTGTTGAAATCTCCCATTATTATTGTATGGGAGTCTAAGTCTCTTTGTAAGTCTCTAAGGACTTGCTTTATGAATCTGGGTGCTCCTGTATTGGCTGCATATATATTTAGGATAGTTAGCTCTTCCTGTTGAATTGATCCCTTTACCATTATGTAATGGCCTTCTTTGTCTTTTTTGATCTTTGATGGTTTAAAGTCTGTTTTATCAGAGACTAGGATTGCAACCCCTGCTTTTTTTTGTTCTCCATTTGCTTGGTAGATCTTCCTCCATCCCTTTATTTTGAGCCTATGTATGTCTCTGCATGTGAGATGGGTCTCCTGAATACAGCAGACTGATGGGTCTTGACTCTTTATCCAGTTTGCCAGTCTGTGTCTTTTAATTGGAGCATTTAGTCCATTTACATTTAAGGTTAATATTGTTATGTGTGAACTTGGTCCTGCCATTATGATATTAACTGATTATTTTGCTCATTAGTTGATGCAGTTTCTTCCTAGCCTCAATGGTCTTTACAGTTTGGCATGTTTTTGCAATGGCTGGTACCGGTTGTTCCTTTCCATGTTTAGGGCTTCCTTCATGGTCTCTTGTAAGGCAGGCCTGGTGGTGACAAAATCTCTAAGCATTTGCTTATCTGTAAAGGATTTTATTTCTCCCTCACTTATGAAACTTAGTTTGGCTGGATATGAAATTCTGGGTTGAAAATTCTTTTCTTTAAGAACGTTGAATATTGGCCCCCACTCTCTTCTGGCTTGTAGAGTTTCTGCCGAGAGATCTGCTGTTAGTCTGATGGGCTTCCCTTTGTGGGTAACCCGACCTTTCTCTCTGGCTACCCTTAAGATTCTTTCCTTCATTTCAACTTTGGTGAATCTGGCAATTATGTGTCTTGGAGTTGCTCTTCTCGAGGAGTATCCTTGTGGCGTTCTCTGTATTTCCTGAATTTGAATGTTGGCCTGCCCTACTAGGTTGGGGAAGTTCTCCTGGATGATATCCTGAAGAGTGTTTTCCAACTTGGTTCCATTTTCCCCCTCACTTTCAGGCACCCCAATCAGACGTAGATTTGGTCTACATAATCCCATACTTCTTGCAGGCTTTGTTCATTTCTTTTTCTTCTTTTTTCTTTTGGTTTCTCTTCTCGCTTCATTTCATGCGTTTGGTCCTCAATCGCTGATACTCTTTCTTCCAGTTGATCGAGTCGGTTACTGAAGCTTGTGCATTTGTCACGTATTTCTCGTGTCATGGTTTTCATCTCTGTCATTTCGTTTATGACCTTCTCTGCATTAATTAGTCTAGCTGTCAATTCTTCCACTCTTTTTTCAAGATTTTTAGTTTCTTTGCGCTGGGTACGTAATTCCTCCTTTAGCTCTGAGAAGTTTGATGGACTGAAGCCTTCTCTCATCTCGTCAAAGTCATTCTCTGACCAGCTTTGATCCGTTGCTGGCGATGAGCTGCGCTCCTTTGCAGGGGGAGATGCGCTCTTATTTTTTGAATTTCCAGCTTTTCTGCCCTTTTTCCCCATCTTTGTGGTTTTATCTGCCTCTGGTCTTTGATTATGGTGACGTACTGATGGGGTTTTGGTATATGTGTCCTTCCTGTTTGATAGTTTTCCTTCTAACAGTCAGGACCCTCAGCTGTAGGTCTGTTGGAGATTGCTTGAAGTCTACTCCAGACCCTGTTTGCCTGGGTATCAGCAGCAGAGGTTGCAGAAGATAGAATATTGCTGAACAGCGAATGTACTTGTCTGATTCTTACTTTGGAAGCTTCCTTTCCAGGGTGTACTCCACCCTGTGAAGTGTGGGGTGTCAGACTGCCCCTAGTGGGGGATGTCTCCCAGTCAGGCTACTCAGGGGTCAGGGACCCACTTGAGCTGGCAGTCTGTCCCTTCTCAGATCTCAACCTCTGTGTTGGGAGATCCCCTGCTCTCTTCAAAGCTGTCAGACAGAGATGTTTGCATCTGCAGAGGTTCCTGCTGCTTTTGTTGCTGTTGTTGTTAACTGTGCCCTGTCCCCAGAGGTGGAGTCTATAGAGACAGGCAGGTTTCCTTGAGCTGCTGTGAGCTCCATCCAGTTTGAGCTTCCCAGCAGCTTTGTTTACCTACTTAAGCCTCAGCAATGGCGGGCGCCCCTCCCCCAGCCTCGCTGTTGCCTTGAGGTTAGATCGCAGACTGCTGTGTTAGCAATGAGGGAGGCTCTGTGGGCGTGGGACCCTCCCAGCCAGGTGTGGGATATATTCTCCTGGTGTGCCCGTTTGCTTAAAGTGCAGTATTGGGATGGGAGTCACCCGATTTTCCAGGTGTTGTGTGTCTCAGTTCCCCTGGCTAGGAAAAGGGATTCCCTTCCCCCTTGCGCTTCCCAGGTGAGGCGATGCCTCGCCCTGCTTCAGCTCTCACTGGTTGGGCTGCAGCAGCTGACCAGCACCAATTGTCCGGCACTCCCTAGTGAGATGACCCCAGTACCTCAGTTGAAAATGCAGAAATCACCGGTCTTCCGTGTGGCTCGCGCTGGGAGTTGGAGACTGGAGCTGTTCCTATTCGGCCATCTTGCTCCGCCCGTATTTTTAGCCATTTTAATGTATTTGTTTTAAAAGCAAAGAGCTGAGAAATGAAATAGGAAAAGGAAGGCATGGTAAACTATGGATCATTTTGAAGAACACACACATTACTAGAGAAGGGTAAATTGTGTAATTTTATACCTATTGATATTTGGATACACTGTCAGATATTACATATTATAACTGAGTATTTAAAAGGTTAAGAAAATTGTTAATTCCACCAAAATTTGTCAAACAAAAAATGTCTGCCTGTGGAAGAATTCACATCACAGACTCTCTTTACTCTACACCTAGACGATACCTTACAGACACGTGCTTATTCACAAAATTCATTTCTACAGTCTGTGCTTTTACACTGAATGTCTTAAAATAATACTACCAGTTATCATAATTATTAACATTTGTATGTTTTTAAATTCTGGCAAATTCTTATTCGACTAGTGCATATGCAATAATTTAAACTCAGATCTTCTTAACAAGTTTATAGCATATGATCTCTGCCCTCATGGAAGGACATATAATGCATTCTCACAAAGAAAATGGGAATAATTCCTAAGGAATAATTTTTAGCTACAGAATACATTAATTGCTTGCAGATTTGTTAAGGGAAATACACACACACACATACACGACTGTGGATCATTATAAAATAATACAACTGCCTGCCCACCAAACACATGTTCCATATTTCAAATATCTTCCAAATGTAGAAGAGGGCGGGAGGATGAGGGGGAGAATAAAAATGTGGTTGCTTATACAAATATACATGCTTGTATACGTACACAAACATACATACATATGTTCATATATTTCAGCTTTGCCCATATGTTCCGAAAATAGCAGCCTGGAAAATTGGTACCCAACACATCCCACTCTCAGAGTACAGATACAAATGAAGACAAATTTTCCTAGTACCTAAGTTAGTCAAGTAGAGAAAGTACTTCAGGACATTACATTCTTTTAGGCCATTGAATGTTGCAAAGCAACATACAAATCTACTTCGCAAAATACCAGCTTTATCCCTGAAACAAGTTGGAGACTATTTCCCTTATCTCTTCTTCTGCAAAATAAGCAATATTCCCCTACATCAGCGATCCAGGTAAATGAGCAGGGGAGGAGATGGTTATATGGACCTTATTTTTAGAAGTTTTTCTCTAAAACATAGAGGGTTTTTGGAGGTGAAGAAAACAATGATTCCATCATATTTTGTATCCTATTTTCTGATCATTTCTTTTATATGTATAGTGACTAATGGCTTTTATTATTAAAACGTTAGCTTGGTTTAGAATGCAGTGTTGAATTCAGAAAATCTAAATCTTGTAGTGGGATAAGCATGGCTTTTAGCTTTGTCATACCTGGTTTAGATGCCTAGGTTCATCTCTCATTGCTTATGTAGCACCTGAACATAAATGTTTTAATCTGCAAAATGGGGATGGTCATTCAGTTGCAGGAAACAAATAAAATAATGTATATAAAACACCTGGATTATAGCAGACAAAACAAAAGTTTCCTACTAATAGTGTTATGTTGTGCTGTCTTTTAAAGATCTGTTTGTATAATTTACACAAAATCTACAAATGAGTAAAAAACCTCTTGTTCGTACCTCACAGGTCAAGCCACTTTAGATTTTTTATGCTTTCTGGTAATCAGGCTTCTTGATAAATACATCAACTCTGTTATAGGGGCTTCACAATAATTCCTTTTCTTTTGTCATTGCCCCTTTCTCCTAAACCCCAGGATATTCTGTAATCATGCTTATACAGTGTGAACCCCACTTTCCATCTCCATCCCTCACTCCATTCCCTGCCTGTACCCTCCCAATTACACATCCAAGGATGGTAGTAGAACCAAGAGTGGCAAGTCCGAGTCCCTCTCCCAAACCTCCAACACTGGAACAGTTATTTATTCCTTGTGTGGGGCTACCACTTAAGACAAAATACAGTATAATTCAGAGGGAAAAATAAAACAGCCACCAGTTACTTTCAGAATCTGTTACTGACTATAATTGTCACTATGTAAAACTGGACAAGGAGAAAAAGCCAGTCTGCAAAAGGAGAGAAGTAATTGGCCAGAGGGGTGTAAAAATAGAAGATGGAGAGAGTGCTGGCTTGGGTTCCCTTAAGCCTTCCTAGTCAACTGTATATCTGCATTTGTCTTCTTACTGTAAGCTCCTATCTTTCATTCCCTTTTGCTGGTGTTGTTTGGTTCTTGAAAAAAAAAATTATATTCCGTAACTCTATATTAAACTATAGCGTGAGTATTAATAAAATAATTCTAAAAGATGAAAATAATTGAAAAAGGCTTGGGGGCGGAGCAAGATGGCCGAATAGGAACAACTCCAGTCTCCAACTCCCAGCGCGAGCGACACAGAAGACCGGTGATTTCTGCATTTTCAACTGAGGTACTGGGGTCATCTCACTAGGGAGTGCCGGACAATCGGTGCTGGTCAGCTGCTGCAGCCTGACCAGCGAGAGCTGAAGCAGGGCGAGGCATCGCCTCACCTGGAAGCGCAAGGGGGAAGGGGATCCGTTTTCCTAGCCAGGGGAACTGAGACACACAACACCTGGAAAATCGGGTAACTCCCACCCCAATACTGCGCTGTAAGCATACAGGCATTCCAGGAGAATATATCCCACACCTGGCCGGGAGGGTCCCACGCCCACGAAGCCTCCCTCACTGCTAACACAGCAGTCTGCCGCGATCTATCCGCAAGGCAGCAGCGAGGCTGGGGGAGGGGCGCCCGCCATTGCTGAGGCTTAAGTAGGTAAACAAAGCCGCTGGGAAGCTCGAACTGGGTGGAGCTCACAGCAGCTCAAGGAAGCCTGCCTGTCTCTGTAGTCTCCACCTCTGGGGACAGCGCACAGCTGAAGACCAACAGGGGAAGTAGCGGGAGCCGGTGCAGACGCGAACGACTCTGTCTGACAGCTTTGGGGAGAGCCGCGGATCTCCCAACGCGGAGGTTGAGATCTGAGAACGGACAGACTGCCTGCTCAGGTGTGTCCCTGACCCCTGAGTAGCCTAGCTGGGAGAAATCCCCCACTAGGGGCAGTCTGACACCCCACACCTCACAGGGTGGAGTACACCCCTGAGAGGACACTTCCAAAGGAAGAATCAGACAGGTACACTCGCTGTTCAGCAATATTCTATCTTCGGCAACCTCTGCTGCTGATACCCAGGCAAACAGGGTCTGGAGTGGACCTCAAGCAATCTCCAACAGACCAACAGAGAGTCCTTCTGACTGTCAGAAGGAAAACTATCAAACAGGAAGGACACCTATACCAAAACCCCATCAGTTCGTCACCACCATCAAAGACCAGAGACAGACAAAACCACAAAGATGGGGAAGAAGCAGGGCAGAAAAGCTGGAAATTCAAAAAATAAGAGCGCATCTCCCCCTGCAAAGGAGCGCAGCCCATCACCAGCAACGGATCAAAGCTGGTCAGAGAATGACTTGGACGAGAGGAGAGAAGAAGGCTTCAGTCCATCAAACTTATCAGAGCTAAAGGAGGAATTACGTACCCAGCGCAAAGAAACTAAAAATCTTGAGAAAAGAGTGGAAGAATTGACAGCTAGACTCATTAATGCAGAGAAGATCATAAACGAAATGACAGAGATGAAAACCATGACACGAGAAATACGTGACAAATGCACAAGCTTCAGTAACCGACTCGATCAACTGGAAGAAAGAGTATCAGCGATTGAAGATCAAATGAATGAAATGAAGCGAGAAGAGAAACCAAAAGAAAAAAGAAGAAAAAGAAATGAGCAAAGCCTGCAAGAAGTATGGGATTACGTAAAAAGACCAAATCTACGTCTGATTGGGGTGCCTGAAAGTGAGGGGGAAAATGGAACCAAGTTGGAAAACACTCTTCAGGATATCATCCAGGAGAACTTCCCCAACCTAGTAGGGCAGGCCAACATTCAAATTCAGGAAATACAGAGAACGCCACAAAGATACTCCTCGAGAAGAGCAACTCCAAGACACATAATTGCCAGATTCACCAAAGTTGAAATGAAGGAAAAAATCTTAAGGGCAGCCAGAGAGAAAGGTCGGGTCACCCACAAAGGGAAGCCCATCAGACTAACAGCAGATCTCTCGGCAGAAACTCTACAAGCCAGAAGAGAGTGGGGGCCAATATTCAACGTTCTTAAAGAAAAGAATTTTAAACCCAGAATTTCATATCCAGCCAAACTAAGTTTCATCAGTGAAGGAGAAATAAAATCCTTTACAGATAAGCAAATGCTTAGAGATTTTGTCACCACCAGGCCTGCCTTACAAGAGACCCTGAAGGAAGCCCTAAACATGGAAAGGAACAACCGGTACCAGCCATCGCAAAAACTTGGCAAAATGTAAAGACCATCGAGGCTAGGAAGAAACTGCATCAACTAACGAGCAAAATAACCAGTTAATATCATAATGGCAGGATCAAGTTCACACATAACAATATTAACCTTAAATGTTAATGGACTAAATGCTCCAATTAAAAGACACAGACTGGCAAACTGGATAAAGAGTCAAGACCCATCAGTCTGCTGTATTCAGGAGACCCATCTCACATGCAGAGACATACATAGGCTCAAAATAAAGGGATGGAGGAAGATCTACCAAGCAAATGGAGAACAAAAAAAAGCAGGGGTTGCAATCCTAGTCTCTGATAAAACAGACTTTAAACCATCAAAGATCAAAAGAGACAAAGAAGGCCATTACATAATGGTAAAGGGATCAATTCAACAGGAAGAGCTAACTCTCCTAAATATATATGCACCCAATACAGGAGCACCCAGATTCATAAAGCAAGTCCTTAGAGACTTACAAAGAGACTTAGACTCCCATACAATAATAATGGGGGACTTCAACACTCCGCTGTCAACATTAGACAGATCAACGAGACAGAAAGTTAACAAGGATATCCAGGAATTGAACTCATCTCTGCACCAAGCGGACCTAATAGACATCTATAGAACTCTCCACCCCAAATCAACAGAATATACATTCTTCTCAGCACCACATCGCACTTATTCCAAAATTGACCACATAATTGGAAGTAAAGTACTCCTCAGCAAATGTAAAAGAACAGAAATTATAACAAACTGTCTCTCAGACCACAGTGCAATCAAACTAGAACTCAGGACTAAGAAACTCAATCAAAACCGCTCAACTACATGGAAACTGAACAACCTGCTCCTGAATGACTACTGGGTACATAACGAAATGAAAGCGGAAATAAAGATGTTCTTTGAAACCAATGAGAACAAAGATACAACATACCAGAATCTCTGGGACACATTTAAAGCAGTGTGTAGAGGGAAATTTATAGCACTAAATGCCCACAAGAGAAAGCAGGAAAGATCTAAAATTGACACTCTAACATCACAATTAAAAGAACTAGAGAGGCAAGAGCAATCACATTCAAAAGCTAGCAGAAGGCAAGAAATAACTAAGATCAGAGCAGAACTGAAGGAGATAGAGACACAAAAAACCCTCCAAAAAATCAATGAATCCAGGAGTTGGTTTTTTGAAAAGATCAACAAAATTGACAGACCGCTAGCAAGACTAATAAAGAAAAAAAGAGAGAGGAATCAAATAGATGCAATAAAAATGATAAAGGGGATATCACCACTGACCCCACAGAAATACAAACTACCATCAGAGAATACTATAAACGCCTCTACGCAAATCAACTAGAAAATCTAGAAGAAATGGATAATTTCCTGGACACTTACACTCTCCCAAGGCTAAACCAGGAAGAAGTTGAATCCCTGAATAGACCAATAGCAGGCTCTGAAATCGAGGCAACAATTAATAGCCTACCCACCAAAAAAAGTCCAGGACCAGATGGATTCACAGCTGAATTCTACCAGAGGTACAAGGAGGAGCTGGTACCATTCCTTCTGAAACTATTCCAATCAATAGAAAAAGAGGGAATCCTCCCTAACTCATTTTATGAGGCCAACATCATCCTGATACCAAAGCCTGGCAGAGACACAAGAAAAAAAGAGAATTTTAGACCAATATCCCTGATGAACATTGATGCAAAAATCCTCAATAAAATACTGGCAAACCGGATTCAGCAGCACATCAAAAAGCTTATCCACCATGATCAAGTGGGCTTCATCCCTGGGATGCAAGGCTGGTTCAACATTCGCAAATCAATAAACGTAATCCAGCATATAAACAGAACCAAAGACAAGAACCACATGATTGTCTCAATAGATGCAGAAAAGGCTTTTGACAAAATTCAACAGCCCTTCATGCTAAAAACGCTCAATAAATTCGGTATTGATGGAACGTACCTCAAAATAATAAGAGCTATTTATGACAAACCCACAGCTAATATCATACTGAATGGGCAAAAACTGGAAAAATTCCCTTTGAAAACTGGCACAAGACAGGGATGCCCTCTCTCACCACTCCTATTCAACATAGTGTTGGAAGTTCTGGCTAGGGCAATCAGGCAAGAGAAAGAAATCAAGGGTATCCAGTTAGGAAAAGAAGAAGTCAAATTGTCCCTGTTTGCAGATGACATGATTGTATATTTAGAAAACCCCATCGTCTCAGCCCAAAATCTCCTTAAGCTGATAAGCAACTTCAGCAAAGTCTCAGGATACAAAATTAATGTGCAAAAATCACGAGCATTCTTATACACCAGCAACAGACAAGCAGAGAGCCAAATCAGGAATGAACTTCCATTCACAATTGCTTCAAAGAGAATAAAATACCTAGGAATCCAGCTTACAAGGGATGTAAAGGACCTCTTCAAGGAGAACTACAAACCACTGCTCAGTGAAATCAAAGAGGACACAAACAAATGGAAGAACATACCATGCTCATGGATAGGAAGAATCAATATCGTGAAAATGGCCATACTCCCCAAGGTTATTTATAGATTCAATGCCATCCCCATCAAGCTACCAATGACTTTCTTCACGGAATTGGAAAAAACTGCTTTAAAGTTCATATGGAACCAAAAAAGAGCCCGCATTGCCAAGACAATCCTAAGTCAAAAGGACAAAGCTGGAGGCGTCACGCTACCTGACTTCAAACTATACTACAAGGCTACAGTAACCAAAACAGCATGGTACTGGTACCAAAACAGAGATATAGACCAATGGAACAGAACAGAGTCCTCAGAAATAATACCGCACATCTACAGCCATCTGATCTTTGACAAACCTGAGAGAAACAAGAAATGGGGAAAGGATTCCCTATTTAATAAATGGTGCTGGGAAAATTGGCTAGCCATAAGTAGAAAGCTGAAACTGGATCCTTTCCTTACCCCTTATACGGAGATTAATTCAAGATGGATTAGAGACTTAAATGTTAGACCTAATACCATAAAAACCCTAGAAGAAAATCTAGGTAGTACCATTCAGGACATAGGCATGGGCAAGGACTTCATGTCTAAAACACCAAAAGCAACGGCAGCAAAAGCCATAATTGACAAATGGGATCTAATTAAACTAAAGAGCTTTTGCACAGCAAAAGAAACTACCATCAGAGTGAACAGGCAACCTACAGAATGGGAGAAAATTTTTGCAACCTACTCATCTGACAAAGGGCTAATATCCAGAATCTACAAAGAACTCAAACAAATATACGAGAAAAAAACAAACAACCCCATCAAAAAGTGGGGAAAGGATATGAACAGACATTTCTCAAAAGAAGATATTCATACAGCCAACAGACACATGAAAAAATGCTCATCATCACTGGCCATCAGAGAAATGCAAATCAAAACCACAATGAGATACCATCTCACACCAGTTAGAATGGCAATCATTAAGAAGTCAGGAAACAACAGGTGTTGGAGAGGATGTGGAGAAATAGGAACACTTTTACACTGTTGGTGGGATTGTAAACTAGTTCAACCATTATGGAAAACAGTATGGCAATTCCTCAAGGATCTAGAACTAGATGTACCATATGACCCAGCCATCCCACTACTGGGTATATACCCAAAGGATTATAAATTAGTCTACTACAAAGACACATGTACACGTATGTTTATTGCGGCACTATTCACAATAGCAAAGACTTGGAATCAACCCAAATGTCCATCTGTGACAGACTGGATTAAGAAAATGTGGCACATATACACCATGGAATACTATGCAGCCATAAAAAAGGATGAGTTTGGGTCCTTTGTAGGGACATGGATGCAGCTGGAAACCATCATTCTTAGCAAACTATCACAAGAAGAGAAAACCAAACACCGCATGTTCTCACTCATAGGTGGGAACTGAACAATGAGATCACTTGGACTCGGGAAGGGGAACATCACACACTGGGGTCTATCATGGGGAGGGGGGAGGGGGGAGGAGGGAGGGATTGCATTGGGGAGTTATACATGATATAAATGATGAATTGATGGGTGCTGACGAGTTGATGGGTGCAGCACACCAACATGGCATAAGTATACATATGTAACAAACCTGCACGTTATGCACATGTACCCTAGAACTTAAAGTATAATAAAAAAAAAAAAAAAAAAAAAAAAAAAAAAAAAAAAAAAGAAAATAATTGAAAAAGTAACTTAGCAGTAGAAGTGATTTCTACTACTTTTAAAAAGAGTTTGTTTTATAATTCACAGCCAAGATAGTGAAATATAATTCTTAGGTTAAAACAATAATTGCTTTTTAATGTAATCTAATGTTATGCATTTGCTCTTTCCCATCCCTTGAGAACTGAAAATTCAAGAATGTTGGCAGCCCTGCAGGTTAAAACTGATAATATCCTGTTATACCTTTAGGGCAGAGCACAGTAGTAGCAAAGTTCGCTGGACGAGGCAATGAAGGTTTTCAGTGAAAGAATGTGCTTAGATAACTTTACAAATGTACTGATGTGGAAGCCTGCAAACTATTCTACTTCTACCGTTTTCTGGTACAAAAAGAAAGGTAGGAAATCATTGGGGTTATTAGATTCTTGGAAGCCTCCTTCTTTTATTTATAACCAGACATTTTCTCGAGACTCTTCTAAATTCTTAAAATTCACATTTATTTATTTTACATTTTACAACCAGCTTTTGAGATCCTGATTATGTGCACTGTAAGAATACCTTCTTGGGCACTAATTCTCAGACTTGATTGTGAACCATGGGTCATCCGGGAACCTTGTCAAAGATTCGGATATCTGAGCCCTACAGTACAGATTATTTTTCCATTCTTTGGAAGTTACTCAAGAAGCTATATTTTTTTTAAGCAAACACCTGTGTGATTCTGATGTAGTCAATTCAGAAACAACACTTTGCAAAAAAAAAGTTCTTAAAAAAAAACCACATTTTTCCTTTGTTCATCAGACATTTAAACATACAGAGAACCTAAGATGATACGGTATTTGATAACATTTTTAGCATTAATTTGCTCAAATTACAGCTGATCACACTTAAGATTTTGACTACCAAAAATAATAAAGTAAATTCTTTGGTTAAAAAAGAAATTTAAGCCTTAGCACATATTGTTATTTGTTAATCAATAAACCAAAGTAATAACAAGATTGTGCCATTTTTCTGATTTATAAAACTGTTGTATTGATGATAACTATATAAAAGCAATAGATATCTACATTACTTAACTGAAAGTAATATAGATACATTCATCATAAATAATGTAAATATTTTTCATCATAAACAATATCATTTTTATTATAACACTATATTTCTATATTAATATATTCATTATAATAAATAATATGTTAACACCATACTATTTATCAATGTTAATAATAAATAATTAATTGTCAAAAATAATATCATGATATTAGATAAAATATACATTTTTGAATGTGTTGAATAGTCTTGTTTACAACATTGCCTAGGAAGATGAAAATCAATTCTATTTACTATCAATCAAAAGCTTTTAAAATACGGGGGTTTTTTTAACAAGAAAAAAAATCATTAAAAAGTGGGCAAAGGACGTGAACAGACACTTCTCAAAAGAAGACATTTATATGCCCAACAAACATATTAAAAAAAGCTCAACATCACTGATCATTAGAGAAAAGCAAATCAAAACCAATGAAATACCATCGCATGCCTGTCAGAATGGCAATTATTAAAAAGTCAAGAAACAACAGATGCTGGTGAGGCTGTGGAGAAATAGGAACACTTTTACATAGTTGGTGGGAATGTAAATTAGTTCAACCGTTGTGAAAGAGTGTGGCTATTCCTCAAAGACCTAGAACCAGAAATACTATTTGACCCAGCAATCCCTTTACCAGGTATATACCAAAGGAATATAAATTATTCTGTTATAAAGATACATGCACACATATGTTCATTGCAGCACTATTCACAATAGTAAAGACATGGAATCAACTCAAATGTCCATCAGTGATAGACTGGATGAAGAAAATGATATATATATATGTGTGTGTGTGTGTGTGTGTGTGTGTGTGTGTGTGTGTGTGTGTGTATAATGGAATACTATACAGCCATAAAAAGGAACGAGATCATATCCTTTGCAGGACATGGATGGATCTGGAAGCCATTATCCTCAGCAAATTAATGCAGGAACAGAAAACCAAACACCACATGTTCTCACTTAAAAGTGAGAGCTAAACAATGAGAACACATGGACACAGGGAGGGGAACAACACACACTGGGGCCTGTGTAGGGGAAGCACAGTGGGAGGGAGAGTATCAGGATAAATAAATGCATGTGGGGCTTAATACCTAGGTGATGGGTTGATAGGTGCAGCAGAACACATTGCACATGTTTACCTATGTAACAAATCTGCAGGTCATGCACGGGTATCCCAGAACTTAAAATAAAATAAAATTAAACCAAATATATATATATGTGCATGTGTGTGTATAGATATATATGTACATTTTAATGCAGTGATTATCTTATTGAAAATAAGGAAATAGTTGATTTTTTATAATTTTACATGTAAGGATGTTAATTATAGCACTGTTTATGATAGCCAAAAGCAGGAAATATCATAAATAATGTGAACTTTAAAATAATCATAAATAATATTAATTTTTAAAATGAGAATATTTCTATTGAAAGATGATATTTAGCTACATTGCAGTAAGTACAAACTACTGATACTACTATTACCATAATCATGACAATAGTTAACAATTTTACTTGTGTGTACAACTTATGAAATATCAAATCAAAAAAGAATGCCTTTTTATTTTTTTTTTAATCAATGGATGATTCCTACTCCTAAATAAATTCATTCAAATCATCTTTTTGGGTAGAGTCAATGTTGCCACAATGACTTAATAATGTATTTATCTGGGTTATATACAATTATTTAAACCTTTAATCTCTTGAACCCTAAATGGGATGTAGTACACCTGCATTATATTCTCTAAGAAGAAGTATAATTCTGATTAAAAACATTTATATTGTCTTTTATATATTAACCTTACTTTAGAACTTCATGGATATTCAGGAAATTAGGTACATTTTATAAAGGTATTTAATGATTTATAAATAGAAAGTATAAATTGAAATATTATATCTAGGTCAATATTAAAATAAAAATGAAAAGAAATTGTTAATTATTTTCCTTAAACACTTATCAAATGCTATCTCCAAATCATGATATAATTTTTTCCTTGTCTCAATAGTAGATGGAGTTGATTTTTTAAATTATGCAAATAATCCATGATCACAGTAGAATGACTTTAATATGACATATATCACATTTCAATTTTGTGCTGATGTATACACGTACCTTAACATGTAATGCATTTTCTATCACCAGATATTATGATGTTTCCTTTTTCTGGCTATCATAAATAGTGCTGTAATGAGCATACTTATATGTATAATTATTTAAAAATCACCTTTCTCTAGTACAGTGATAACTGCATTAAAATATGCCTATATTTTAAAAGCTTTTGAATGATAGTAAATAGAATTGATTTTCAACTCCCCAGGCAATGTTTTAAACAAGACTATTCTATTCCTTCAAAAATGTACATTTTAATCTTACATCTTTGAAAAAGTTCTTGGCTTATTATTATTATTATTTGTTCAAAATGGTAAGATCATTTTTCCTTGCAAAATTGCAGTTCTTTTTGTTCAGTTCCAGTAACATGTGGAGTATTTAAGAATACTGTTTTGCTTAAGCATTGGGGTGTTCACACTTCAGGTGGTAGATATAAAAGAGATGAGGAGGGTGGCGTCCCCGTCACCTTATATTGTGGTCTCAAATAGTTTGAGAATTACTATGCTGTACATGGATTATCATTTTTTAAATGTTTATAATTTATTAAAATATCACTAATACTAAAAGAGTCCTAAATGTTACCTGTCTTTGAATTTGCACAAGTCCCTTTGTGACCCAATTTAAATATCTGCAGACATTTAATATTATTCATCTGTTTAACTGACATTAATTTTATATCTAACATGAGCAGAAGCTTTGGAGAATGCAAATTAATTCTTAAAGTACCATATACACATATGCAAAATGCAAATATCCATACAAGGAAAACACAAATATCCATACAAAACTCTATATATTTAATGATGAACAAATGATATAAGCCATAAATGTTTTAGAATTCATAGAATGAGAGTCCACTGTAGCCTGGAAAGGTCATGGAAGGTTCATGAAGGGGTTGATGTTTGGGCTACAAATTTAAGAAAAGTTAGGAGTAGGCTATTGAACAGGGTCAGTGAGGAGCAAAGACATAGCAAGGTAGCAATAAGCAAGGCATATTTGAAGGAGAATAAATAGGTGGAATTAGCTGAAAAGAAGCCTATGGGTAAAGAATAATGATTATACATTTGAAAATTTAGGATAAAGCCAAATTACAAAAGGCCCAAGTGCAGGGTTAAAGGCTTTAGTTTTATGTCCCATATCTTTGAAAATGTATAAGGGGGAAAGTGGTATGGGATGTTTAAGATAGATACATCTAATAACGTGATAAATGATAGAGTACAATAAAAAGAATAAGAGTGAGGGAATTATTTAGGCTGTTTTTAATACCCTACAAATATGAGATAATCAGAATAAAAAATAAGACCATAGCATTGATAATGAGAAGAAAGATATAATGGGAAGAAAGACAAATTGGGGTCAGATGAACTTGCTTTTGATCTGTTTAACTTGAGGTAAGAATTAGAGCCTGGAGTTGGATCTGGAAACCAGAGACTAGAACTGGAAAGGGTGACCAGGCCAGTTTATTATGAATTATCATGATAAACGTACTATCTGCAGCCCTGAGACTAAAGAAAGTCACTAAAAGAAAGCGTGAGAAGAGTCGAACAAGGAGACTTGCATCTTGGAGAAGTGCTATGGGGGTAAATGGGAAGAAAATATCTGAGAGGTAGAAAGAGGATGAAAGAGTAAGCAAACATTGGCACTTCCTGTCAGAGAGCCTAAAAACATCCAGCAGGTAATTGTGTTTTAATCCTAACTACTAGATAACCAAAAACAGGAGACTTTTTTTCTGTAACACGTAGGTAGGACAGTTAATATCAAAAATAACTCTGTCAGAATTGTAGATTAGGGAAAGTTACTTTTGATTGCTTTTATTTCTGAGACATATTATTTCTACTCTACAGACTAATGTGCGTATATTGATCTCTGATTACCCAATCCATTTCTGCAGATCTTCGTTAAGTCTTGAGTTTCTGTCAATCCTTCAAAAACGCTGCAATTTATTCTCTTTTTTTTTCTCTTTCCTCATTCTAGCCAAAAAGGGAGATAATCTGGTTCTCAAATTAAAGTTCAGAAAACTGAGAGAAACTGGTAATTTAAATCATCTCCAGAAGATATAGGGATACTTTCATTAATCCAGGAGTATCCCTAATTTGTGAATTCTGATAGATGTATCTTTGAGTTGGAAATCTCTCCTCCAATACCATTACTTATTCAGGCAAGCCAAAGCCAACACTAGAATAATAAATGTCTAACATCCTGCAGAATGCTGTGAAGTTACTATACCAGTAATACCTGGTGCAGTCATGTTAAAATGACCATATCTAGAAGGTTCTTTAAATTATTCTAGAATTAATTTAGGGCAGGAGCAAATTAAAAATAAGGAGTGCCAGAAGAAAGAAGAGTTGAAAATTAGTCATGAAAAATTAAGGGAAAAATAGTACCCTAGGAGAGAGGGTGGGCAGCCCTAAAATTACTGATGGTAGAGCTCAACTCTGGCAGCACAGTGAGAAGGACTGAATGCATTGGGCTAGCTAAGAATTGCAAGCCCAGGGTTTCTGAAGTAGATAAGGTGCTGGCAGTTGTATATTATGAGTGGAGGTAAGTCAGGCAAAGGAATCGATACTGAAGATAAGGAGATTTGGAAATGAAAGTACTATTTTCAAGTAGAGAAGTAAAGGGTGTAGTCATGCTGTTGAGAAAGTTGAAGTAGAATGAAAATAAAAATTGAATTAAAGAGAATGGGATATGGTGAGGCTTAATTACTACATGGGCAACTTGAATATATGTGAAAATTACTAATAATGATGGGACTGCATAGGGAAAAAATAAAAGATGAGATATTTCCTAAAGTTATTACTAAAGAGAACATTCGTGGTGTAAAACAATAATAGCAATAATTTTAAAATCCATTTCTCCAAATTTTTCTTAGGTATCATATGAAAATAATTTATATTTTCAAATATATTAGAAAACAGTAGGTTAACAAAGAAAATCAAGTTTCTTTTCTGCTGTACTCTCAGCACTTTTAATAATTAACATAGTGAAACCCTAAGAGAGATAGGTATATGATATATTTTATTTAAGAAATATAATCTTTTTCTTCCATGGAACCTCTCAAGAAACTGTTAAAATATTGCTCAAGTTGCCCTGGAGAGGTCAAAGTTTGACTGCATCCTCTGTAAAAGTGAACAGAATTAAGGCTTCAATGACTTGGACCATAGGGAGTTCAACACTAAATCAAGTGGAGATTTATAGGAAAAAGTGAAGCAACAAAGAAGATTTTGTTCTAGTGGCACGATTTTTGTCACTAGGCAAAGAAGAAAGACATAGTGGAGGGCCTGCTTGACAAGAGAATCTGAGGAACCCGGGGGGCTGAGCTGGATTTGACTGAAATAGTATGGAAGAAAGCATTAGATGTGAAAGTTGGTTGAAGTCCATCAGTAATAAAAAAAATGAGATTGGGAAGAAGCTGAATGAGAATCAACACACAGGTCTGAAAATAGTGTCATTCGAAGTGTGATTGTTCAGAATTTACATAAATGAGACATTATAGAAAATAGACTCATCATAATTAACTTCTCATTAAATAATTCAATAAACTTGCAGATATGCCTATTTCTAAATCATTCCAAAACTTACGTTTGGAATAGTACTCAAAAAAACAGGGTGGCAACATTTTAAGTCATCATTATCATCCATGGAAGTGTAATATAACTTGGGTCCATTTTCATCTAAATATCTATGTTAAAAAAACATTTTTTCAGCGTTGCAATAACTCTTTAAATAAAAACAATATTACCTCTAATAAATAATTTCACTATTTGATTTTCCTACTTAATTCTCCATGTAAAAAAGAGGAAGAAAACAAAGCAAGATTAATTTGGTTTTCACTGCTCCATTTGAGTCCCTGTAGTTTGCTTCTGTAAAGCAATTCACATTTTCATGTAAGACTTTTCCAAATGCTCTTGTCATGGGAATTGGGGTTTATATCTGTGACTATCTCCAAGTTTCTTTATCTGTCCTAGGCAGCAGGTTTCTTATCTGACAGCCTGATAATTATGGAAGAAGCTGCATGTTAATGATTCAGTACTTACATAAACAATTGGCCTTGGAGAAATCTAATAAACTGACTTTGTAGGATTTGATTTTGCCTAATTAAATGTAAATAATGTTAAATGTTGTATATGCCAGGATTTCTGCAGAACCTTATGAATTTTTTTATGAACGGCAAGCCTTATGAATTCAGAGTTTTTAACAGTTATCTTCTAATTCAGCTATTAGGATAATATGGTTTGACATCAAATATACTCTATGATTGTGAGGTACCAACATACATGTGCACACTAAGTGTTTATGCATGCAAGGTACAATTCTCAATTGTTGCTTTTTATTTTTTGATTCTTTCCTTTGAAGTTGGCAGCTTGTACATTTTTATCTGAAGGTCCGAATCGACATCGTGCTTTGAAGGAACAAATGGGCTCCATGTGGTGCTTGGCTTTCCTTTGCCCATCTCCATTACCCTCTATCAGTTTGAAATATATTCTGACATAGTTTTTTCACTTAAGCATATGCATCTGATTTTTTCCATTGGTCTTTTGCTAACACATGCCTCCATTTAAGGATACGTACAAGGGTTGGCTTTTAAAACAAGAGAATAATGTCATTTAGGAACAAATTTACATTAAGCATACATATTTGAGTAAATGGTATTTCCATCTTTTCGGCAATAGTAGGATGAAAAACATTGCTTAATTTTCTTCTAATCTGGAAAAAAATATATAAATAAAAAGTTGCCTAGTTTTTGTTCTCTCCTTTCAGACTTTTATTAAAATTTCAGGGGTACATGTGCAGGTTTGTTATATAGGTAAACTACATGTCATGGGTGTTTGGTGTACAGATTATTTCATCACCCAGGTAATAAGCATGATATCTGATAGATAGTTTACCAATCCTCACCTTCTTCCCACCTTCTAGCCACCAGTAAGCCCTGGTGTCTATTGTTCCCTTCTTTGAGTCCCTGTGTAATCAATGTTTAACTCCCACTTAAAAATGAGAATATGTGGTATTTGATTGTCTTTTTCTTTTTGTTAACTAAAGTCCTTACTTTATTCAGATACCTTTTATTTTTTCCTGAAGTTCTTTTTCTTTTTCAATATTCCACATTCTATTAATTGTCATCTATTCTTAGACTTCCCCTGGCTGTGGCAGTTTCTTAGACTTTCCTTGTGTTTGACAACCTTAAGAGTTTTGATTGTTTGTTTGTTTGTTTTATTTTACTTTATTTTACTTCAAATTCTGGGATACAAGACAGACGTGTAGGTTTATTACATACATATACGTGTGCCATGGAGATTTGCTGCACCTATCAATCTGTTGTCTAGATTTTAAGCCCCACGTTAGGACAATTAGCTATTTGTCCTAATGCTCTCCCTCCCTTCACTCCCCAGCCCCCAATTGGCCCCAGTGTGTCCTTCCCTGTGTCTGTGTGTTCTCATTCTTCAACTCCCACTTATGAGTAAACATGTGTGGTGTTGGTTTTCTGTTCTTATGTTAGTTTCCTGAGGATAATTGCTTCCAGCTTCATCCATGTCCCTGCAAAGGACATGATTTCATTCCTTTTTATGGCTGCATAGTATTCCATTGTGTATATGTACCACATTTTCCTTATCCAGTCTATCACTGGTGGGCATTTGAGTTGGTTCCATGTCTTTGCTACTGTAAATAGTGCTGCAGTAAATATACGTGTGCACGTGTCTTTATAGTAAAATGATGTATATTCCTTTTGGTATATACCCAGTAATGGGATTGCTGGGTCAAATGGTATTTCTGGTTCTAGGTCTTTGAGGAATCACCACAATCTGCCACAATGCTTGAACTAATTTACATTCCCACCAATGGTGTAAAAGCATTCCTATTTCCTAAAAGCAGCCTCGCCATCACCTATTGTTTCTTGGCTTTGTAATAATTGCCATTCTGACTGGTGTGAGATGCTATCTCATTGTGGTTTGATTTGCATTGCTCTAATTATCAGTGATGTTGAGCTTTTTTCATATGTTTGTTGGCTGCATAAATGTCTTCTTTTTAGAAGTGTCTTTTCATATCCTCTGTCCACTTTCTAATGGAGTTGTTTGTTTCTTGTAAATTTGTTTAAGTTCCTTGTATATTCTGGATATTAGACCTTTGTCAGATGGATAGATTGCAAAAGTTTTCTCTCATTCTGTAGGTTTCCTGTCCATTCTTATGATAGTGTCTTTTGCTGTATGGAAGCTCTTTAGTTTAATTAGATTCTATTTGTCAAATTTGGCCTTTGTTGCAATTACTTTTGGTGTTTTCTTATGAAGTCTTTGCCCATGCCTAGTTCCTGAATGGTATTGCCTAGGTTTTCTTCTAGTATTTTTATGTTTTAGGTTTACATTTATGTCTTTAATTCATCCTGAGTTAGTTTTTGTATAAGGTGTAAGGAAGGGGCCCAGTTTCAGTTTTCTGCATATGGCTAGCCAGTTTTCTCAGCACCATTTGTTAAATAGGGAATCCTTTCCCCATTGCTTGTTTTTGTCAGGATTGTCAAAGATCAGATGGTTGTAGATGTGTGGTAGTATTTCTGAGGTCTCTGTTTTGTTCTATTTGGTCTATATGTCTGTTTTGCTATGAGTACCATGCTGTTTTGGTTCCTGTAGCCTTGTAGTATAGTTTAAAGTCAGGTAGTGTGATGCCTCCAGCTTTATTTTTTGCTTAGGATTGTCTTGGCTATACAGGCTCTTTTTTGGCTCCATATGAAATTTAAAGTAGATTTTCTAAATCTGTGAAGAATGTCAATGGTAGTTTGATGGGAATAGCATTGAATCTATAAATTACTTTGGGCATTTGGGTATTTTCATGATATTAATTCTTTCTGTCTATGAGGATGTAGTGTTTTTCCATGTATTTGTGTCCTCTCCTATTTCCTTGAGCAGTGGTTTGTAGTTCTCCTTGAAGAAGTTCTTCACATCTCTTGTTATCTGTATTCCTAGGTATTTTATTATCTTTGTAGCAATTGTGGATGGGAGCTCATTTATGATTTGGCTCTTGGTTTGTCTATTGTTGGTGTATAGGAATGCTTGTGGATTTTGCACATTGATTTTGTATCCTGAGACTTTGCTGAAGTTGCTTATCGCTTAAGGAGTTTTTGGGCTGAGACAATGGGGTTTTCTAAATATAGAATCATCATCTGCAAACAGGGACCTTTTGACTTTCTCTCTTCCCATTTGAATGCCCTTTATTTCTTTCTCTTGCTTGATTGCCCTGGCCAAAACTTCTAAAACCATGTTGAATAGAAGTGGTAAGAGAGGACATCTTTGTCTTGTGCTGGTTTTCAAAGGGAGTGTTTCCAGCTTTTGCCCATTTGGTATGATATTAGCTGTGGGTTTGTCATAGATAGCTCTGATTATGTTGAGATATGCTCCATCAATATCTAGTTTATTGAGAGTTTTTAACATAAAAGAATGTTGAATTTTATCAAAGGCCTTTTCTGCATCTATTGAGATAAACATATGGTTTTTGTCATTGGTTCTGTTTATGTGATGGAGGATGTTTATTGATCTGTGTATTTTGAACCAGCCTTGCATCCCAGGGATGACATTGACTTAATAGTGGTGAATACACTTTTTGATGTGCTGCTGGATTCAGTTTGCCTGTATTTTATAGAGGATTTTCACATTGATGTTCATCAGGGCAATTAGCCTGAAGTTTTCTTTTTTGTTGCGTCTCTGACAGGTTTTGGTATCAGGATGATGCTAGCCTCATAAAATGAGTTAGGGAAGAGTCCCTCCTTTTCAATTGTTTGGAAAAGTTTCAGAAGAAATGGTACTAGCTCCTCTTTGTACTTATAATACAATTCATCTGTGAATCCATCTGATCCTGGGCTATTTTTGGTTGATAGGCTATTAATCACTGCCTGAATTTAAGAACTTGTTATTTGTCTATTCACAGACTCGATTTCTTCCTGGTTTAGTCTTGGGAGGGTGTATGTGTCTAGGAATTTATCAGTTTCTTCTAGATTTTCCAGTTTATTTGCATAGAGTTGTTTATAGTATTCTCTGATGGCAGTTTGTGGTATTTGGTTTTCTGTTCCTGTGTTAGTTCGCTTAAGATAATGGTTTCCAGCTCTGTCCATGTTGCTGCAAAGGACATGACTCATTCTGTTTTATGGCTGTGTTGTATTCCATAGTGTATACATACCACATTTTCATTATGCAGTCTACTGTTGGTGGACATCTAGGTTGATTCCATGTCTTTGCTATTGTGAATAATGCTGTGTTTAGCATACATGTGCATACGTCTTTATGGTAGAATGATATATATTCCCTTGGCTATATACCAATAAGGGGGCCACTGGTTCAAATGGTATTTCTATTTTAAGTTCTTAGAGAAATCACCAAGTTGTATTCCATGGTGGCTGAACTAACTTACACTCCCACCAAAAGTATATAAGTGTTCACTTTTGTCTGAAACCTCACCAACATCTGTTATCTTTTGACTTTTTAGTAATAGCCATTATGACTGGTGTGGAATGGTATTTCATTGTGATTTTGATTTGCATTTCTCTCATGATTAGTGAGTTGAGCATTTTTTCATATGCTTGTTAGCCATGCGTATGTCTTCTTTTGAGAAGTGTCTCTTCACGTCCTTTTCCCACTTTTTGATGGGGTTGTTTTATTGCTTGTCAATTTATTTAATTTTTTAACAGATTCTAGATATTAGATCTTTGTTGGATGCATAGTTTGGAAATATTTTCTCCCATTCTGTGGGTTGTCTGTTTATTCTGATAGTGTCTTTTGCTGTGCAGAAGCTCTTTAGTTTAATTAGATACTATTTGGCTATTTTTGTTTTTCTTGCAATTGGTTTTGGCATTTTCATTATGAAATCTTTGCCAGGACCTATGTCTGGAATGGTATTTCCTAGGTTTTCTTCAAGGGTTTTTATAGTTTTAGACTTTACATTTAAATCTTTAAATGGTTGTAGGCTTTAAATTTAAATACTTAAGTCTTTACATTTAAATCTCTATATGGTATAAGGAAGGAGTCCAGTTTCAGTCTTCTGCATATGGCTGGCCAGTTATTCCGGCACCATTTATTGAATGAGAAGTCCTTTCCAATTGTTTGTTATTGTTGACTTTGTCAAAAATCAGATGGTTGTAGGTATATGGCTTTATCTCTGGGTTCTCTAGTCTCTTCCATTGGTCTATGTGTCTGTTTTTGTACCAGCACCATGCCGTTTTGGTTACTGTAGCCTTGTAGTATAGTTTGAAATCAGGTAATGTGATGCCTCCATTCTTGTTCTTTTTGGTTAGGGATTGCTTTGGCTATTCAGGGTCTTTGTTGGTTCCATATGAATTTTGGAATAGTTTTTCTCTACTTATGTGAAGAATGTTATTGGCAGTTTGATATCTATAGCATTAAATCTATAAATTGCTTTGGAAAGTATGGCCATTTCAATGATATTGATTCTTTCTATCCATGAGAAAATTGCCTAGTTTTTAAAATGGTACTCACCACAAAGATTTCAAAAGTATTTTGCAAAGGAAGGTGAGGCTAATGACTACCCTTAGAGATCTACAGCTATTCACCATCTCTTACTCAATGTAGTTTGTGGACAGTTGCATATATTGGTGACATGGTTGGATGAATGCAGTAAGCCATAAAGTGGAACAGAAGAAATATTTTGTGTAAAATAATAATGAATCAGAAACATCACTTCCTTCATTCTAGGTCTCTAATCAACACAGTCATCCTGATCTTTGTGGTCCTATACTGGTTCTTCCTAGAAAAAAAAAAAAAAAGTCAATCCCTGAATAATCTGGTCATGTTATCAAGTAAAATTTTTCTATTGTCCTTTACTGGGATTCATTTTATATTTTGAGTGAATGAGTAAAAGAGAATAAAAAAGAGAAAAAGACAAAGGCATAAGAATAGAAGACTGACGAAAGAAAACTTATCTTTAAATATGGAGAGCAATATCTGATTAATATTTTTATTATTTCATCTCTCAAAACCTATGAGGTTATAGTGAAAACTTGCTAGGTAAAATTCAGGTCTCATTGACCCTCAAATCTGCCCCAGGTAATTCATATACTTCTCTGTTATAATGAGTAAGTTAATTAACTTTAGAGTTGGGTTTCTGTGTCTGTAAAATATAAATAGTAATAAGAAGTAAATACTTATGGTTGTATTCGTGAATACATGAGATAATATTAAAAAAAAAAAAAAAACAGCCAGTATAAGGCATACATGCAGTACAGAATTCTTAATTGTGGTGGTAAACACATTTCCTAGAGCCCCCATTTTTACCCCACTATGTCATTAGACCATAATCAGGAAATATTAGGATACTATCTCATTATCTGATGCCATAGAGATAAGTAAGAACTTCCTGTGTTTGCTTCTATTTGGTGAATATTTTTTTAAGAAAAGTCTCAAGACAGGAAGCCAAGCTCTTTTAAAATTGACTAATACCTTAAAATGGAATAATAGAGCATTAAGTATGCTCTCCACATAATATAAAATAGACATGAATTTATTCAATTAACAATAACAAGTACATATTTTCTATTTGTTGAGTGCTTACTAGCTCTGAAACTATTCTAGATACTGGGATACTAGCATTGAACAAAGTGAATGAAGTATCTACTCTCATTGAGCTTGCCATCTTGCGGAAGAGATAAAAAATAAATAAATAGACAGTAATTGAGCTTTGAAGAAGATAATTCTAGTGAGAGTAGAAAGTGACAGGATGGTGGTGGTGGCTATTCTAGACAGAAAATAAGGAATGACTTCTCAGTGGAGGTGACATTTCTGCTGAGATCTGGATAGTACAATAATTAGCCGTGATACAGTACAAAAGTGCTTCTACAGAAAAAAGAAAATACAGATTTTCAAACCTATGAAAAACATAGTATTTTGTGAAACACAGAATAACCCAGTGTGGCTGGAGCATACTGAGTAAACTCTAGCATGGAAAGGAGTGAGTACAGGAAAGGAGGCATAGGCTCAAATTATTTAGCACATCAAAGGCCATGGTAAGGAGACTGAATTTTATTACAAGATAAGCAGGAAGCTATGAGATGCTCTAAGCAGGGAAGAAACATGATATGATTTGCCTTTTTAAAAATGATCTCTCTAATTGGCAGTATTGGGACAGGACATAAAATAAGGAGACTAGTTAGGAAACCATCATAATCCAGGTGAGAGATAACAAAGTATGAAACTAGTGTGCTAGTGTTGGAAACTGAAAAATAATTGGATTTGGGATATATTTGGAAAGTACTGTTGAAATAATTTGAAAAAACATGAAATTTGACCAAAAGAGAGAAATCAAAAATGACTTCTAGGATTTGGTCTGAGCAACTAGGTGAAAGGTGATAGTATGATGGAGTCAAAGAGCAGGATGACTTTAGGAGTCATAAATCTAAGGATTGGTTTTGGATTTGTTAGTCTAAGCAGATTATTAAATCTCGACGTTCAATTAATGAGTCTGAAGCTCAGGGAAGGGGTGACAGTTGAAAGTACCCATTTGGGAGTCACCAGCAAATAGATGATGTTTTAAACATTGGGACTGGATAAAATCACTCAGAGAGAGTATAACTAGAATTAGGGTTAATATCTAAATGTTAGGGAATTGCAATATTTAGAGGTTTCAAAGAGGGAAAGGAGTCAGCAAAAGAGAATGACAAGTTTCAGTGAGGTTGAAGGATAACAGGAGATGCCAAATAAAGAAAGTGTTTCAAGAAGGAAAAGGTATTAACTACATTATAAGCTGTTCAGAAATGAATTAGCTTGAAAACACAGAGCTGAAGCCTGGATTGGCATGATGGGGACTGATAACGCCCCTAGAAAGTGTTGTGTCAGTGGAGTAGTGGGTGTTAAACTCTGATTCGTATGGGCTAGAGAAAGTAACAAAATGGGGGAAAATAAGAAGTCCTTAAGCTGTTTTGCTGAAAAAAACAAAACAAAACAAAACAAAAAAAGGAACAACAAAATAGATTTGGGGTCAAAGGGGTTTATTTTATAATATGGGAGCTATCAGAGAATGTTTTTATGCAAATAGAGTACTTCAGTAGAGAGAGAAAATTGGTGAAATAAAGGAAAAAATTACAAAAGTGATTACCTTGAATAGGTGGAGAGGGATAAGCAAACAAATATAAGAGAGTAGCCACAGATAGCAGCACAGCAGTTCATCCGTAGTAAGGGAAGAGTAGACTTAGTATCAGGTAAAGACATTCTCAGCAAACTATCGCCAAGAGCAGAAAACCAAATACCGCATGTTCTCAGTCATAGGTGGGAATTGAACAATGAGATCACTTGGACACAGGAAGGGGAACATCACACACCGGGTTCTAATGTGGGGAGGGGGGAGAGGGGAGGGATAGCATTAGGAGATATACCTAATGTAAATGATGAGTTAATGGGTGCAGCACACCAACATGGCACAGGTATACATATGTAACAAACCTGCACGTTGTGCACATGTACCCTAGAACTTAAAGTATAATAAAAAAATTAAAAAAAAAAAAAAGAATTCCAGAAGTATAAGATACAAGTATGGGTAATGACAGCAGGACAAAAGTAAATTTCCATAGTGCATATGCAGATAGATCTAAACATATACTGTTGTTTTGTTACTATAAGATACAATAAATTAGAAAACCAATTCAGAAAAAAAAAAAAAAGATGCAGGTAGTCTGATTTATTCCGTGGTGAAAAGGCAATTTATTTCTCTTATAATTGCTTCTATTTTTCTCCACATAGTTATTAAGGTATAGCTGGCATATAGTTGGCATACACTACACATATACCACACTACACACTACATGTAAGTGTACTATTATATTTTGGCAAATGCATTCCTCAGTGAAGCCATCACCAAAATCAAGACTGTGAATAAATCTATCACTCTCACAAGTTTACTTATGACCCTTTGTAATCTCTCCCTGCACTTCTGTGTCTCCCATCTTTATTCTCCCGTCAGTCACTGATCAAATTTCTGTCACTATAAATTATTTTGCATTTGTTAGAGTTTTGTACAAATAGAACCATATGGTAAATATATGATTTGTCTGACTTCTTTCTCTCAGCATACTTCTGAAAAATCATCCATGTTGTTGTATATATCTATAGTTCATTCCTTTACATTGCTTAGTAGTATTCCACTGTATGGATATAACACAATTTGTTTACCTAATCACTTGTTGATAGATGTTTGTATTGTTTCCAGTTTTTTACTAGTACAAATAAAGCTACTATAAATGTCCATATATAAATCTTTGTATATGTGTATACTTATTTTTCTCTCCTGGGAAAATACTTAGAAGTGGACTAGATAAATCAGATGATAGATATGATCATGTTTGTTGATTTTAATTGTACTAATGGGTTTGTGGTGTTTTTTAATTTTGGTTTTAATTTGCATTTCCCTAATGACTGATAATATTGAGCATATATCTTTTTATCTACTTATTTGGTAAAGTTCAAATATTTTGCCCATATTTTTAAAAAATGAATGATTTCTTTCCTTACTACTGAGTTGTGGAATTACTAAAATATACATTACTAGCAACTATGTTCTCTTAGTCTGTGGCTTGTCTTTTCATTGTCTTAACAGTATTTTTTTTAAAAAGCAGATGTTTTAAATTTTGATTAAGTCTAATTCATCAATGTGTTATTTCATGTGTTGTATTTTTAACATCGTATCTACGAAATTTTTGGCTAACAGATGATCAAAAGGATTTTTTTTGAGATTAGGTGGTGTTAGCCACACAACTTTTTGTTTATCTTTTTTGGTAACTTTGGCAATTCTAGGTCCTTTGCACTTCCATATGATTTTAGAATAATCTTATCAGTTTTACAAAAAAAAAAAAAAAAATCTAGCGTTTTTATTGGGATTGCATTGACTCTATAGACAATTTGGAAAGAATTTATGTATAAACAATATTGAATCATCTTCCAGTCTATAGCAAGTTAAATGTTTCCATTCATTTAGGCGTTCTTTATAATCTCTCAGAAATGTTTTATAGTTTTATTTTACAGATCTCACAAAATCAATTACATTCCTATATGCAAGCAATGTATATGGACTGTGTTGCCAAACTCACTAGTACTTGTAGCATTTTTTTAATAGTTTTCATTGAATTTTCTACTTTGATGCTCATGACTCTATAAATAAAGCAATTTTACTTCTATTCCAATCTGAACACCTTCTATTTTTCTTGCCTGACTTCACTGTCTAGCACTTCCAGAAAATGTTGAGCAGAAAGGGTACATGGAGATCCATCTCTTGTTCTTATGAGGAAAGTATTCAGTCTTTCACCATGAAATAAGTTGTTAGCTATAAGTTTAAATATGCCATTTGCCAGGTTGAAGAAGTTCCCTTTCAATCCTAGTGTATTAAGTTGTTTGTTGGTTTGTTTTTTATAAGTGAACATTGAATTTTGTTAACTGCTTTTTCTTCATCTGAGTTTTTTTTTTTTTCTTGTTAGTGTGTTAATATGGTGAATTGTATTATTTAGTGTTTAAATAATAAATGAATTCTATGTTCCTGGGATAAACCCCACTTGATTACAATGTATTCTCTTTTTAACATATTGTTGGATATATGTTGAAATTATGTTTAGAATGATACATTTATGTTCATGAGAAGTATTGGTCTATAATTTTCCTTTCTTGTTATGTTTTTGGTTTTTATATCAGAGCAATTTTGGAAAGCATTCTCTATTTTACAATTTTCTAGAATATTTTCTGCCTAATTAGTATTTTTTTTCTTTCTGGTAGAATTTACCAGTGAAATCATCTGGGTCTTGAGTTTCATTTTTGAAACATTTTAAGACACAGTTTAAATTTCTTCAATATATAGAGCTATTAAAGCTATTTGTTAGTGAGTGAGCCTAAGTAATATTTCTTTCATATAATTTGTCTATTTCATCTAATTTTTTTAATTTATAGGAATAAATTTGGTGACTATATTATTTCATTTTCCTTTTAATACCTTTAAGATCTATAATGTCATCTTTCTCATTCTTGGCACTGATAATTTGTTTCTTCTCTATTTTTTACTTTCTCTGAACAACATAACAAGAGGTTTACCTTTTTCTTAAAATAAACACATTTTGGTTGCCCTGATTTTTTCTAATGTTTCTCAGTTTTTTTCTTTCATTTTTATTATCTATTTTTCTAATTACTTTGTGGGTTTTTTTGTTGTTCTTTTTCTAGTTTTTTAAGTTGGAAGTCTAAGTGACTAATTTGACTTTCTATGTGAAAATTTAGTGCTATACATTCACCCTAAGAACTGCTTTAGCTGCTTCCTACAAATTCTGACATGTTGTGTTTTCATTCATTTAAATAATACTTTCTAATCTCCATTTGGATTTCTTCTTTGATTCATACTTTATTTAGAAGTGTGCTATTTAGTTTCCAAATATTTGGAGAGTTTTCTGAAATTGTATTGTTATTGATTTGAAATGTAATTCCTTTATGGTTTGAGAACATACTTTTTATGAATGAAATCCTTCTGAATTTGTTGAGACTTGTTTTATGGCCTGATATATTATCTGTCTTGATAAGTGTTCTATGGGCACATGAGAAGAAAGCATATTCTTTTTTTTTCAGATGGGATTTTTTTTTTTTTTTTTTTTTTTTTTTTTTTTTTTTTGAGACTGAGTCTTGCTCTGTCGCCCAGGCTGGAGTGCCATGGCCGGATCTCAGCTCACTGCAAGCTCCGCCTCCCGGGTTTACACCATTCTCCTGCCTCAGCCTCCCCAGTAACTGGGACTACAGGCGCCCGCCACATCGCCCGGCTAGTTTTCTTGTATTTTTTTAGTAGAGACGGGGTTTCACTGTGTTAGCCAGGATGGTCTCCCGATCTCGTGATCCGCCTGTCTCGGCCTCCCAAATTGCTGGGATTACAGGCTTGAGTCACCGCGCCCCGCCGATGGGATGTTTTATGAATGTCAATTAGGTTATATTGGTTGATAATACTGTTCAAATTATTATCTCCTTGTCGATTTTCTGTCAATCTGTCCTATCAGGTGTTGCAAGAGTGAGATTGAAATCTGACTAAAATTGTAGATTTACTGATTTCACCTTACAGCTACATTTTTAATTCATGTGTTTAAAGTTCTGTTATTATGTGCAGAAAATTTTAAGATTCTTCTATCATCTTGATTAATTTCCTCTTTTATCATTATGAAAGGACCTATTTTATTTTCATTACAATATCTTTTGTTCTGAAATCTACTTTGTCTGATATTAATATAGCCACTTTAACTGTTTTTATTATGACTAGTAAAATACAGATTTTCCACTCTGCATTATTTTAGATTAATTGAATATTTTTATGACTATTTACTCTCCTTTGTTGGGTTATTTTTTGTGACTTCTTGTTTTTTTATTTTAATGGTTGATTTAGATTTTAGAGTATACATATTTAGTTTATTACAGTTTACCTTCAAATGATATATTGTCACTTTACATATAGTATCAGAACCTTGCAGCAGTGTACTTCCATTTCTCCCCTTCTGACCTTCATACTTTCTTTATTTTTTTATTTTATTTATTTTATTTTTATTTATTTATTTATTTATTTTTGAGACGGAGTCTTGCTCTGTCGCCCGGGCTGGAGTGCAGTGGCTGGATCTCGGCTCACTGCAAGCTCCGCCTCCCGGGTTCATGCCATTTTCCTGCCTCAGCTTCCCCAGTAGTTGGAACTACAGGCGCGCGCCACCTCGCCCGGCTAGTTTTTTTGTATTTTTTAGTAGAGACGGGGTTTCACCGTGTTAGCCAGGATGGTCTCGATCTTCTGACCTCGTGATCCACCCGTCTCGGCCTCCCAAAGTGCTGGGATTACAGGCTTGAGCCACCGCGCCCAGCCCTGACCTTCATACTTTTATCGTCATATATGTTGCTCTTAGATACCATATACCCCAAAATACATTGTTATTCTTGTTTAAACAGCCATTACCTTTAAAATGAGACAGTAAGAAATATAAGAAAAATCTTATGAGAAAAAGTCTTACATACTTACTTACGTAGTTAAAATTGTATATATTCTTCATTCCTTTGTGTAGACCCTTATTTCAATCTGGTATTATTTTCTTATTTCCTGAAGGGCTTCCTTTACTATTTTGGAGTACAAGTATGTTGCTGATGAATGCTGTTAGCTTTGTTCGTCTGTAATTTTTTATTTTACTTTTGTTTTGCAAATATATTTTTACTGTGTCTAAAATTTTAGGTTGTCAGAATGTTTATTTTCCTTCAGTAATTAGAAAATAGTGCTTTTCTGGCGTCTTACTTGCATTATTTCCAACAACAAAAAAAATCTGCTGTCATCCTATTCTTTGTTCCTTTGTTGGTAATATGTCTTTTTTTCTGACTGCATTTATGATTTTCTCTTTCTCACTGGTTTTGATCAATTTTTTAATCATGTTTGTTGGTATAGTTTTCTTTACATTTCTTTTCTTGTGCTTAGGGTTCATTAAACTTTTTAGATCTGTAGGTTTACAGTTTCCATAAAATTGGAAAAATTTACAGCCACAACATCTTCAAATATCTCCCACCCACTCATCTTTAAGGTTTCAAATTGCATGTTTATTTTCTCACTTAAAGTTGTCTCACAGCTTTCTGAAGTCAATTTCAGTTTTAAAAACTGTTTTCTTCTGTATGTTTCCTTTTGGATAGTTTCGGTTGCTATTTTTTATTCAATTTCACTAACTCTAACTTCTACAAAGTCTGATCTGCCACTAATCTCATCTAGTGTAATTTTTATGTCAGATATTTTAGCTTTCATTCATAAAAGTTTGGTTTGGGTGTCTTGTTTGGTTAATGGTCATTTTGCATACTTCATGCCTCCCCTTAACTTTCTTAAACTTATAAAATAATCATAATACCTGTTTAAATATTATTGTCTGCCATTCTAATGTCTCTGTCAGTTCTAGGTTAGTTTTGATAAATTGATTATTCATTATTTACTTTGTTTTTCTGCTTCTTTGTATGCCTTGTAATCTTTTACTGGATGCTAGACATTGTTCATTTTACCTTGTTACATGCTGAATATTTTGTATTCTTATAAGTATTCATGAGTTTTACATTGGAACAAAATTATGTTACTTGGAAACAGTTTGATCCTTTTAGATCTTCTATTATAATTTTTAGGGCAGATATAGAACAGTGCTTAGTCTAGGGCTAATTATTCCTCACTACTAAGTCGAGACCTTCTTGAGTCATCTTCGGAGTGTCCCATGGATTATGAGTTTTTCCAGTCCAGCTGATGGAATCGGGCATTATTCTCAAAGGTGTGTGATCCTTGCCATGGTTTCCTTCAATCCCTTCTGTTTGATTCTTTCTCTGGACTTGGGTTGTTTCCTCACATGCAAGTTCTCATCATTGATACTGGATATTTTTTGTAGCTCTCTGGGGCTCTCTTCTCATGCAGATCGCTTTTCTTCTGGAACTTCAGCCTGGAAAATATACCTACCTTAATCTCTCCAGACTCTCAGCTCTGTCTGCTCAGTGCAGGGAGTATGCTGGTTTCTGCCTGGATTCCCTTGTGTTTTCTCTCCCTGTAGCACAGTCTAGCCATCTCTCAAGGCAGTAAACTGTGTCAATAGTAGGGCCTATCTCACTGATTTCCAGTTTCTCACTGTCCTGTGCTGCTAGATTCATTACACTGTTTTGAAATTTTTTAAAAAATATATATTTTGCCTGTTTCTTAGTTATTTGCATCTGGAAAGTAAAGCTGGTCTCTATTATTTCACCTTGGCCAGAGGCAAAAATCTCACTTTATTTGTTTTGTTTTGCATTTGTCAGTGGAATAAAAGCAAGGTCATCAGCTGAGAATTAGAGGAAGTGGAGGGCTTGAGGTTTAACAAGAGTAGCAAAGATATGAAATAGTTATCTTGGAGAGTAGTGAACAAACTGACTCCTAAAAACATTAAAATTTCTAGGCATTTCTTGTGGAATTACTTAGCTTCAAAATTAGGGGTTTTGTGGAAATAATTAAAAAGTATATATAGATTACAACTTGACTCTCTCATAATATCTATCTTTATTTTTTAATCTGAAGCCCAGTACTCGTCTTTGCATGTCCAATTTTACTCAAAGTTTAAACGAAAACAGATTTAATGACTTCAATTACTTAAAAAGCAAATGCTTTTAGATGTCAGTATTTAAAGGAAAAACTCAAGGGAGCTGATAGTTTTAACAAATATTTTATGAAAAAATAGAACTTCAACTCTTTGGGTTGAAGGAAGTGTTAAATAAAATAAAGTGTTAAATAAAGGAAGTGTTAAATAAAATGGCAGCCTTTGCAATGATTGCCTGCTAAATTGATTGTAGAAAACTGATGTATATTGTTTTCTATTCAGGTTCTTTGCCTTTTTGTAATATAGGCTGAATTTTATAAGAAATATGTTAACTCTAAGTGGTGCACATAATATTAGTTTTAATCTTTTTTTCCGCAAGATTTATCTCTATTTGTCTTTACAGTATCTTTTGATCAATTTATTTTGTGATTTCCTTATGAATTGCTTTATTTTTTTCAGACACTAAGTATATTAACATAGCAAGCTATATTAGCCTTTGATTTACATTTTCTTTGTTTTAGTGTCATTTGTAGTATTTGTAGACAGCATTTTCACTTTGAGTTATTTATTTTATACCACTGAATCAAAGGAAAAAAATGAACTTGAGAAAATGATTGGGTGTAAGACTGTCACATCTTGTTTTTTCTGAATCGTTTTCAACATATGTAATACATATTCACTAATTTTGTGTAGTGACTGATGCCTTTATATTTTTTCTAAATATTCTAAACTTTTTACGTATTTATTTTTAACTGACAAATTGTTATAGTATGTATTTATGGGCACAACGTGGTATTATGATATAGCTACACAATGTGGAATAATTAAAACAAGCTAATTAACATACCCATTACCTCACCTACTTATGTTTTTGTGGTGAAAGCATTTGAAATTTACTATCTTAGCCATTTTGAAATATGAAATACCTTAACATACATTATTATTAACTATAGTGTGGTCATCAAGTTATGCAATAAATCTCAAAAACTTACTCTTCCTGTATAATTAAAACTTTGTATCCTTTGATGGATGTCTTCTTACCTTCACCCTTTCCAACTCTGGTAACCACCATTCTACTTTCTACCTATATGAGTTCAACTACTTTACATTCCACATAAAAGTGGAATTTTGCAAGTTCTATTATGTCAAGGCAGACCAGTGATGAAAGCAACAACAAGTAACATCATAATATATGATTCCTGACATTATGAAGAAATATTTTTTGTTATTAAAACAAGATATATACAAATGAAATAAAAGGAAGAATATAAAAAAACTAAAATAATCTACTTGCTGGATTATTTTAACAGATGATACAATTTTTAGATATTCAGAAGATAATAATTGTGAAATGGAAAAGGAGAGCCTTATTATAGACATGCTGGTGAGAAAAAAATGAGTATAATATAAATATCATGGAGAGGTAGTAAGCAGAAGGAAAGGCATTGGGGCAATGAAGTGGAAAGACCCATTGTTACCTGGAGGGGCATGGCTTGTGGGAAGGTTAGTTTAGTTGGAATACAGAGTTTGGATTGGGAAAAGGTAAGAGTAAAGGTGAATTTAGATAAGATTGTAAAAAGCCTTAAACTCTGGGCTAATGCAAGCTTCAGACTGTTTCAGATGAGGTGTAACTGGCCTGCCAAGGGCTCTTCCAAGAATTAGTGGGCGAAAAAAAATTACTTCTTTTTCAAAGTAACAGCAAGTCATTAATTTATGCTCATGGGCAGCCAGAAGTCCCAGTTTGGTTAGTCTTGACAACTTTAAAGTATTAGCCCAACTTGGTCCCTCCAAGCTCACCATGTGATATTTACTTCCCTGAATTCTACAAATTATCCATTCAATATATTATTTACAGGCATCTTGATTTAATCTAGGACTAGATGGACCTCAAAGAAAGAATTTTCCTTTCTTCCCAAATGTTCACTTCTATTACATTGAAGAGTTTTATCTGACCATTTTGTTTGTTTTTAAAATATTTCTCTGCTATGATTATTTCTTACATTGTGGCACAATCTAAGAATTGTGCATACATTGAAGAAGAACAAAGGAACCCAGGGACTGGGGAGCAAGCCCAGTATGTGCTACAATTTTCTGCTCTGAAGAGATAAACTGATCAATGACATGCTACGGTGATTTTGCCAGAAAGCATGTTTGTTGTTTTGGCTTTAGCACATTAAAACTAGCAATGGTTCAATAAAAAGGGGTCATGTTAAGAATTTTCTTACCAACTGTAAAGTTCCTTGTTGGTTGCCTAGATAGTTTTCCCCCCAGGAAATCTGTGCTCAAAAGGGAAATTTCTGAACTCAAGAGAACATTCTTTCATTTGAAATACTATGAAACAGCCCACAACACAGTGACTGAAACATCAAGAAAATGTAAACATCTTTATGGCGGTGGAATTCCCTAAATGCAGTGCAAGGCTTTTCTGATACAAAACAGCTGTTTCATCTGTATCTACAACCAGGCACAAGGAGAAAGGCTGCTCAGACACCTAAGTCATTTCAAATCAGTTTAAAGCATCTTTGGCGCCCTTAAATATTAATGAAAGTCAACAATCAGTGAAGACTTTGCCCTACAGGGACTGTCACTGGTCAGCTTCTTGCTGTTTGTTTCTGAGTTAATCAAATTACTGTATCATTGGTGCAGTTGTACCCTTCATCATTAATGATCAGTGTCTGAAAAAAAGAGGATGTTCTTGGCATAATGGCACATTAATCCTGTGGGAGATTGGAGGGGGATTACTCTTTTGCCCAGATTGCCCTCATGTGTGAGGTAGAGGTATAGATGAAGATCAGTGGCGGAAATCAATTTAATAAGTCTAAAAGACACTTCAGGTTACGTTATCCCAGCCAGACAGGAAATACACATGCAAAGAAGAAAAAGAAGCTATGAAAGAAAGAGTGTAAAATGTTAATTTCTTAATTTGTTTCCTTTGATGTAGGATCTAGACATCACTATCATTCTCAGTATGTGTGCAAGTCACTTCAGAAAAATCACTCCTGCAGTAGAGCTAATTGTTATCAAAATGAAAAATATGTTCTGCGTGTTACTGATACTACCTATTTGTACTTGGCAAAACATGTATTTTTTTCCAGCATCAAAATGGTTAAAATGAAGAAGCCAGGTTATTACACATTTCAATTCCAGAGTCAAATATAAAAATTTCTATTATAGGGACAATTAATTACATCTCAAAATGGCAAATGTGCATCCTTGTCAGGTAGAGTGTACTCTGATGGCCTTTCCTCAAACACTGAATGTGGAGATTTGATCTCTTCTAATGGTGCTGAGAAAAGGGTAATTACGCTATGGTCAAAGCTAATTTGCTTTCTGCCAGATGAACTGTTGTATTTTATTGTACGCTGACATTTTAAAGTAATTACGGCACTGTTGACCTTAGACAATTCCAGTTGTATCGCTGTCTACAGCTGCAGCGCTCGGTCTACCTTTGGCTGGCAGACAGTGGCTGTAACGAGGTAATGACACGGACAAAGAGCACCATATGGGGCTCCTCTGAGATACACAAAGCCCAGTGAAAGGAAACAAGAAAATTTTAACATCATCATTACAGTCACACATCTTTACAGCTATAAAGGATCCTGTCCACGCATGCTTGTGCACATGCACATACACACAGAGGCACACAAATAATCTAAACACTTTGCCTGCTTGTACCTTAGGTGTGTGTGGGTGTGTTTGAGCATGTTTGAGTGTGTATGTGTGTGTGCATGTGTGTGTGTGTGTTTCTTTTGTAAATGGCAGCATGCATCAAGAAGAAAAAGAGGTCAGGTAGAACTGAACGTGACGGACTGGTCTTCCACTGACACGAGTTCAAAGGCTAAAGACTATTGATTGAGATAAAAGCCCAGGTTCTTATCTAATGTTAAAGACACTCCTGTTGTCTGAAAGCAGTGCACATAATTAGGCAGAAAGAAGAGCACTTCAGCCAGCAAATCACTACAAACCGAGCTTCATTAAAATAGATATTAGTTCATTTAAAGAAAGAAGAAAGAAGTTATTATTCATTCATATATTTTAAAGAGCTATGAGGTTGTCTTTTCTATGGTAAGAAAAAAAAAACAAACATGTTCAGAGTTTGGTCTGGATCATGTATCCTTGCAAAGATAGAAAAATAGATTAATATCACTCAAAAAGAATAATGCTTCATCCTCTTCACGCAAAAATGCACAGGATATTGAACTATAGAATTATTGTCAAGAAGAGGTAGAAAAAAATTGAGCTTTATCATCATGTTAAATATTTCAATCTATTTATTTGGGTAGGTGAAGATGGACTATGGAAATGTGAGCTCACTTACAATAAGCCATGGAGGTTGCCTCCATCATAGCTTATGGTCTACTTACGTGACAATTACACGAAACAAATGAAAATCAATGCATTTCATTTTGAATTACATTTCTATCATTCAGAGTTTCCCACTTAGTAATTATTGGAATGGTGCATGAGTTATTATTTCATTGAGGAAAAAAATAATACAAATTACATTACAGAGATGGTAGAGTTTCCTGCAGAGTCCTCAATTTAGTTTAAACTTTAAGGATTGTTTTTCTCCTAAATTTCTGTTTCCTAGGTTTTTTTTTTTTTTTTTTTTTTTTTTAATTTTCATGAATATTTGGAGATCTCTATGCCAATAGCTTTTGGCCTTTTTAAAGGCAAAGTTCATTTGACAAAGTTACTTATCATTTCCCCTTCAAAATTGGAATTATGTGGAATTAAAATATCTGTTCAAATAATCATTTCTGAAATGTTCGTTTGGGTGGCATATCATTTCAAATTTACCTTATGTGTTATCCCAGTAGGAAAGAAGCTCTAGAGTAGATGCACTAAACCCTGTTTAAGCTATGTTTTATTTTACCTTTAAAACTTAGGAAAAACTGATTAACCTATACTATATTCATTGTAAAGTGCTGAGGAAAATAGTAATGCCTTAAAATATCCTCCTTTAGCTATTAAATCCCACGTGACACTCCTATTATTATTAAAATGACTTAACTATTCTGGCACTATAACTTAGAAATAAATACCTCCACTCAAAATCATATATTAAGAAATATCTAACCAACCCATTTTAGATATGGAGGAGTAACAATATGAAAGCATTCTAAGTGAATGAAGTGGAACACTAAAAAACTTAAAACTCCAATAGTTTTGGTCTTTGTAGATTCAAACCTGAGTCCAAGAATAGGAAACATAGCTGGAAATATGAAGAACCAATCTATTTGTATTCTAATTTTTGGTGTTTAAATACAGTACCTCACACCTAGTAGCTCTTCGTTCTGTCTGTAAATATCCTGGATTTAAAACCTTCACTGTATTTATTAATGAGCTAAATAGCATAGAAGCCTACCATTTAATACTTTTAGGAAATCCCCCCCCCCCCATATTTATTTCTTCAGGAGTATACATAGTGCTGTAGAATTGGTATTTTTACTGTCTAATTTTATCTGCTCTCCAAGTCCTAAAAAGTAAAGAAAAGATAAAGAGGGAAAAAAAGAGTTGCCTAGAGATGCATTTAAAGAAAAAAAAAGAAACAGGAAAGAAAACTCTTGGTCATATTTCTCAAAGAGGAATGGAGTGAGAGAGATACATGAGGCCAGAGTAATCACAGAAACAGAAAACGAATTCTGATAGATTGAGAGTGAGTGGGAGAAAGAAGGAGAGTGACAAGAAGTAAGAAATCACTTCCTTGAATTAAAAGTGAGCGATGTAGTCGGAGAAGCAGAGAGACAGATAGATGGAGTTTTCTGCACAGATAAGGAGAGAGCTACACCATGGAAGCAGAGAGACTGTAAAAGCCCATTGCATAATAAAGAAGGCATATTGCATGCAAAAGGGAACATTTATGGTGATATCTGTGACTTGAACCCATAAAAATCTCAGTTATTTTGAAGCTGACAGAATACTAACAAAAATAATTGAATGAAAGAAGCAAAGAAAATCAAAATGAAAGACATGTAATGACTCCGAGTTCTAATCCTCACTACTGATTTTTTTTTTTTACTGTTTTTTTATACAAATCTCAAGATAACATGCCAATATCAATTCTTCTATTCTTTTCTATAAAATGGAATAGGCAAGGAAGCTTTGACAAATTCTGAAATAGCTGCTAGGCTGGCACTTTAATACAACATCTCACTAATTCTGCTGATTATTTAAGATATCAGAATTTTTTCAAAGGTGATAGAGAGGTATATCTTGCCTGTGTAATGAAGGTTGTAAAAGAAAACCAGAATTGGCAACGAAAAGAACAGCTTTCTGGAAGGTGGACATTTTAGAGAAGGTATTAAAAGCCTTTGGAAAAGTTTTAGGGATGTGATGGAAGCAAAATGATTCTCCCCACCCTACTTAAAATGAGCTAGTTTTCCATGCAAAGCTATTTTGGGCCATAAAAAGACAGTAACTCTAATCAAGTATATAGATTCATTAAGGACCATACTAGATCGAGGTCAAATATGTGACCCTCCAATCTGGGCGCACTTAGCTGAGGCAATACTATCTCATCATTACTATCTTGAATTTATTGTCCATGAAATAGGCTGTTGCCTGCTTTCTATCAAAACAAATATAAAGACTAATCCAGCACGTAAAAATGTAAGTCAGACTATTGAATCTTTTTAGCTGGACTGGATATACTGCAGAGCAAAAGAAGTCTGCATAACATTGTTTTAATATTGCCCATAAAATAATGTATTTTCTTCCCTAAGGACCTACTGTATACAGTGACTTTCATTAATTTCAGGATATGGAAATCAATCTTTGCATATCTGCCTTTCCTTAAATGTTGTCTGTGTAGGAAAGTTTTAAAAAGCATCAGTATTATGCCTATCCAGATCAAAATTGGAGCTGAAAACAAGGACATAGAGTTCAGAGGAAAATAGAAAAGATTAAAAGAAAATATTGTCAAAGAGAATGAGTGCAAAAGTGGATATCAACGATTTGGAGAAAATTTTTAGCAAATCTCAAAAAGAAATATTTATTATTTTCCCATAAAGGTTTAAGATCAACAATCTTCCTATCAAGGAGACTTCTTCAGACAAGTGATGATTAAAAAAAATAATTTGACACTGATTTAATTAAAATACTAGGTTTACAGATTTAACATTTTCAGATTTAATGTCTTCATAAGGCATTTATATAAGGGTAAAAAAGAGAAGTAATTTAAGATTAGTAGAACATTAATTAAATTAAACCAAATCTTTAATTATTCTTAATTTTCTTTTTCTGTGTGAAGTTTGGCCTTTAGTAAAAACTTTTTGCCTTTTCTATCACAGGTAAACATTTCTTGCTATAATTCAGAAAGATGCAATTTGCAATTGTGCCAGAGAACTGTTCCGGCATTATCTAATAGCTGGCTGTTATTAGATAATGTATTTTACATAGATTAGCCTAAATTAAGAGTCAGGAAGAACATCTTTTTTCCATTTTATTTTTTTCCTTTTTCTGAATGATGAGTAACTGTCAGTGTGTGGACACCTCTTTTCAAGGAATGTGTGAAACTGTCACCCTGCTACATCGGCAGGACAATCCAGATGTTACACAATATTAAATCTGGGGCTCAGCATCGTGATGATTGTCAACTGAGAACAACCTAATCATATGCCTGAGTCTTGGTAAAATGACACTTTTTGGAGAGTTGAAGGATGCCAATAGCTTTTAATATTTCAAACCAGTATCTTTCTTGTGTTAGGTTTGCAATATTTTCTCCTAGGGTAATATTAAAAATATTTAAAAATCTATTTTGGAAGAGAATTGGTTATAACTTGTGATCAGATTTCATTAGTACTTACAGAAAAAGAATTCTTATATTTTTGAGGTCTTCTCTAATCATAGCTATCGAGTCTGAGGAATTCTGATCTGAGGACAATGTACGTGCCCCACTGGCATCACAACCTGTTTATGCAGGTAATGGCTGGTTTAGGGTACCTCCGAACTGTCACGTACCATTTGAATTAATGAGGCCATACAGGTCTAAGGTCCTGAAAAAGACCTCTCTAGATTAGGATCTATTAAACCTGCCACAAGCTGCTTAGTGTTATGAAAGCGACAACAGAGGCTCTCTGGTTTAGCATTCTTTTCTTTTCTTTTTCATTTTTTTAATATTGAAAAAAAATAGTTTCCCATTCTATAGTAAACACTCTACTAACAAGAATTTGAGTTCTTATAGGATGAAATGTCTATGGATTTATTAGACACTCAACAAATCTTTTAAGAACATCAAAACTCCAAACAAGAAAATATCAAAAATAAAAATAAGGTAAAAAAGCACATTTAAGAAACTGCATGGTAACTTAGTAAATGAGGCAGTTAACATCTTGTTTTGTATTAAAAGCAGCTAAATTTTAGCAAATTAAAATAATAGAAACCTTAAACAAACTGGCCTGCTTAATCAGGGATAAGCAGGAGCGTTATCCATCATTATCCATTATCTCTATTTAGGCAGAATTCAATATTTAATTGGAAGAATAAAATATTATGGTACAGTCATATGAAAAGCACAAACATCAACAAATAAAGAAATGATAATTAGCATTCTTTAAAGAGCACTAAAGTTAACATCATTCTCCTGATGATAACTTTATTGTCACAATACTGGCTTCATATTTTGGCGTGCATTCTTTGTTTGCTTCCTGTATGATTGCAAAACACTCTTAAATGACTACAGTTTCTCTGAACCATGAATATTATTTCATTAATAGACTTCTGTTTTTACTTAGGAAAATTTGAGTGTAAAATCAATTTAATGTTCTCAAACCTATTAGGTGCTTAGCCTTTAATTTGCTGCACATTAACATTAAATGGTCAAAATATGAGGTTATTTTTGGAGTGATTATTATGATGGTGATAAGGCCTGACACTTGCGCCACTTCAAATACGCAACCACCAACAGTTCCATTACAACAAAAGAGCTCCCAGCATAACACATTTTAATAGTCAGAAGAGTTGTGAATTCACAGCTTTGCACAGCAGGTGTGGCTGCACATCTTTGCACCCCTAAATACACTTGCTCATCTAATCTGACAGATTAGACAATGGCACAAAACCCCCATCACCGTGTCTAAACAAAGACTTCATTTCAGAAGAGAAAAAGCTTCATGCAGACTGTGTTGCCACTAATAACTTTTCTAAGCAGAAAACAATGTAGATTTTACTAATGAAAAACAAGTTGCAGCAGGGAAGATGCATGTCTTGACTTTTCTGACATTTTAAATAATTTGCCCTCCCTTCCCTTTTGTGCCTTTAATATTTACCTTCATATCAATCTTTATGTAATTTTGTTAATTGGCCATGGTGCTGACATCAGAAAAATGGTAAGCATCACAATCGCAGTCCAGGACCTTCAAACTCATGTTGTAAGGGAAAGACGATTTTGCTATTTTTTATAAGTAAAATATATGAGAACGCAGCACCTTTCATCAGAACCAGAGGTAAGTTGGACTTTGGGGTGCCCACACTATAGTGAAAATACACTCAAAAGGGTTGTAACCTGATTTTCTATGCAACGTCATCACAGCTGAATGTTCAAAGTGAGAGTGAAGATGTGCATATTTACCATAAGGAAATGGACTGAGCATTAATAGGCTCGGGAGGCTTATTTGGAGGCAGCTGCACTTATCATGAATTAGGAAAAGGAAATAGCAGCCCTGGTGTGCTGTAGGTCAGTCAGAAATGTCGACTTGAGAGATTCATAAATCTCCAGCATGACTTCAGTCACTGACTTGCGGAACCTCCTTCTAACATTCTCCTATAATTTAAAGATTATGTAAGGTATATCGTGAGTGTGTTCGATGAAAATATTAATTTAGAGATAAATCCTGTAAGTGCTCTGAAGCCGCAGCTTCTGCCGTGCAGTTACACTTCAAACAGGACAGGCTGCTAGTTTTGTCAACAGTAGGAGGTCATGGAAGGCTGCCAAAGAAAACAAACCTTTTTCAGTAAAATACTTTCAGTTCTAAGTAGTCACAGAATATCTCTTGTACTGTTTTATTGCTGATATTTAAACTTTGATAGATTGTCTTTTGCTGACAATTTCTTGAGTCAGAAATCTTAATCATAAAATGAAGTGTGGGACATACACTAGTGAGACAATTAATCACAGCAAAGTCTGTCTGGCAAGTTCCAATAATTTTTTGGTGTTTTTTGCTTTGGCGCCAAGAGGGGAGGGGTATGGCAGGAGGGAGTGGTACAAGTTATAGGGTAAACTATTTCTCTGTCGTTTTTGTTGTTGTTGTTCCCTGAAAGACTGATGACGTATTTTAGTAAGGAAAATCCTGAGCCTTTGAGAAAAATGATGGAATTTTTCCATTGAAGAAATAGTTTTATTAATAATTTTAGTAAGATGCAATGTCATTTTAATTTATCAATATGGTATAATTCATCCTAAAATAAAAGTATTCTGCATCTGCCTCTTTGTGTAATTGGATACAATATTTAAAATCTGAGAGGAAACATACAACATATATTCAGATTTGTCACACACTTAATAACCTAAATTGGAATTTAATGCACTTGAAAATATTGCCCAGGAAAAGCATGATGAAATATGATGTAATTGATTTCCAAAACCACCTCTCACCTTTAAGACAAACATTCTGCTGGATAATCAGTTATTGCAATTTTCATTTGCATTCTCTGACTCTCTTTGATTTGCAAAGATACCTCTTTTGAAAACAAAAATCCATGAATGGCCTTCCATCCTGTAGTTAGAAAATAAAACACATGGTGACTATAGTTATAAACACCAAATTCTATTAAATGGGTACACGGTACTAGCAAGTACATATTCCATTTTCATCATTGTCATTCATAAAGAGATTTTTGTTTGACTTTTTTATTTTTACCTCTTAGTATTATTCAAGCCCTAAAGATATATAAGAATATATGCAAATTTAAAATAATATAGATGAGGATTTCACATATTCTTAATGATATTCTGGAGTTGCAAGATATAATTAACATCATAGAGTGCCTGGAGAACCCAGGCAGAAACAAAATGAGAATTTAAGTCTCAGTATTACAAGAGTGTTGATGCAAAACTCATAGTTCTTGCTCTCTCTCTCTTTCTCTCTCACTCTTTATTTTTTCAGAGCACGGTTCAAGTGTTTTAATACTTATCTTGGTATCTTGACTGGTTTTTAAAGTAACCTGTCCATGGAGAACTCTGACACCTTCTGTGCAGGCATTATCAGCACAGTGCTATCTGTAAGCTATGCATGGCCACCTTTATTGTTTTACTGTTTTAAAAGCTATGTTCCACTTTAAAATTACATTAAGAATATAAATTTCAACCGCAAAATTATGATTCTGTACAACAGAGGTAGAATGTATGCTTTGTAGCACAAGATCCCTTTTATTTAATATTAAGCATTCATCCTCTCACATTTTTCTATTTTTGAAAACCATTTGAAATGAATAGACATACACCATAGGACTCTAGACCCTGTAGAATCCTAGGGCCTGTGGCAGACTGAAGGCTAGCAGCCTCTTGTACAGACACTGCCAGCAGAATATTTGAAGTTGATGCAGCTTAGGAAGAGGCTGATCTTCACAGAAAAGCCAGAATTTATAAAAAAAAAAAAAAAAAAAAAAAAAAAAAAAAAAAAAAAAAAAAAAAAAAGTTTTTAAAGCTATTTTACCCCTAATCATAGACAAGCATTAAAGATCTTAAAACATGACTGTGATCAGGCAATTTTTTTTTCTGGCATACTTTTTAAGTGAAGACTAGTGTCTGCACAATTTAGGATGAAGGCTTGACGTTCTCATACATCCTATATAGTCTCCTTTTGAAAACTATCAACTATATGATGTTCCTGAGTAGCAGCCTGTTCTATTCGTTAATATCGCTAACATTAATGGAAAAAGCACAAAGATTACTCTGAATTGATGTGAAATATGCCTGGTCCTAGCTGTCTTATGGCTTGACTGAGATTGGCCATCACGTATCCAGATTCATCCCTTCATATTAGTTTACTGACAAACCTTCACTCTTTCTTTTACCTTTTTATAAGTATCTTTGCTTACTTCTAACCACACATGGAAAAAATAAAAGGTTATCACTAGATATTAAGGAAACAGAAACAATGAGAGATATAACATTCTTAACCATTGGTTTCCTTTAACAGAATTATTTTAGAATTTTAATTCAAGTTTTAGCTGTGAATTAACTCTGCCTAGAATTTCACCATTTGGTCAGCACAAGATATTTAATATAAAGTTCCAATACCATTTATTTAGCATTAAAGATATTGACTTCACAAACTGAAACTGAATTTCTGATTGTTTACCATTAGGAAATATTACATTGATGTGATAGAAAATAAATTTTTTTGATATTTACCTTAATACGGCTATAACACCAAAAATCTCCACTGTAAAGATTTTTCAGTTGTTAATTTGGTGGATAAATAGCATTCTATGATTGCTATCATGTGACATAACAAATATTGGGCCACAAAGAAAGGGATACCAGGAGGGAAATTTACAGTGTGAGAATTTGGGGATATGGCTGGCACAATCAGAAAATAAGGAAGTTTATTTATCTGCTGATACCTGTGAATAAAAATCAATAATTTCTGCTGTCATCTTATCACATAGATGAATATTTCTTCATATAGTAAATAGTTGTAACTCGTTAATTAGAGTTCAGGTATTATGTTCTCTACTGAGGTCAGCAAGCTAAGTAAGATACAGTCCTTGTCTTCAAGAGAAACTTAGAGTTTAACCAGGAAAATTCACAGCAGTTCCTGGAGCCCCACTAAAGCATTTATGACCCTCTGTCGTCATGGTGTGCAATCCCAATCAGGTCCACAAGGCTACCTGAAAGTTCTTTGATTTTTCTGGTCAGCTCTCTCATCCATTCTTCACAACAAATGTTTCAAACTCAGTCCCCTCTCTCCAAACCATTTACCCTAACCCCAATCCCTCAGCCTCAGGACATAACCTTTACTCCCACTCAGTAAGGAAAATAAAAGTCACCAAGCGTCAACTCCTTTCACTCGCTGACATCCAGCAGATACCTATGCCAAGTCCGTTTCCCTCTCTCCTGGCACTTTCTTTACTCTACCAAAATTTCTGTCACCAGGGCTGCACATGGATAAGGTTTAGTCTTTCTCTTATTTGACCTCTGTGTAAGGTGACACTTGCAAGGACTCCATTGTTATCAAAATATACTCTTCCCTTTGCCTCCCCCTTTCTCCCAGGCTTTTCTAAATGCTATACTTTTTCTCAAACTGCTTTACACATTCCTTCTCTGGGAACTTTGCCTGGTTGCTTTCCTTTGCTTGTCTCTTAAATACAGATTTTTAAAAAATGTTTCTATCTTTAAAATGTATGAAAGAATTATTATAAAGCCTGGCATAGCAAGAGTGATCAAGATTTTTGTTTGTTTGTTTGTTTGTTTGTCAGGGGCTAAACAGATTTTTTAAAAATCCTGTCACTTTTTCTCATATTTTTCACTATATTTCAGACAACCACAATATTCAGTTAATGACCATTGTGTACACAACATCAAATTACAGAAGGACTTTCATCCCTGGCTACAAGATTAACTCTTTTCTGTGCATTAAGTGAGGCTCACACTAACCCTTTGCAATCATCATTAGCATGCAGGAGTTCCCACCTGTTGTGTAATACATCAACTTTTGATTTAGTACGATTATAGATCAGTCTGTGCTCTCTCTATACACTTTTTCACAAACTTTTCCAAGTATTATGACACGAGTACATCCACACCCCTCAGTACCAAAGTTAATACCTCAAGAATTTGTATAAATGCTTTGGCCCCTAAAGTTTTCTACAAAAACTAAAATATAATATTACTTATTAAGTTCATTTTATCTGCAAAAGTAGCTTAGTCCTTAAAATATACTGAATATGTGTTAAGTCACCATACTTTAATATATATAGCTTGGCCCTTTTCATTATGTTGAATATTAAAGATGTCACTTTGGTACATGTTGGAGCCATGCTGCGATGGCAGTTGGACTGGGGCATGGTATCTTACAGCCCAGAGGCTATCATAAAAGCTTTAATGAGAATGTTTGCATAATTGATTGTGAAGTATCCTCAGGTGCCATTTTTTTTTTTTTTTTTTTTACTTTATTTATGAAGACTGGAGTTTCTTAAATAAATAAATAAAGCGCTCATCTGTACAATAACTATTAGGACGAGGAAGTACAGATTTTAAGTAACATTAACTTTATGCTCAGGGCATACACGGCACCCAGTCAGGTTTGCTAAATTAAATAGATTTTATTTTTGTACTCTTGGAACTTTCCTGATAGATTCATCATCAGGATTATTTATGTTGATTTGTGACAGCAATATTGAACTGTAAGCGTTAGTGGAAAGAACATACATTGAAGAGATCATGAAAATGATGACTGGTTTCTCTGCAGAACTGATGTTCTCTGTGAACTGATGTTCCTTATTTTGCTTAAGGAAAATATTATTTTTCCATTAGTAAATTAAGAGAGGAAAAATTTAAATTAAATTAAATTAAAAATTAATTTGGAATTTCATCTTTTGTAAATCTTTAGAAATGGGAGATTTACCCACTTGCACATGGTCCTCACTTGTTGATGAAGAAAGTCTTACAATTACATGCTATGACAATTGAGAGAAAGGAAGACTCAACTAAAATCCCTCTACTCAATCACTCTACACTTTTACAGGCAGTACCTATGTTTTACTCTCTTCATTCACCAGGGCCTGACAGTAGAGAATGGAGCTAGGGAGGTAGGGGGCAGTGGAGAAGTAAAGATATAACCTGCTGGAATGGAGGTATAGACATTAGAGAATGTGTTTTCCTGTCTGTAGTGGCATTTGACAGAAAAATTAGAGCAGGCACCATCTTCGCTTTTATCCTTCCCCTCAAATAACCTCTTGTTACACTATCTTCACAGGGTATGGGGACAGAATAAAGAGGATGCAGGATGGTAGTGATGGGGGTTGGACAGGGTCTTGCTAGAGCTGCAGATATCAGCTTCACAGATCTTGCTGCTTTGCCCCCTTTGAAGATCTCTATTGTACAAAAGGCTTGTCAGTATCCCTGATAACTACTAGGTTGATCATTTAGCCCTCTTATCACTTAAGAGCTATCTCTTCCTTCAGTGCTGAATCATCACAGTGTGCAAGAACAAGACATGCCATGTACATGGAAAGGGGGCACAATAAATATGATATTTAGAGGAAAGCAAGAAATAGACAGTTTTCATTGATCTTCAGAGTCAGAAATACAGACCTGAAAGGAAAAAAACAGGGATGTGAGAACTCTATTTTAATAGCTATAAAATTTGAGATGTGGTCAGATATTGAACAAGCTCCACTGTGAACACAGAATTCTACTCTATGAGAAATACATTGTTAGGCATAATTTGGCCAATAATCAGCACTCTGGATAATTTGGGGGTTTGCAGATTCAAATTTTAGATTGTTAGAAATTATCTATGTTCATTATATAAAAAATAAAATTGACACAAAGAGACCAAACTCCCAAACTCCTCTAAGAATCCAATGTCAGAGCTGAGAACACTTTCTGCATCTATCTTCGAACTCAGTCCACCATGTCAAATCACCTGTTTCTAAACCTCAACCAGATGTCGTCTGAATTGGATCCAAATTATAGCCTTTACCTAGGAAAGTGTAGTTAACCATGACACATTTTACATAGGGTACCAATAAATCATTTCATATAAATAATATTTTTTCTACCTTTTGACAAAATTATTGTTGCAAAGTTGAATACCTTCAGAAAGTAGTTTCTTAGAGGCAGAAAACCACTAAGCTATCTCTAAAAGTAAAGCAATAACTAGAAATAATGTACTCTTTTGTACAGAGTACTTCTATGTTATGAGAAGCTATGAAGAGTTTGGGAAAAATGATGAGGTTCTACTTGAGAACACTCTGTGTACAATGTAAATGTACTACAGCAATTTAGAAAAACCCTGGCGGGGGAGATCGGGCAAGGTATCTTATTCCCAGAGTTACAACATAATATTATTATACTAAAAATGTTCGGTTTTCGACCCCTCCAAAAAAATTAGCAGGCATGCAAAGAAACAGAAAAGTGTGACTTATAGACAGGAAAAAAGCAATTAATAGAAACTGTCCCTCAAGAAAACCCACGCATTGGATTTTCTAGACAAAGACTTTAAATAAGCTATATTAAATATTTTCAAAGATCCAAAGGAAACGATGTCTAAGAATTTAATAAAAGTATAAGAATGATATTTCACCAAGTAAAGAATATAAAAGAGATGTAATATATATGCATACATACGTATGTGTGTGTATATATACACACACACACACACACACGTAATACCTAGAGAAAGAAATTCTAGAGTTAAAATTTACAAAGATTGAAATGAAAAATTGTTTATACGTGTTTGATAGCAGATTAAAGCTAGCAGAAGAATAAATCATTGATCTTGAAGATAGGTCAATTGAAATTATCCAGTCTGAAAAATAGAGAGAAAAAAATAATTTTTAGAAGTACAAAAAGAGGTTAAGATACTTGTGGGACATCAACAGGCATAACAACTTATATATAATGTGAGTCCCAGAGATGAAAGAAAAGGGACAGAGTATCTTTTTAAAATGACTGATGAAAAACATTAATCTACACATCCAAGAAGCCTAACAAACTTCAAATGGGATAAATTGTAAAAGAGTCTCAAATCGTAATCAAACTCTTAAAGACAAAAAGAAAGAATCTTAAGAGCAGTAACAGAAAGGGGACTCAACACATACGAAGGATTATCAATAAGATTAAGAACTGATTTCTCATCAGAAACCATGGAGGCTAGAAGGCAATGGAGTAACATGCTCAAGGAACCAAAAGAAAAAAACTGTCAATCAAGAATTTTGTACATAGCAAAACTCTTCTTCAGAAATTATGAAGAAATTTAAACATTCCCAAATAAACTAAAACTGAGTTTGTTGCTAGCATATGTGCCTTACAAATTGTTCTTCAAGCTTAAATAAAAGGACAATAGGCAATATCTTGAATCTATATGAAGGAATGAACACTGGTAAAGAAACCAGCACAGGTAAATATAAAAGAATATAATATATAAAAGACAGTATTAATGTATTTTTGTTTGTAAATCCTTCAGCAAAATTATGTGACACAATATTGATATTCAAAATTTAGATGTACTTCTATGTGATAGCAATGAACAATCTGAAAATAAAATTAAGAAAATAATTCTATTTATCAATTATTAGTATAATACTTAGAATCTCCTGCTCTTGCCCTGGTGGGAGTGCAGTGGTTTGAACACAACTTACTGCAACTTTGAACTTCTGGGCTCAAACAATCCTCCCACCTCAACTTCCTAAATAGCTGAAACTATAGATGCACACCACCACACCGAGTTGAATTTTAATTTTTGGTTGAACCCAGGTTGATCTTGAACTCCTGGTCTCAAGCAATCCTCCTGCCTTGGCCTCCCCAAATGTTGATATTACAAGTATGAGCCATAGCACCCAGCCCAATTCTGTTTATAATAACACCAAAAGGAAAAATATACTTAGGAAAAATTTCAACCAAGTAAGTACAAGATCTGTACACTGAAATTTATAAAACATATGGAAAGATGCCCTTTGTTGGTAAATTACAAGGCTTACTAATCAAGACAGCAGTACTTCCCAAATGATATACAGATTCCATGCAATCCTTATCAAAATTCCAAGTGCCTTTTTTGGCAGAAAGGACAAGTGATCTGAAAATTTATGATGAAATTCAAGTGATGCTAGACAGCCAAGACAATCTTGAAAAGTAAGAATAGTTGGAAGACTCACACTTCCATATTTTGAAACTTACTGCGAAACTACAGTAATCAATACTGTGTGGTGCAGGCATAAGATTAGACATATAAATCAATGGAATAAAATTGAGATTCAGAAAATGAATCCATTCATCTATATTTAATTACTTTTCAACAAAGGTACCAAAAGTACTCAATGAAGAAAAATAAATTTTCTTTTTTTTTTTTTTTTTTTTTTTGAGACGGAGTCTCGCTCTGCCCAGGCTGGAGTGCAGTGGCCGGATCTCAGCTCACTGCAAGCTCCGCCTCCCGGGTTCACGCCATTCTCCTGTCTCAGCCTCTTTTTGTATTTTTTAGTAGAGACGGGGTTTCACCCTGTTAGCCAGGATGGTCTCGATCTCCTGACCTCGTGATCCGCCCGTCTCGGCCTCCCAAAGTGCTGGGATTACAGGCTTGAGCCACCGCGCCCGGCCGAAAAATAAATTTTCAACAGATGGTGTTGGAAAAACTGGATACTCTTGTGCAAAAGAATGATTTTGTATGACAACCTAACCTAATAAACAAAAATTACCTCAAAAAAATCACAGACCTAAATGTAAGGCCTAATACTATAAAAAGTTTTGAATTAATAGGTATAAATCCACAGGACTACTGATTTGGCAAAGATTTCTTAGATATGACACCAAAAGTAAAATAGACTAAAGAAAAAATAGATAAATTAGACTTCTACCTAAATATAAAAATTTTGTGCATCAGAAGACAATATTAACAAAGCCAAATGACCACAAAATTAAGAGAAAATATTTGTAAGTCATCTATCAGATAACAGTCTAATATCCAAAATATAAAAATAACTCTTACAACAGAGAGAGAAATAGCCCAATTATAAAATTGATGAAGGACTTATAAAATTGGTGAAGATTTGCAAATAGCCAATAAACACAAAAATGCTTAACATCATTAGTCATTTGGGAAATGCAAATCAAAGTCACAGTGAGATACCACCAAACACCTCCAAGGATGGTCATTTTAAAAGAGAAAGAAATGTAAAGTTAGAACCATCATTGAAGATGGGAATGTAAAATGGTACAGCTGTGAAAAACAGTTTGGCAATTCCTCAAAAAGCTAAGCACAATTACCCTATGTCACAGCTATTCTTTTTCTCTACGTATATACCCAAGAGAAATAAAAACATATATGCACACAAAAGATACACACAAAACATGTACGCAAATGCTGGCAGCAGCATTATTTCCAGTATGCAAAAAGTGGAAACAATCCAAATCTCCATCAACTCATTAATGAATAAAAAAATGTGGTATATCCATGCAATGGAATATTATTTGAACAAAATTAATGAAGTACTGAAACATGCTACAACATGAAAGAAACCTGGAGGTATTATAATAAATTAGTGAGTGACAAAAGACAACCTACTATATAATTCCATTGATATGAAATGTTCAGAATAAGTAAATCCGTAGAGACAGAACGTAAAGACTTGTTTGACAGGGTAGGGAGGAATGGAAATTGGTCGTCGTTGCTAAAGGATATAATGTATCTTTTAAGGGTGAAAGAATTAATGGCAATGGTTGCACACAATTGCAAATACACTAAAATCCACTGAATTGTATAGTTTAAAAATGTGAATTCAGGCTGAGCGCAGTGGCTCACCCCTGTAATCCCGGCACTTTGGGAGGCCGAGACGGGCGGATCATGAGGTCAGGAGATCGAGACCATCCTGGCTAACACGGTGAAACCCCGTCTCTACTTAAAATACAAAAAAATTAGCCGGGCGTGGTGGCAGGCGCCTGTAGTCCCAGCTACTCGGGAGGGTGAGGCAGGAGAATGGTGTGAACCTGAGAGGCGGAGCTTGCAGTGAGCTGAGATCATGCCACTGCACTCCAGCTGGGCGACAGAGCAAGACCCCGTCTCAAAAAAAAAAAAAAAAAAAAAAAGGTGAATTCATATTATATGAAAGTTTTCTCAATAAAAACGACAGAAAAGGAATTATGGAACCTCCATTCGCCTGGATTGCCAAGTGACTATGAAAAGCAGAATCTTCTTGTCAACCACATAGACAATAAAGGGGAAATTAAATTTGTTTTGAGCCACTGAAATTTGGAGTTGTTGTGTTAGCACAGTATAAATCAGTTTACCTTACTAATACAGCTAATGAGTAGGAAATGTCCACAGATTACTTTAGAAATCCATGCCCTTGGTGGCGTGCACCTGTTATCCTAGCTACTTGGGAGGCTGAAGCAGGAGAATCGCTTCAACCTGGGAGGCAGAGGTTGCAGTGAGCTGAGATCACTCCCCTGCACTCCAGCCTGGGAGACAGAGTGAGATACAAAAGCATCAAAAAAAAAAAAAAAAAAAAAAAAAAAAAAAAAAAAAAAAAAAAAAAAATTCATGCTGTGTTAAAATCTCCAAAATCCAATCACCTGACAATGTATAAGACTACCAATTTATTTAGCCTTTTAAAGGGCAATCCTGGTTTGAGATGAACTCTACATGTCATTGAACATATGGAACTATTTAAAAGTGACGTAGAACTTACTGAAGACTGTAAAACCGAAAAACAACCTGAAAATAGTTGGAAAATAAATCTATAAGGAAATATTTGTTAGATGTTTCCAAACTTTTATTTACTTACTTATTTTCCTTTGACTTTACTTTTCTCATGATCTTAGAGGACCAAAGCAGGAAGATTAGATACTGGGTAATTACTTTCCTTTTGCTATTTTGAAAAGTAAACCTTTCAAATAATCCTAATATCCTTAATATTGATGTATGAATATCACTGTGTCACATTTAAAGTGAATAAAATTGATACAAATTGAAATTGCAGCAGGTTGGTGAAAGACTTACCATATAAGCATCTGCTGAACTTCAATTTTTGCAAATCACTTTATAATTTCAAAATATATCCTTTTTCCTACTTTCAAAATCTTTACCTGTCACAATAGTACTATTAGTACACTATTTGTTTAAATTTTTCTAAGAATTCTCATAGATGTAAGTGTGTTTACGTTAATTATGTGAGGTTCACATGAGATTTATTTTGTAGCTTAATTTCCCCCTTAAGGCTCACAGGCAGATTTCTTCTCGGATTGTATATAGGTAGATGAGGATTCTATGCCTCAAGAAGACCAAAATTATGTCCCGGATTTTTCATATATCCTTGAAATGGCTTTGCTAGTGTCACAATTTTTATTCCCAACAAAGAATAAAAGTATCTGTATCTGCCATTAGTATCCTAAATTATTGTTGTTGTAGTCATTTGTTTGACAAAGCAACTGTAATGAGATATTTAAATATAAATTTGCAAATAAATCAGTTTGCATCACTCTTTTGCGTAAAACACTTCCACGTGCTTAGACTAATATCCATAAAACTTCACATGGTCTACACAAATCTGTGTGTTCTGGCTCCTGCCTGTACTTCTGATCTTACTTTTCTCCAGAATCATGAGCTCATTCAAGCCTCAGAGCCGTCCCTTTTCTAGTATGTTGTTACCTTCACTCCAGATTTCACATGCTTGGGTCCCACCTTTGTGATCTCAGGTCAAGTAATACCTCTTCAGAGAAAGAATTTTCTCTAACAATGACACGAAAAATACTCCTATTACTTTAAATAACAATATACTGTTAAATCAGATTGATTTACTTACATAAATGTCCTGGGTTATTTATTAGTTTACTTGTGTACTGTTGGTATTAATATTATGCCTCTAGCATAGAAGTCCATGAGAGCAGATGATGTATACTATGTGCCTTGAAGAATGCTAAAATTGTGGAATGAATAAAATACATGAATAATGCCTTGGATAACTCTGACATTAGATTTGATGCTCCCCACCCCACTACCTAACACATGCATATCTTTGCACACAACATTCTCCAAGTCATTCAGCAACTCCTTTGTCAAGATTAATCTTGGACATTCTCAGATTAAACAAACCTCTACAATCCAAGTCACTTCTAAAATATATTAATAACCATTAATTTATACCATTCAATATTGTGCAAATAGTAAAAAAAAAAAAAAGTCTGATTTTGGACCATGGGTTATTGCATGGAGTCTGCTTGTTTTCCTGGACCTCAGTGAGCATTCTCTATGCTTGTCTAAGGGCAGGATTTGGCCATGTGTAGTTAGTTTATTACAACAAACATATGGGGAAAATGGCTGAGAATGCTCAAATATTAAAACCATATGTTACTGCATAGGAAACTATGCCTTATTAAAAAACAAAACAAAAACTGAGAATCCAGCTAGAAACATACAGTTCAGACCTTTTCTTTCAAAGTTTAACAGTAGTCAATTTATTAGACTAAAGACTTTCTTTTAGATTGAACAGAACCTTTACATCTCAAACCAGCTACTTAAATAAAAACATTTCCTTTGACTACAGAAGGTTACAAAAATCAAACATCTTGCAAAATTTTCAAAACTGTTTAAAAGTGCCTTGAATCCTGTGAGATTTTTAATATTCTATTTTAAATGCCATGAGGACTTCACAGATTTTATACATACTGTTTATATAAATGGGATGTTTTTACTATTTTCTCAATTACTATCATACCATCTTCATAGGAAAATGGTGCAGACAAGGAACTTGACTGTCATACTTAGAAAAGATATTAGTCTTGTAATTAAAGACTAAGAACATTTAGATCAGAATAGCATTTATACCAGAAGTAATGCTGGGTATCATTGGAAGACCTTAGACTCACACACATTTTCTTCTGATCCTCAGATGAACCTTATTACTATCCTTCATCAAATCTAAGGTGCCATTAATTATAAAATGCACCACCTTTAAGAAATAAAAAATGCTGCCAATTTAGCTATGATATAATGCTAAAATATAATACAAACTCCTGATTTCAAAGAGTTTAAAATGTGAAAACATATGCATGTTCAAATCAATAAAGTATGGTGGTTATACAAACTTGAATTTTGGCTTCATGTCTTTAAATAAAATATAAAATATAAAGCACTTAAAGAAATTTTTAAAATGCTGTTTTGGTCCTCTCACATTTTCTTTTTCATTTTGAGGTCTGTTCTCTTAGCTAAGGAGCTCAATGCTTCCTCCTTATTTTCACCCCACACCACCTCCCAGCCCTCTCCATATACACACAGTCCTTCCTGCAAACAGTCTTTTCTGAGCTTCCTCTTCCATGTAGGGCCAGTACTCCAGAGTTTTCCATATAACTTCCTCCCTCTTTACTACCACTGTTAGATATTGATCTGGTAGATTACTGTGGGCTAGGAAATTTGATAGTCAAAGATAACTATATGTTAGCGGTTTAACAATATTTGCATTTTAACTGTGGAATCCTAGATTCACAAATTTTAGCTCAAATAAACCAGTCTTTTACAGTGTGTTTTGAAGTGTAATTGCAGGCTACATTTTGAAATATACAGACACTTAATCCATGCAAATTATATCCTCATTTCCATTCATATCTATAGGGAGGCAATATATTATTATACAAAGAACATGATGTTTATGACTCATTGAGACCTTTTTTTAACATGCACTATGCAATCTAGAAGTTGCTTAATATCTCTTAATTTTATTTTCCTCATTGTTAAAATGAAAATCATAATAAACACATTTCATAAATTGTATAAGCATTAACAAGACACCAATTATGTAGGATATTTTCTAGTATATAACCATTCTCCAATAATGTAAAATGATTTATAGTGATATAATTATATAACATATAAGCATATATTATATATGCATATGTTTTAGACCTATATAATATATGCATATGTGTATTAGTCTGTTCTCAGGCTATTAATAAAGACATACCTGAGACTGACTAATTTATAAAGGAAAGAGGTTTAATTAACTCACAGTTCAGCATGGCTGGGGAGGCCTCAGGAAACTTACAATCATGGTGAAAGGGGAAGCAAACGTGTCCTTCATCACACGGCGGCAGCAAGGAGAACTGCAGAGCAAAGGCGGAAAAATCCCTCAAGGAAACCATCAGATCTCGTGAGAACTCATTCACTATCACAAGAATAGCATGGAGGCAACCACCCCCATGATTTAATTACCTCCCACCAGGTCCCTCTCATGACATGTGGACATTATGGGAACTACAATTCAAGATGAGATTTGGTTGGGGACACAGCTAAACTATATCAATATCTAACAGGTAAATATGTATTCATAGACACATAGTTTCTCTCTTTTGAAACCTCCATCAAATTGTCAAATTATGCCTAAGTAACATTAAACACCTAACCTCTACTAACTCTACTATAAATCACTAGCTGTCATTCTTAACGGTTTTCTATCTAACTTTGCATGTGCTGTTTGTGCACACATAAAAATCTTCACCTAAGGATCTAGGCAGCTATAGAACTATTCCATGTCATGTCAATTTTTTGAAATTATTTTATTCGCCCTCACATAAATAAAATAAATTATCTATATCACTAAAGTATTTTTGAGTATTTGGTCATTATGCTTTTCTTTCTATGTGATTTTTTCTATTTTATTGTAATTCAAAACTGTATTGCTTTAGTAATAGCGCAGCCCTACAATGAGACTGTCAGACCTTATGAATCTGTTGATTTGTGAATTTCTCTGATAATTCTCCTCTTTCCTAATTTGTTCTTTTCCCTCTTCCCTTTATACTCCATGTCTTCTGTTTAATTTTGCCCTTTAAAAAAAAAAAAATTGGAACTCCCTTCTCACATTTTCATCATCTCTCTTCAAAATTCCAGGGTTTCCTTTCATACTCCAGACTATAAATCCAATGAACATGCATTTATTTCTAACTTGCATTTTAGATAGTTAAGAATTAAAACATATCTTTTGATTAAAAATTAATTTTGCTCATCCCATACTTAACTGTACCTTTCCTTATAAAGTTCTATAAATAATTTTTTCAACATGTTTATGTTCTCTGAAATCTGAAAATTTTTAAACAAATACAAATGCTAAACACTTTAAAAGAAACATATGGAAAACTGTAGCAAACTTCTATTGCATGGAAATCCCACTACCTATGGAGAGGTTATTAGATATTGAGACACAGAGGAGAATTGCCAGAAATGAGGGAGATTGGTTTTGACCAGATACAACAACCAGAGTTCCCCCAACAAACCTGGCTGCTCAATTGCTGTCTTTGGAATTGGACAGAATAAGACAGCATGAGACACAGGTTTAGAGTGTGATTTGATGAGCGTTCTAGTATATATGGAGGTAATATGATGTTTAGTACAGCTAAAGGAACCAAGAGAAAAATGTGAGTATGGATGTAAATGTATATACATATTATACACACACACACACACACACACACACACACACACACACACACACACACACAGTTTTACCATCCTGGTTTCTGAAGTATCACTGCTACTTTAAGCCTCAAACTGGTAAGAATAAGTTGACTAACAATAAAGGCAAATACCTTGGTATATTTTTATGTATGTTCTTTAAAATACATTTTGTTTATAAATAAATAAAACCTTTCAGCTTTCTCTGTATCTAAAACAATATTTGTCTAATTATCAAATATTTAAAAACAGTTTTTGGAAAGAAGTGTAAGTCAGAGCTTTGTCTGCTAAGTGACATAAAAAGATGTTTGAGAAGACAGGATATACCATTTTTTAAGTTATATTTTAAATATGATGAAATATAAATATCTGTAGTACCTTTAAATAAATACATATAATAAGCAGATAATACATATTATCAGAGCTGGAGGAATAAGAAAACTAAACAGGTGATGTAGGCTAGGGAGGCCTATATCTAGTGTGTACATTCAAAGTCATGAGGCTATATGAAGTTTTTAAAGACAAGAGACTATAGAAAGATTGACAGGGAGTTAATAACAGAACTTGGGCAAGTATTCACACCTATTGACAAAAACATAGAGGAAAAAGTCAAGTTATTTAGAGAAAATCTAAGACTATACAAGCAATAGGAAGAAAAATGAAACATTGTTAAGTAACATTGGAAAAAAAACAAAGCACGAAAAATGCAAAGAAAATGCTAGTGGTCAAGGGTCTCAGATTCTACCGTGAAGTCTAGAGGAATGAATATTGAAAAAATATAAATGGATTTGTGATTGGTGACCTTGGGGAATTCAAATTCAATACAATTGTTGAGATGATATAATATGCTTAGGAAGTAAAGGAATCAAGGAAAAGAGAAATAAGATGGAGCAAGACTGTATAGTAAAGTGAAATCCTTTTAAAAATGGACATACTGGAGAACTATGCAGACAATGGTAAATGTTCAGTGGTTAGGGAAGACTTCAACATTGTAGAAGGAAGAGGGTAATTGATGGAGGAGAAAGGACAAAATTATGGACTTGACAGTCAGTTTAAATGTTAATGGAGAGTTCCTGAGTGTGTAGGAGCAGCTGCTGACAGGAGCTCAGCATATGTCAGTTTTAACTAGCACCCCTAGGCAGATGAGTCCCAAATACTGTCTCTTGACTTGACCTCTTCCCTGAACTCCAGTTGAGTGGGTGGGCTTGTCACTCAGGGAAACACCACAAGTGATGCAACCATGTTCCTATCCAACTCATTCCATTATTAGTCTACAGACACACATCTATTTCTGTCTGCCAATCTGTCTCTGTTAGCTTCACCATACCCGTACTTTTCTTTTCACACTTGCCTTCCAAAAATACATGACTTAATACATTGACAGTGTCACTGAATGTGATTTGAAACCTAGAACCCAGAAAAGGAAAAATGTTGAATGGATCAATGAACAAATGAATGGATGGATAGATGTGTAGGTGGGTGGGAGGATGGATAGATGATTACATTTATTGATCGCTTATTATCTACCAAGTACTATTCTAGTCCTTTCTTATGCAGGAGTGAAAAAGAAATAATTTTTCTGCCTTTACTGCCAGATACATACAAAAAAATTATATATTAATTCGTAATAAACACTAAGAAGATCAACAATGCTTAATGAGAGCATTGAGAATCGTAGACTGCAGGAGCTATTTTCTATTGGTTGATCAGGAAAGACCTCCATGAATAGCTGACATCTGAGCCTAAAACTAAATTAAATGGGAGAACAAACTACACTTGATACTTAGGGAAAGAGTTTTGCAGGTACAGGGAAGACCAAGTGTAAAGGTCCTCCAGTAAGAATATACTTCACCTGTCTGAAAACCAATGAAAAGGCCATGTTAGCTTGATTAAGAGGCGTGAGGAGGAAAATGAGACCAGAGTGACAATGGAAGACCAGATCATGGAGTACCCTTTTGACTAAGATGTAGGTTTGCTAGATTTAGGAAATAAGGACACAGAGTGTCCAGTTAAATTTGAATTTTAGATAAACAGCTAATATTTTCAATATATCTATGTCCCTCATATTGTATCACACACAGGCACTAAAAAAGTATTTGTTGTTCACTTGAAATTCATATTTAACAAGGTATCCTGTGTTTTATCTGGAAACTTTAACATGGTGACATCTTTGCATTTTACTCTGACAAGGAATTGTGCTGAAGTATTTTGAATGAAAAAGTAGAATAATTGCTTGTATGGCAAATAAATAATAAAGTGGTAAGGATAATCACATGAAGACTGGCGAGAGGGCTATTGTTACAGTCAAGGCAAGAGATGATGGTAGCTTGCCAGAGCAGTAGTGGAGAAGAGAGGGTAGCAGTAGAAAGTAGTGAGGAAATTACCAGTAGTAGAGGTGACAGATTAGATTTGTGATGAAAAAGAAAGAAAAGAGTCAAAAAATATTTCAAGATTTATTGCCTAAGTAACTAGGAAAACAGAGCTGACATTTCCAGAAATGGAGAAGATTAGAGGAAGAAAAAAATTGAGGCATAAGATCAAGAGTTAAAAATTGTTATTGATGTGTATTTTCCCTACCATAAATTTCATCCATTTTAACAATAGCATTTCATGATTTTTAGTAAATTTAGAGTCATGCAACCACAAATACAATCTAATTGCAGAATATTTCCACCCCCGCCGAAAAAATTTCTTTTAGCCTATTTGCAGTGATTCCGTATATCCACCTCAGCCCCTCGGCAACCACAAAATTACTTTCTCTTTCTATAGATTTGTCTTTCCTGAACATTCCATGTAAATGGAATCTACAATATATTGTATTTTGTGCCTAGTTTCTTCTACTAAGTATTATGTGTTGAGGTTCACCCATGTTATAGAATATATCAACTCTTCATTCCTTTTAATTGCAGAATTGTATTCTATTGTATGGATATATCACTAACTGGATTGTTTCCAGTTTGCAACTATTAGAAATAATGCAACATTAAACATTCATGTACAAGTCTGCATATAGATGTATGTATTTACTTCTCCTGGGTAGATTCCTTGGAGGGAAATTTTTGAGTTATAAGGTAAATTTATGTCAATAGTTTGGTTTTGAACTAATCTCCAGTAGAGATTTTGAGTGGGTACCTTCCATATGGATCTAGAGTTCAGAAAAAAATGTAAATGTAAAATTGGAATTTAACATCATAAACATGATTTTGAAGTCATTGGGCTGAGTAAGGTAACATAAGTAGTGAATACAATTAGAAAAGAGAAAAGGTCTAAAGATTCACTCCTGGCACACACTAATTTAAAGGTTAGGAGATAAGGAAGTTTGACGAAAAGAGAAAAAGAGCAAACAGAAAAAGGGTCTAAGCAGATACTTTTGGTGTCCTATCATATCTCCTTGACCAATTTTTAGGCTCGGCTGAGCTGTGGTGGACAGTTTCAGTACATGCTAACAGCCTTCCAAGTTTTTCTGCTTCACTGCCTCCAGATTTCTTACAAAGTGGAAAAGCTCACTCAGCTCTTGTGGTGGTGTATGGAATCAAAGACCACAGAGGTAATTCTTGGTAAAGAGAAGATGGGATACGGGGATTACAAAGGCCTCAGTCTCCTATTCTTTGACAAGATAATTCTGAGACTGGCTCAGCCCATAAACGACCCAGATGATTTTGCTGTAAGCAGTTTCAGGATAACAAAAAGACTGACTGGAGTTGATTCAAGAAAAAAATAATGGAAAGAAAAGAGAGGAAATTGAGATGCTTCTAGGATCTATTTCTAGGAGTTTTGCTGCAAGGCAGAGGAAAGAAATGGCATGGTAAGTAGACAGAGATAGGCAGTGAAGACAGTTCAAAGGAAGGATTTGTGTTAAAGGTGGAGGATGTTACATTGCATTTGCACAGTTTAAGGGAACAGTAAAGATGCAGGAGATAGAGGGAGAACTGCTGGAGTGATATCTTTGAATAGATAAGAGATATGATGAGGGTGCAAGTGCAGAGTTTTATCTTAGAAATAGGGAAAGGCAGAGCTTTTGGATACAGATATGAATATACTGGTACATTTAATAGTGGAAACATGTGATTGCCTCTTGACTTGAAGAATAAATTCCTGTCCAGATAGTGGATAGCCACCTTCTACTTGAACCCACCAACAAGAAGGAATTTTTATATTTTTAAAAGAACCCATTCTATTTCAGACAGTCCTAGGGTACCGCAATTTCTTCTCCATAGTATTGAGCCAATGGGTAGACAGTAGAGGTATAAAGTCTTAGGGATGGATGGTAGAGGAATATTTGTTATAGAATAAGAAACAACAATTATAGCAGATGAGGAGGGTAGGGCAAATATTCTCATCTATCAGCCAAGACTAAGACTGGAAAATACTAATGCAGGAAAACAAAATCCCCAGGGGAAAATATAGCTTTGGCAGTCACAAGTGTTAACAGACAAATTTAACCACAAAGCAAGGTACAAATGTAACTTCTTCAGCATAGGTAAATCTATTTTATTTTATTTTATTTTACATTTGAAATTCTCATTCAACCTTATTGAGTTGAGTACTGACATAAAGATTTTGATTCACAAGTCTTATTGGAAAGGTGTCTCAAGTAAAATCACATAATAAATTGTTACAATAAAGATTAGAAAACTGCTCAAACTTTAGTTCTATTTCTGCCAGTCTCAGGCTGTATAGTAATTCTTGTCAATTCTAAAGAAAATAATTACTTATGTTAACATTTAATTGGTACCTGCTAATGGTCTCACGTTGATAGGTGACAGAGGTAAAAATGTCTCTTTCCTGATGGCATCATTTCAGGGAAGTATTCTTTAAAAACTCTGAGAAAAAGTGTATGACAATATACTAGTATTCAATGACTTTATCTAAGAGGAGGCAGTGAGATCATGACAGAGCAGGAGTCCCAGGAAAGGGGTGTTAAAGTATAATGAGGTTGAGTAAGGGGCAAAATTTCAGACAAGAAGCCAAAGTCCCTTCACTCCTTGTAAATTTAGTCTTGTGTCTGTACAGTTGGATTATATTTGGACTTTTCAAACTCTTTTCATAGATTTCTTTGTAAGCCACATTAGCTGGAAAGATCTTCATGGAGAAGGAAGTCAAGATGAATGATCAGAGCTTTAATACTCTCACTTATATTTCAACCACAGATATCTTTGGAAAAGTAAAAGGGGTTCCATTAATTTAAAAAATTTTTATATGGAAAATCACTGTTTTATATGATCTCTGAAAGTCCTACCAAACAATTCCATGGAAAGTCTCTAAGGGCCCATTTTACTCATCGGTGTGATCCAAACCAAAAATGTGTCCTGGGGACTGCATCACAGATGCCAATTTAGATGATAGGTAGTGAGAAAGGGGCAAAAGGAGGCAGTGGTCTTTGTAGGGACAAAGTAGACAAAGTCATTGGATGAGAGAAAGACAATTTGCTGAAATGTAAAGGCAGAAAGGAAGTGGAAATATATTGCAGACAAGCTGCCTAAGATCACATTTTGTCTCTGAAATGCCAATTAGAATATCCAAATAAAACACTATGAAGTTATAATTATAAAATATGTCTACATATATAGACATATTCATATATTTATGTGCATGTTTTATACAGGCACCCATGCCTTATAAAATTATATTAAGAGAGAATAGTAAAAACTTATCTAAATGTGTGGCCCATGCCCTCCAAAAGTAGCCCAGACAAAAGATAAGAAAAATACAACTTATAATACACACCCAAAAGAATCATGATTGTGGGGGTAATTCTAGAATTCCTTTTATTTATCATTTAATCCAATTTGAAAAGTCAAACTTGTCGACTGAGGTTTGACTTTTCCTCCCCATACGCAGTATTAAACTTAATTATAAGTTGATTTTTCTTGTTAATGGATTCTCCTTTGAACAAGCTAGCATTTTATCTAAAGCAGTTCTCAAAGCTATCAACAATATCTCCAACAAAACAAAGTTACAAAAGTTTTCTCATTAAAAAATATAGGTAAACTACTTTTTAGACAAGCCTGGAGGGATGATGTGGGTTTTTGCATTGCATAAATAAATGCCTTAGCTTTCCATGGGTTTCTTGCTCAGATTCTAATTTTCGATGCCAAGGGTCACACAGTCTGTTTTACATGAATAAGTCAAAAAAAAAAAAAAAAAAAAAAAAAAGGCGAGATGTTCTATTCTTAGAACGGCTACTTTTCCTACAAGTAATTTTTTTTTTTTAGTGGGAAGAGAATAGAATCCATCCTTTCCCTACTTACCTTACATCATTTTTTTTCTGACTAGATAACAATAAAATAATTACCTTTACAAAAAATACAGATTTTTTTATGCTAAATACAAACTTTGGTTTATCTCATGTGTATACAATTAGTGTGTATATCTTTGGAATTATGGTCCAAAACATAAATTTTTAATGTATTTTATAAAAAACATTTACACTTTAGCCTGCTCTGCCTAAATTCAACTGGTGCTACTGTGTTTCGCAGCAAGACTAACTTTCTGACTTTGAAAAGTGTTCTTCACGTTGCTTTTTATATGACATCAATTTCATTGTGCACCAAAGGTGACTGAGAAACATATTTTGTTGGTTAAAAATATTACAGTAAGTGACTGTCCTCCATGCAATTTTCAAATAAGAATCAATCAAATCTTGTGTGGTGATGTGAAAATTTTCAGTCAATTTTAACTGGCTTGGTTCTTCCGAAGGTTAAGGTAGTTTAATGGTTGAAAGCACATTGCAGTGCAGCTGGCTGCAAAAGTCAAAGGCTAGAGGATGAGGATTTTATTTCCTTTTAGCTTTTGCCATGTCTGTTTTCTGTCCAATCTGCCTCTTGCTGCCGTTTAACCCATGCTTTTAAAGACAAGAGGGGTTGAGAACTTGAGGGCCTCTGGCTTCATTTTAACAAGGCATCGCTAGCACTTTGGTACATAATTTGTCATAAATGTCAGAGGTCACTGGGTGTTCGAAACCTACATCCAGCACATGGTCATTATGACAGCAGTTATGTTTCAAAGGCAAAGGATGTTTTGTGGTATTTACTTTAGTGTGCTAGTGTTACACCTCAGAGTATATCTGAGAAGATTCTACTTTAAATGAAATCATATTTGTGGTTATCTGACTAAGAAGCAGTAACAAAAAACAGATGAGCTTTCAAAAGATACTCTATTTGGTTATTCTGAAATAAAATGTACACCAAATAGTACTTTTTCATTTTTACCTCATGTTCAAGTGCTGATAATGAATTTTCCAGCTTCACATTTCTGAGAAGAGTTATAAAAATAAAATTAAGAAGCAAGTTATTAAAATGTACTAATGTGAATTTCTATACCTAGCTTAGATCATTTAAACTGCCTAAAATTATAACAGCTATAGATGAATTTCTGTGCTACAGCTAAAGATCATTATCTATTAGCATCATCAGATGGAACAAATACAAAGTAATAGATTTCACTATACCTCTAAATTTATTAGTTTAAATTTTAATAATTTCTTCATTATTTTACTCTATTTTTTACTTATGCTATTTTATACTAAACATTTTTCCACAGGACCTGACACCTAAAATTGAAAGGCAAGACTCAAATCCAATCGTATTTTTATGAAATAATCCCAGCAGAATTGGTGAAGAACTAAGCCTTTATGTTAAATGAAGAGGTCCATGATTTCTCAAAACACACTGAATTTTATGGCATGAGTTTAGCAACAAGAAGCCCTGGACGTAAACTAGTCAGTCACCTATGATAAAAAAGATAAAAATATTCTTAAAACTGGTTGAAAATAAAAAGTGAGAGAACTCTGGTGCCGCCCTGAGAGAAGTGTACTATTGAATGTCTGAACCTGTAGGGAATGTGAATGATTATTTCCTAATACAGCTGATAAAATGGGCTAGGAAAGATGCTGATACAGCTGTGGGGCCTGGATCTATCCACATAGCTGTGGGGACATCAACTCTGTTAAAACTCAAACAAACTTCCTGGGAGATTCTTCACTAGTGTTGCCAATAATTTTATCTCACCAAACATAGAAAGGGTAACAAGAATTGTTACTCTGAACTTCACTTTGAAATATAAGGAAGAATTGCTTAATGATCTAGCAGTGACAGCAATCTTGGGGGAAATTAAGACATCTTATAGTTAGAATTAAGTTTAGCTGCATGCAACAGAAAACTCAAATTAACTAGTTTAGTGCATAAGATTTCATTCTTTGCTAAAAGGTCCAGAGGTCAGCTCTCCAGGATTCGTGTAGCGAGATCCCAAGTGCAGGTCCCAGGCTCCTTTCAGCTTTTCATTCAGAATAGAACAGGTTAAGAGCACAGATAGCCCAACTTCACCACTTCCTAGTTATTTAATCTTTGGCAAGTCACTTCATCTCCCTCTGCCTCAATTTCTACATCTGTAAATAGATTTATAATCACTAGCTATAAATTACTTTAATGAAAATTGTTAATTGGAACTGTGGATAGTAATTTGTAATAACTACTCAAAAGTAATAGTAGCTAATGTTTAACGAGTGCTTCTCATTTTCAGACTCTATTCTTAACTCCTTACTTGCTAAATAAAGTACCAATTGTATAATGCAGGATCAAAACGCTGGCCCAGGCAATGCATCTGTGTGATTCCTGCTCTTAAGTACTATTTAGGGTGAAGAAATTGAGATCCCTAGTTTATATGATTGTTGCAAAGCATGTATAAATTAATACATATAAAGTGTGAAGAATCATTCTTGCTACATAGTAAGTACTAAATATACTGCTGGCTATTAGTCTTTGTCTTCTTTATTACTACTACATTTCTGATGTGTTCGTCTTCAACCTAGTCCAAGATGACTGCTAAAGCTCCAATCATTTCATCCTCATTAAAGAAGCTTATGTCACCTTCCTTTAAGGACACTTTCTGCATACACATAATCTCTATTTACATTAAATTTGTCAAAATTTAGGCCCAAGAACATGCTTTGCTACAAGAGGCTGAAAATATGGTCTTTATTATGTGTTCTGGTAAAATTTGCAGACTTTTTCACTCAGAAAATAAAGAAAAATATTAAATACTGGGGAGACACAAGCAGCAGTTTCTGCCGTGTTACCTATGAGTTCATAAAAGTATAAAAATTGTCTATTGGAGATTCTCAGACAGACATGTAGGTTTTTAGAGCATTTATTTTAAAAGTAGGCAAAGTATAGGCATGATGTGAGGTCTAGAACCTCCTCCTTTGCCTTTCCACCCCCAAAAATATTTTTAAGAGAAAAAAAGGATAAACAAAACAAAAATTAAACCTATGTGTAAATAAAGAATAAATATCTAAGGGAATAAAGAAGGAATATCTAAAGAAATCATATGGATTTTTTGAAGAGCTCATCTTTATAAATAAAAGAGAATTTCATAGACCTCTAAGACTAACACTAAGAAATGAACGTCAAAGGAGAGATGAAGTTTTAGAGATAATATTGAAAACAAGAAAGTCATCTTTAGCTGTCCTCAGTATACAAAGATGAGCAAAAAGAGAGAATCACTCGGTTTGGGAAGATGGAGGTGAAATCCACAACTACCCATCTGTTATTCTTTATTTTTAACCTCCAATGTAAAGACTCTTGATACTGAGAAGAGCATAACAAACATCATCAAGACAGTCACATGTACCTATCGTGCCTTTCGTGCATGGTGCTTTGCACATGCTGTTTCTCCAGTCTGGAATACCTTTCTTATCTTCTTCACTCAGTTAACTCCCACACAACCTTCAAGAAATAGTTCAAACAATTCTAGAAAGCTCAGAGTGAGTGGGAGAGTTTCAAGAAGACACTTCTGTGTGATGAGATCCAAGATCCTTCTTACACAGGGGTGGGGTAGGGCCAGTTGAATTCAGCCAGATAGGTCAGACTCAGAATTTTAGTTCCATATGCCAGAGCTCCTCCTAAATAAGGAGGCCAGAAAAAGGTACATCTAGCATATGAGTAAATGTCAAAATGAGGACAAAATGGGAGACAAATTCACACATCAAGTCCAGTGAGCTGAAAACAGGGCATAAGTAACCCTTCGTATTAGGCAGAAATGTCAAAAAAAAGTAGAGCAATTAGGTAATGAATCTAATTTGAGTTTTAGTGATTTCCACAAATGTCTTTGGATGTCTTCAAATGTCTTTGGATATCTTAAGTTGTCTTTTCTATTTGTCAGTTTCAGTTTTCTCAGCTATAAATGGACTTTCAGGACAGGTTATGACAATTAACTGAGACAACACATATAAAGCACCCTGCTTTGTTTTTGGCACAAAGTACTTGTTCAATACTATGTAGCTCTAAAAATCAGGAATGATTGAATACCTTGCCTAAAATAAAGAGTGGAAATGAATCAACAGTTTCCCAATTTTCAAAAAGAAGATGGCATTATCTTCACTTGAATAACATGTATACCCAAAGTTGAAGTAACTATGCTTTCTTTCTACTTGACTCCCAAACCAGGTCCTCCTGACCTCTCTGCCAATTTCTTCACTTTGTTGTCTCTGTCAATGTCTTCATCTTTCTGGGTTATATAGGCTCAAATATTTAAAGCCCTGTTTGATTCTTTCTGCCTCATCCTTGCATTATTCACTTGTCAAGGTTTATGTAGATTCTAAATGCTCTGTGTCACTCACATCCATTTCCATTAACGGAGTTTGAGCCCTCATTCCTTTTCTCCTGAACTGTTTAAAACCATCCTACCTGCTCTTTCACCTCTTTACCACCCCCATAATAATGCATCCTCCAGAATTCCTCCTGTCGAATGTCATCTCATTTACTTTAACACATCATTTCAATCTGTCAGTATCATTACAAATCCTAATTCTGTCATCTACAACTTATTATCCCTCCCTCACTGTATCCCTTACCTTTGCTTTCTATATTGTTTTCCAAATTATATAATTTAAAAATATGCAATAAGATGAAGTAAACTATTTGCCCCATATAGTTTGAAACCATTTGCAAGATTGATATCAATTCAAACCAACTTAATGAAATAAATATATATGTTTCCTTCCTTCTCCAAGGTGGTACAGTGTGACAAAAGTATTTTACAGTCTTGCCAGGGATACGGGACTGGTTTAAATTTCTAGATTTTCACTTAGTAGTTATTTGAAAAGGTATTTTAAGTTCACTGAGTAGGCAAAATGGTAATATTTATAAATGGATTATGTTTTAATGTTAACAAAATTATTGGTAAAAGCAATCTAGCTCAGTGTTCAGAATATGAGTGCTTAATACATTACAATTCAAAAAATTTAACTATCATACTAAATCTACAGAAATACGAAGAGTGAGGCACAACTATTGTTAGAAACTCACAGCCCAGTTGAGAGAGATTATCGATGTGATAAGAAAAATGCACATATATTAATACAAAAAGCTGAATGTAATAAATCCCAGTGAAATGCAAGGGGATTCAAAGCATGGAGAGGTCACACCAGTCTCAAGGATAGGCACTAGTTGATTGTTCTTGAAAGGGACTTAAGGGCAATTGATTTGAGGGGAATTGGTGAAAGTTTTTAAAGAGGGAGTTAAATGATTAGAGCTAGACTTTAATAAAACTCGACAGAGAAACACATGGGTTATATCATAGGCTTAGGAAGAGAAAGCCAGTAAAAATATATTCAAATTGCGTTTTTCTCTTACTTGACTCCTAAGCTGCATTTGAAGCTATTGACAATTACTTCTTTTTTGATCGAGTTCCCAATCTCTTCTTTTTTCTTCAAGTTACCTCTCTCTCAAGTTCTTGTCAAAAATCTTTGGTTATTTTTCAGTCTTATTTCTGACACCTTTTTCTCTACTCCTGTTTAACTACTGATGTCTCCAAAGTTCTTCATAAGCCTCCTTTTATATCATTCCATTTACACTCTCTTTACATAAATTTATCTGGATCAAGCCTTCAAATCCTGTCTATATCTTGGCAATTCCCAACACTAAATATCTTTGCAGAATGCTCTTTTGACCTAGAGATTTACCTTCATCTGGCTCTTAAACTTTCACAATTGAATATTCAAACACCTCTAACTCAAGCAGTTAGTCACCATCTTTAAAATGAACTCTCATTTATTCACTTATTCCACAAATAGTCTCTGAGCTTGTATTCTGAGCTGTGAAGGTATTAGTATTTGGGCTTCACCAGCAAACAGAGTGATCAATCCTTCTAAAATGGCATTGAATTCACACAGCCAAAGGATTTTCAATATGGTAATTCTGATCTTGACTCCCCTCTACTTACCTTTTTCAAATCCTTCATTTGCTCCCCAATGTCTTCAGGATAAAATTCAAACTTCTTAGAACAACATTTTCAAAACCAGGACAAATAAGTGATCTAGTCCATACTTACCTACTCAGATCTTTTTTTTTTTTTTTTTTTTTTTTTTTTGCTATATTTAGCACTTTATGTAACTTGCAATTCACATATGAGCAATCCCAACAAGTAGCAAGGGCAAGTCTTAACCTTTGCCCTTGCTATTTCCTCTATCTGAAAAGCTTTCTCCTCATGATTCCTTTCCCATCTAGCTAATGCCTACTCACTCTTTGAAACTCAGCATTGGCTCTTCCACAATCATTCTTTTATTTCTTTAACCTGAATTATGTGCCCATCTCTATACTCCTATGAACATTTTGTATACTCCATCATAGCACTTACCTAAATCTATTACAAATATTTACTTTTTAATCTCAGTTCGAGTTGTTTCTGAGCTAATGGAAAATGGGGACTTTGCTGTTTTTCTCTCATTTTCGGTGCTACTTATCATGTTATTCTTTCTCAGTTCCAAATCCACTCTTCTTTCCCTGCTTTGTAATACTATATATAGCTGGACCATGTCAACCTTTCTCCTTTGCCCAGTGACTCAATGTTAGACCTGCTAGTACAGAGGTCTGCAGGAACATAAGCAAATATTAGAAATAGACTTTCCTTAGTGACCAGCCCTTCCATATCCTCTGACTGTTTTCTTGATCACTTGGTAAGCCTGTTTTAGGGACCAGGTCGGGCCTGTGCCCTCCAGCAATTCTCTCAGTCCCTCAGTGGGACATTCCCAAGGCTGAGTGACACACTGCGCCACAGGTTTCCCATCCCCTCTATGGATCACTTTTTTCTTCAGCAAGTTTCTTAACCATCAGCAGGCCATGTGTTTCTGTGATAGTCATACTTTCTCCCAAAGGTCTGAGTCTGAGTTGAGAGAATTCCTCTTGTAAGTTCTTAGTTTCTTCTTGTTCCCTCTCCCTTAGCCTTAGGTACAGTAGCTGCTTTCTGCATTTATTATTTCACTTGGAGTACTTTTTTAATTGTATTTATTAGTTAACAATTCTTTATTTTATATATACCCTGTTCATATTACGGGTGTAGTTTTCTTCTCCTGGCTGGACTCTGACTAATATATTTCTTGGCACAATGCTGACTATGGATTGAGAGCCAAGGAAATTGGGGTTAGATTTCTGACATAATGATCATTGAAAGGTGCTAAAAGTCTAAACTGCTAAGTCAGCTGGAATGGCTAGATGTGACGATCATTGAGAATTCAGACTTCACTGAAGATGGTAGCTGACTACAGATGAGGGGCAAGATGGAGCTAGTGACAACCAGCACCAAGATTTTGAGGCTGAGACACTGGGAGAATGGTCTTACTGTTAAAAGAAAGAAAGAGGCAACTAAGGAGTTGGATTTCTTTAGAGAAAAAGATAGTAATTTTCAGTGACTTATTTTTTAAATAACACGCTTATTTTTTGAGAGAATAGAGTTTATTTTTTTGCAGTGGATGGAGAATATCTGATCATATTAATCATTTTACTCCAACTGGTAAAACACAATCTAAAAAGTTCAATAAATGTCTTACTGGGCAAGATGTCTCCTTCTTGCTCACATAGCAGCTCAATGTCAGCTTTTGGCTGAAGAGCTCCGGCATGGTGATTTGGGGACTCAGGCTCTCTTCATCTCATGGCTCTACTTTCTCTCTGGGAATCCTTGGTTAGAACTTCTGCCATCTGCTTGCAGATGGGGGAAGAGAGTGAGAAAGAAAAGTGGCCAAATTCAAATACCTGTGGCACAATCAAGTGGGAAAATAAAGAAGAAAGAAGAGCCCATACCACTTCAGTCTTTTTTGATTATATTAAATATCCAGGTTTGTGTGAAGCAATCCCAAGTGATATTGATACCACTGTACTATGAGCTATAAGAGAAATGTTTTAAACTTCCCATTTTAAGGAATAGTTTTTGTTTGGGTGAGGGAGAAAGGACAAGATGGAGGAAGGTGAACAAGAAGGCACAATCCATGTTGCTTCTGGGTTCTTCCTCACCAACTTTCCTGCACACGGGAAAATGCAGCCCACCCCAGGAAAATGCAGATCAACTGAGCATGCGCCAGGTGACATCAATCCGAAGAGATCGAAACTTACCCAGCCACGCCTATGGGGACACCCCTATCACGCCCTTATCCCGCCCACTGCCCTCCCCCTTCCAGTACCAATGCATAAAAGTCCGCTGCTGGCAGGAGCTGGTGTGACTTCTTCCGCCCCCGCATTTGTGGACCAGAGAACCTCACCCAAGAGCAGGGAGAGCACCCGCGAGACTTCCCTGGCCCCATACCTGAGGTCCCCCGAGAGTGTGTGCATATTTGCAATAAAGGGCTGCTGCTTTCTTATGTACTCTGGCCTCATGTTTAATTACCTAGCTCTCCTAAATTAAGTTACATTAAATTAAATTAAGACAGTTTTTTATTATCATGGCTTATAATTTGGGCTTGTTTGTAAAATTAATTAGCTTGTTTTCAAAACAAGGGCTCTATTCAGTGATTGCCAGGTGTATTCCATGTAATTTAGAAGAGTTCGCCTCTTTAAACGAATGGGTACTACTGACAAGGACTACTCAACTTGTGAAAGCCCAACTTGCAAGCATCCTTAATATCATTTCAGGAGAAAAGTCACCTAGCCAAATTTTTACATATATAACAATATAACAATAATAACACTCATTGAAACTTCACTATATGACACATCATGTCATGAATGAAGCATATGGATTATTTCACTTACGCCTTACAACTGCCATGAGAAATACTGTTTTAGTCTTTATTATGACAGTTGGAAATGTACTTTTTTTCAGTACTGGGAACAGACAGAACTTCAACTCTGTATTCTACTTGAGCCTTTTTCCTTTCTCCACTTAACTCCTCATTCCACTGTAGCTTATAGAGACTTCTTTGGAGAGTTACTATTTGGAGACAAGTTGTAAAAAAAAGTATGTCACTATTTTTCCTGCTGAGAACATGCTTTTGGTTTTGCAAGTAAAAATTTAAAGTTAATTCCCACAAAGAAATAAACATTAAAATAAAAGTTAATCTGCCTGTATTACTGTCATAAATACAATAATATTTTTGTAGAATGAGACCTGATGAATATTTTCTGTATAAATGCAAATAATAATGACTAATTCCTATAAAACATCTACGTAGTTCCCCTTTGAATTGGGAATTAAATGTAAACTCTTTAAAAGGAATTTTTCTGTTTAATATGGCTCTTGAGCCGTATCTCCAAATTTGCTTTGAGTTGTTCTCTCATTTTCTTATTTTGCTTCAGTTGTAGTGGTTGTTTTGTTTCGTTTTCCTATGAATTCTAGAATTTCCAAGCTCTTTGCATTTCAGGGACTTATCACATAGCTGCTCCTTCTCAGAAAGTGAACTTCTTGGAAAGTTCACTCTTTCAACCTTCCCTTGGCTGTTCCTTCCCATCTTTCAGGACTGACTTAAATTTCACTTCTGAAGTGAAATCTTCCCTGAGCACTAGATTCTTCTAGTATTTGTGTTTCATAACACTCTTTTAGATTACTTCATACTATTATCAAAATTTATTATAATATATTTATTTTGCTTATTTATTTAACATAAAAGCCTGTACTTGTCAGGCCTCTGAGCCCAAGCCAAGCCATCACATCCTATGTGACTTGCACGTATATGCCCAGATGGCCTGAAGTAACTGAAGAATCACAAAAGAAGTGCAAATGCCCTGCTTCGCCTTAACCGATGACATTCCACCACAAAAGAAATGAAAATGGCCAGTCCTTGCCTTAAGTGATGATATTATATTGTGAAATTCCTTTTCCTGGCTCATTCTGGCTCAAAAAGCTCTCCCACTGAGCACCTTGTGATCCCCACTCCTGCCCGCCAGAGAACAACCCCTCTTTGACTGTAATTTTCCTTTACCTATCCGAATCCTATAAAACGACCCCACCCTTATCTCCCTTCACTGACTCCTTTTTCGGACTCAGCCCGCCTGCACCCAGGTGAAATAAACAGCCATGTTGCTCACACAAAGCCTGTTTGGTAGTCTCTTCACATGGACGTGCATGACAGTACTATTAATTCAATCTTATATTCACTCATTCAATAAATCTAGAGAAGGATAAGATTATAATTGGATGTGAAAAGAAGTATTTTAATATATGTAAAAAAAGAACATATTTGTTCCAGTTTTTTCCAGCTCTGTATTGATATGTAATAAAGTATCTCATAAATTAGTGTCTGAAAACAACAACCACTTTATTATACCTCATGTTCTGTGGGTCGAGAATTTGGATGGAGCCTGCCCAGGTGAATTTGTTTTTCTGTGTTCCAGGGATGGCTGTTACTTGGCAACATTCAGCTGATGGATGGGCCGTAGCACTTAGATTGAGAATAGAAGATGGAGGACAAGGCTTACCCGGACTTAGTGACTGGATCCTCTTTAACACAGAGGCCTCTGGTTGGTCAGGCTTTTTATATGGCAGCTCAAGGGTCCAAGAACAAGTGTTCAGCAAACAGAACGGAAATATCATGGCCTGTTGTAAACTAGCTTTGGAAGTCCTAAGTGTCATTTCTAGCATACTCAATTGTTCATAGTAGTTGAAAACCCAGCCAGATTGAAAGAGAGGGGAAGTTGACCCTACCTCTCCATTGAAAAGTGTCAAAGAATTTGCAACCATGTATTAAAACCTCAATAGTATTCACATTCTCAAATGCTATGCTAATTGAGCTCTGGATAAAAGAGAATTGGAAGTCATTGCTATTCTAATTGAGCTCTGGATAAGGAAGTCATAGCCTTACTCCTAAGGGGTATATAAGAATAATGGGAAATTGTCCCATAACAGTTACAGTTCACGAAAGCAAAACATATTCCACAGAGTGTAAATACATCTTTACATGGATATCTGAAACATTCAAGAAAGAGCATCTCTTTCCCTCTCTTGTCTACTCATAAAATCTTATTGATTTCTAGATTCCAGATTAAATGTCAATCTTGTAATCTAAATTAATCGCCAATTCAGATTAAATAGTAACACTTTTAATTTGAAGTCTTTCCTAAATCTGTCAGTCAGAACAAATCTACCATTCTATTCTTCTCCTAGAATACTATGAAAGTATATTTACTATATGATTTATCATCATATATTCAATGATTCCATATTTTTTCTGCTAGACTGTGTGTGCCTAATAATCATAGTGCAAGCTTTTGATGTGGCAGAATACACACTCAATAAATGGATATTCAATAATGAGTACTTCTTTTTAAAGTTTTTTTTAAGAACCAAGGGATAAAAGTGAAAATAATGAGTACTTTATAAAACATAAAACACAGCAAATACGATCCATAAGTTTAGCACAGAAATCTGAACCATCAGTTGAACAGATTTTTGTGAACTACGGAGTATATTTATAACAGCAATACCAGGAGTTTGAGATCAGCCTGTGCAACATAGTGAGATTGTCTCTAGAAAATAAAACAAATTAGCCAGATGTGGTGGCTTGCACCTATAGTCTCAGCAACTCAGGAGGCTGAGGCAGGAGAGTCACCTGAGCCCAGGCATTTGAGGTTGCAGTGAGCTATGATCATGCTACTGTGAGACCTTGTCTTCAAACAAACAAACAAACAAACAAACTCTTAGAGCAATAACTGGCACATGGTAAGCATTTATCAAATAAACCTCATGTTTCTTTGTATTTCAATCAGAGCAACTGGCACACTTAGATATGAATATGCCTGACTTTTTTCTGTATTTTGAGATCTTAGAAATCAGCAATCTTGTCTCATGCAACTTGCTATCCCCTATAACATTTTAACAATACTTTATAATTACAATTCCCATTTGGTTTACAGAGATTTGTTCATGTTTATCATGTATACCCTTTTAAAAGATGCTTAAAGCAGTGGTAAGATGTTTCCACCTTGTCAAGATGAGATCTGAATAGAAAGTTATCCATTCAAAAAATAATAACCTTTTGGGAAATCTATATAAGTAATTCCCCAAGTAATTTCTGAAATTCTGTGTTTCTGGGAATTCTATACAATTTTGAATAGGATATTCATTAAAATAAAACGTACATACTGAAAAAGGCACAAATAATAAAGGTAACCTAGACTAATTTTTATAAATTGAACGCAGTTGAGTAATCAGAACCCGTATTATATATTGATAAAATTATTTTATAATTAAAATATATATTTGTATTAACACATCTTTTCAAGTGTAAAATTACCTTTGTTTTGGCATTTATATTTTAAAGTCAAAAGCAAATGCTCCTCAAAGGCAAAAGAATTAAATTGCTAAAATATAGTAAGTATATCTGCACTTACATAGTCTTGCCAAATGCATAATCGGGAAAGGTGCTTTGTGTCAGAGTTAAGTGTTTGCTTTAGAAGTCAATGACTAAAATATTTTTAAGATTTATCACTTGTTATCTCAGAAGAAAAATCTACCATTTCTATAAGACCTTATCAAATAAGCTGTAAGCTATATAACACATGTATTAACATATAGTAATATAAATAATGATAAAAATATGCTTATATTCTACACTTGGATTTTCAGTAATTAAATTCACTCATTGTATTAATAGAGTTTCCTAAGAGGCTAATCACCACTCACAACACTGAAAAAGTTAATAATGAAATTTAAATGACACTTTGAAACTGTGGTTGAATCCCTCATGGACATTCAAGTTTTTGTTTCCCATCAAGATATCTACCTAGAGAATCTTCAAGATTATAAAACACACATACCTTGATATTTAGTGGGGAAAAAATATATATTTTTTTCTTTCTTTTTTTAATACTTCCTCTTTCCAACCCGCATTTGGTCAACTTTTTTCTCCTCCTGTAGTGTATATGTTTTGAATGATACCTCTTCAGACATGGATTTTCTTTTTCCACATAAGAGCAAGGATAGTAAAATGGTATACAAAAAAAAAAAAAAAAAAAGATATTCTGCTTAGAAATTTAAAGTTGGTATAAATTTAAATCTGGTCGGAGTAAATTGTGTGTGAGTTTGCATCTCACATGATTCACATGTTCTCTATACAGCATGAGTCTTATAAAATAAACAGTTTTTCTTCAAACTTAATTAAACAGAATCAAGTTTCAGCCATAGCATTTAGTCTTGGATTTCAGAATGCTTCTTGTAGAAAGTACTAGGGAAACGGAACATACAGAAAAATCAAGGAATGGCAGGTAGGTAGCCACTAATTAATGAAAAAAGAGCCCTAAATAACTCTAAATATTTAGGCTTGATAGTTTAAATGTGCTTACAGGGGTGGCTATTAGCCTGTTTGAGAGATGGTCAGTTCATTCAGGGGACAATGCATGTCCCTCAGAGACACCGCTGTGAAGAGGAACAAAGAAACGGGGCAGCCTCACCCTAACCCATTCTCTACTGCAACACCCCTTGTTCACAAAGCCTCTTTCAACTATCCTTTATTCTAGATGTTTACTTTTTCTGATTCAGGTCTCTTTTTGCTATCTCATGCATTGCATTTCTAACCCTCCAGCAGGCTGGACCCCAAATATGATCTACCCACAAAGGCTACCATAGAAGAAAACAAATCTCAAGACACAGATTTAATAATTTTGCATAAACATTTTGTGAATTTTTCACTTTTTACAAAACAATAACCAAACACACCCTCGTGCAAGCTAAAATAAAGCTCTTGGAGAGAAATATACTGTAATAACAAGTTAAAGTTATAGTATAGGCATTTAGAGGATTCTTTCATCTTAATATTTCAAATGATCACATATTGGCAAATATTACCACCTGAGTAATATAAGAAGGGTAGAGCCAATATTTGTCATGTTATAAAATGGCTGTTTGGTTTTGAGTTTGATTTTTAGGTTTTTGTTTTTATAATTCTAAAATTTTTAAATCTGTGAATGTGAGATAAATGAATGTGTATATATGATATTACCTTATAGAATTATTTGTACATGTAATATTTTCCTAGAATATGTGGTTATATATATAAAGTTATACCTGAAAATGAGTGTGGTGTGGTTTTTAATTAAGGCTTCTTCTAAGTTATTAACAAGAAAAAGAACCAATAAAACAATGAATTTCTAATTTTTTGAAAAATATCATCATAATCTGGTCAAAAATATTTACAATGCTATTGCCATTTACAGTTGGAAATGTCAACAGTAGCAAAGATTTACTACACAATTCTCTGAGACATTTATATAAAATTGAATAGATTCTATTCATTCTCAACATTTGAGAAGAAACTACAGTATAAGTTAAAATACGTATTAAATAATAAGAAAACTAGTGGTAAAACCTATGAGAAAACTTTATTTTTAATTTGGATTAAATTACAGGTCATTGAATCTAGTAAAAATTACTGACTTACTATTCCATATTTTTATTTTATAAAAAACTTGCTAGTTTAAATTTGTTTTAATAAAAGGCATATTTCAAGCCTTATAGGAATCCATATCATAGTAATCAAGATTTATAACAGCATTATACAACTTTAATGCTGTGGATTTCTTTCAGGCCCTTTGACGTAAAAAGTTAAAATAATTTTCTCATATCAAGGGGAAATGTTACTATTTCCCAGACTACCACCTTTACTTTAGAAGGGGAACATCACACACTGGGGCCTGTTGTGGGGTGGGGGGAGGGAAGAAGGATAGCATTAGGATAAATACGTAATGTAAATGAGGAGTTAATGGGTGCAGCACACCAACATGGCACATGTATACATATGTAACAAACCTGCACGTTGTGTGCATGTACCCTAGAATTTAAAGTATAATTTTAAAAAAAGAAATAAGTAATAAATCATTATTAAAGATATTCTAAAAAATAAATAAATAAACAAGAAACATGCTCATATTCAATCTACTATTTACACTTTTGTTTTAAAATTACTTAAGATTTTATCTCCCTAATCAATAATAAAAGAGTTACATAAACACATTTTTAAATTTCCCCGTTTTTTTTAAACACATAGCTCATGTATGTATTTTTAATTGGGACAACACTGCTCTTACAAAATCTCAAATACTTTTAATAAAGTGCATGTGCATGCAAGCAATGATGACCCTTAAAAGCAGTCATAAATTTAGTCACTGGGAAATGAGAAGGCTTCACAGATGACTTAATTTGCTGTGGGAACCTGTGCTTCCTCCATGTGTAACCTCTGCATTTTGCTGTCTGTGACCTTCAGCAACATCCACCTGCTGGAAGCCATGTTTGATTCTCTGACCAGGGAAACGCCTGCTTGACAGCAGAATGGTATCATAGGACAGTGTGATGGAATTTTTCTTTCTCTGTCATCATTAAGGGGGTTCCCCCTATGGTGAGGGGAATGAAAAGTACGATTTAATGTTCTCTGGAGAGTGGCGGGGGGAAGAAAGGCTCAAAGCTTCACATGCTGCTTTCGGAGTGGGTCATTTCAGTCCTTGTGGCGAATGGGATGTCCCAGTGGAATTTGCCATAGACTGGTCTGAAAAGAAAGGGATTAAGACCCTTTTAAGGATGGAAATGTAACAAAAGGACCACTTTTATGATGTAGCAGCATAAAATAAGGGCTCTATTGTACAACTGATTGCTAAAGATCTTTGAATTGGGTAGCCTAGCCTGGTAGGCCCTGTTTCCTGAGGGTTTAGAGGCTTGTACAAATGATATGTCTATACTAGAATCTGAGTTCTGCTCTCATTTAGGGGCAAGTAAGAGATTATCAGTTTGTTCCTACATGATTTTTTTTCTACACCTACCGAAAAGTGGCCTGTAGGGAGATTATACTCTAGTGAAAGTTGCTGCTAATTAAAACAAGTAATTAGTGTTCCTCCAGGCTTTGCGGTTTCACTCACTTTTGCCCGCCAGACAGCATTAGTTTAAAAGCAATCCAATTTCTAGCAATAACAGACTGTAAAAAAAGTCATTTAACAAGTATATAAGTGTAAGGTTACAGTTCAGGCATTGATTTATCTTTTCTGGGCTATTTAGAAATACTGTAGCAAAGTTGAAGAGAAAGAAAGTTAAATAGCTTTAAAAAAATAACGTTAAGAAAAGGAAAAAGACCACATGCCTCAGTCCATTCACCAAAAAAAAAAAAAAAAAAAAAAAAGACAAGCAAAAACTGGGAGCATATAAGACTTCCTAAATTGCATTAGGAAACCAAAATTGGATTTAATGCTGTTTTCTCATAGAACCCTCACTTAGCATTTTGTAAACAGATCATTTCATTAAGTCCTTTTGTTTCTTCTCCCGCCTTTGCTGAAACAGGGACTTTTTATTGACTGATTCTCATTGAAATGAATTGGAGCAGTAGAGTTGAACACAACACGCTATTACCTCCTTTTTTTTTTCACAATTCCAAAATGACTAGCATGGTTTTATTTTGCATATCTGGTGGGAGGATTTAGTTAAACTAGAGAGATCTTGAGAGAGATTAAAATATTTTATTATAAAAAGATATAACAGAAATTAATATTAAAAAAAACCATACCTACATTGAATCATGCCCTGATAAATTCTTGTCTAATTGCTCAGTTTTTGTAACCTGACATCCTTCTATAATTGCTGCCTTTGCTGCTTAAAATGATCTATTTCTGAGGTTGGTATCATCAAAGACATGTGTGCTATTGTGCAAGCAATTCAACATAGCTCATCATTAAAATCAGCTGTAACTCTACTTTCCCTTTAACAAATGAATTCATAATACTTTAATTAATGCAAAATTTTCAGATTTGTAGTTTCTTCAATGCTTATTTTTTTTAAAATGCTGACTATTCCTCTACAAGATAAAAACTTTGCTATGTATTTCGAAGAGCACTATTGATATAAATAATATTGTACGTGTGAAAGTCATTTATTATAAACTGTTAATGCCACAAAAATGTTTGCTGTTATCCCCTTTTCAACTGGTGGATTCCAAATTTAGTGATCTTTTTCAATTAATTACAATTAATTATTAAGTAACCTGAATTTTATCATTACAGGTTAATATAAGACTGTATACTTATTATATTTTAAAAATTAATTTTAGAATATAAAAATGGTTTTGATAAAGACTGGCAGCTTTTTAAAATTAATAAAATAAATTTTCATCATGTGACTTATAAATTCTTAACTGTATTTTAAAGTTTTAGTATATGCTTTTCCTTTCCTCAAATTTATTTCCCATCGTATTTATAGAAGAGTTTGGAACACCAAGCTTAAAAAAGAAATTTTGCATGTAAGGGTCAGTAAGTAGACTTTATCTGAATCTCTGCTTAACTTTTAAACATACTGTGAGAAGAGAAAATAACTTGGTGATAACTTATTTTCCTAGGAAGGAATATGTGAAATAATGAAGATGACTTTCATTAATAAGTGCATTCCATGTATAGATCATTTCCCCAATAGAAACTTACAGTTTCTGAAAATCTAAAATCAATTTATAATTCTTGTAGAATGTCAACCATAGTAAGCTGAAAATGTTTCCTTCATATTATACCTTTTTCCTGATCATGAGAGCTATGCTCAACTGGCATTTTAAGATAGTTTTTTTTCTTTCTTTCTTTTTGTTTAATGGTAGAAAACCTTCTTTCAAAATCAGTCTTTGACAGTATTTGATTTTCTGAAATTGAATTCAGGCTACTTCTATCAAGTCTCCTTTTGATCTAAGAACTTGCTTTTTATTTCATAGTTGATGAGCTGGAGAATGCGACTGGCAGCACAGGCCTAGGGCACCAGAGGGCAGACTGTACAGATACCTGTAAGAATGGTCAGCACTCTTCATGGATGGTGATGGAACCATCAGGGACACTATAAGAGCGTTCATTTTACGTATTAAGCCAGATTTGCACAACAATACCATTATAATACAAATGTAATCTTTAGAAGTAATTTTAAAGCACCAAATGTATAAATGCCAACTCTCAAGTAAAAGAAAACAATTTTCCTAAGCCAAATGTCTTTTATAAGAGATTTCAATGGTCATTTGAATTTAGTTTAAGGATCATTTGACCTTATGATTCACCCAATTCTTAAATGCACATCTTAAATATAATTGTCTTCATTTGGAGTTGATGTAAAAAAAATAAAAACAGTGAAATAACCCTTAGTGATTTGTTCTACTGCTGTGCAGTGCTTTTGTCTAACTACAAGAAACTCTGAGTACACAATTATCAGTATTAAAACTGATGTCTCCAAGAGTTCAATGTTAATTTTACTTAAAAAATTTATACTGAAAAAATGGCTTCTCCATATTCCTTGTAATATGGCTATTTAATCTAAGTTCACCCAGCTCAGCCATACAGTCATTTGAAAACAGAGATGATTAGATCTTTATATAATGTAATAAAGATCAAAAGTGTTTATGAAATTTAAAATTAAATTTCTTTGAATTTTATTAATATTTTACTAGATATAGGGGTAAGTATAAACTTTTATTGTACCAATAATTCAGGAGTTTCTGTAAGATATAAGATATGTAAAAGATTGAACAATCTGTTGAAGCATGCTATCTAAAGATCAGTCTTGTGTCATTCCATAACAGGAAACACCTCTACCATCTGTGGAATTTATCCTCTACACAGAAGAACTGAGTAGGAAGAGTAGAATTAGCATTTATGAAAAGCTGCAAAATGCCAGGCATCAGGCCAAGCACTTTACATATATTGTCTCATTAATTATAACAATGTTGAAGATAAGCACTCAGCAGCTAAGACAGATTAAGTAAAATACTCCACAAAAGTTAACTAAAGGGGATTTATTTAAAAATCAACATATTTGTTGAAAAATATTTATGGAATACCTACAATGTACCAGCCATTGTGAGAATCACATTGTGGGCAGCTGTGGAGAAGAAACATGAGCTCCCTGCTGTCTGGAAACGTACATCCTAGTAAGAGAAGAGATGCTACACACATGTAGACAAACAGGTAAATAAATATACAATATACTGATAATTATATAAAGGAGTTTAAGATATTTTATAATCAATTGTTAAATAAATTTGTTCACAAACTGATGCTGAGTTTTTCCAGATTATTTTGACTTTTGCAGCTTAAATTTGGACTTTTACATTTGGTTCTATTTAATTCTGTACATTTTAGTCAGTTTTTCTCATACTTTAACTTCTTTTTGATTCCTAATGTTTTCATTCACTGAAAAGATATGGCCATGCAGACCATACCACTTATGTTATGCAGACCCATGCCAAATTGTACTCACTTTTTCCAGGTAAACTTTCTTTCTTTTTTCTTTTTTTTTTTTTTTTGAGACAGAGTCTTGCTCTGTCGCCCGGGCTGGAGTGCAGTGGCCGGATCTCAGCTCACTGCAAGCTCTGCCTCCCGGGTTAATGCCATTCTCCTGCCTTAGCCTCCCGAGTAGCTGGGACTACAGGCGCCCGCCACCTCGCCCGGCTAGTTTTTTGTATTTTTTAGTAGAGACGGGGTTTCACCGTGTTAGCCAGGATGGTCACCATCTCCTGACCTCGTGATCCGCCCGTCTCGGCCTCCCAAAGTGCTGGGATTACAGGCTTGAGCCACCGCGCCCGGCTCCAGGTAAACTTTCTTCTTAAGAGATTTTGAACGCTACTTAAACCCTCACCCTAGAGAGAATTTTTGGTGCCAATTTGGTCTACTGGCTTCTGTCCCATGTTGTCTTGACTTGCCCCTTTTTCTCTTATGTAACTTGTCTGATTCTGTTTTATGAAGGAACCCTTTGGTTCCTTGCATTTTTTCGTCTTCGATATTATAGCTACCATTCACTAATTGTCTCCTATGTGCCTACCACTATTCTAAATATGCATTTCTTTACAATTGTGTCTCACATAATCCTCCAATTGACATACAAGAAAAAGTATTGCTGTTATCATCATTTTGCAAATTAGAAAAATGAGGTACAGAGAGATCATGTCCCCAAGATCATACCTTCAGTAAGTGATAAAACCAGGATATTTAGAAGAAGCCAGTTCAGTGATGTTACTCTTAATTTCAAATTTCAGAGTCTTTATCACACTGAATCCATATTCCAATTTAAAATGAATAGCCATGGAATCCAGACTCTTTTTCTCTCAACATTTTAAAAATGTTACCCTAAAGTCTAGGGTACAGGTTAAATTATGTTCAGTGTTTGTTGCCATAGTTGTTACAAATTCTGTGTTAATAATATCACAACATCTTGCATTTCCAAACACCACTTTTCTAAATCATGCTTCAATAGCAGGAAAAAGGCAGAGTAGAAAGGGCATGGGCTGTGCAGTCAGTTAGTGTTGCATTCAAATCTAGCTCTTTTGTTTTAGCTATGTCACTTTGGGCAATTTATTTAATTTCCCTTAGGCTCGGTTACTTTTTCTTCTCATTAAGGATAATATCTGTTTTGGGGGATTGCTATGGGAATCAACTTAACACAAGTAAAACTGTTTGGCACATGCTTTGCACTCAATAATTTTGTCTTTATGTTTACTTAGAATTGAGATTGAACTTGTGATTCTTTTTATTTTTCCGTAGAAGTTTAAGAGAGATTTTTTCCCCCAAAGTTGAGTCATTTTGTCAGATGCTCTGTATTTAGTTTCATGACTTACCATAGTCTGCATAGAGTCTGCCATATATTCATTCATCATTCATTCACTCATTTATTTAGCAAGTAAGGCAGCAAGCAAGCATATGTAATAGAATTATTATGCCAGACTCTGTGCTAAACAGTGATTCAGAGGTATGTGAGAGCAATCTAGAAGTTCACATTCATATAGTGACAGAGGTATGAGAGAAATAAATGAGGGAGCTAAGTTTATATTAAAATCTGAATAGAGACAGTATTATCCAGATCTTCTCTGCTAAGGTGATCTGTACTCAACATCTCCTTACATTTGGTTTCATCCATAGTTACCTATGTCCTTATAAGATTCATTTCTTCTCTGAAATGCCATGCCTCTATAATCGTGTCATGGTTGGTTCTCTTTTTAAATTCTTACTTGAATGACATTGACTACATTCCCTCACTAAGGTTTATAGAATTTATTGGAAAGAGAATGCCTAATTTACAACCAGTATCACTTTGCATCCTTTATAATAGGTCAGGTTTGTACATAACATAATGTTTTCAGTGTGGCCAATTTACCTGATACCTAGCTGGAAATTTTTGTAACAATCATTTGCCCTATTTTTTTCTAATACATTTTGGGGACCTCCTATCACCCCTTTTATTTTTTCTTCATCATTTGCTTTGTTACTCAAAGTATCTAATAGTTTTATCTGGGCATTCTCCCACTAAAACCTTCTATTAAAGTAATATTTTTAAATACATATCACATTGACCAGAATATGTTTGGATACATACAGCAGAATACTCAAGCAGCTGCAATGTGAGACACATTAACACACACCTGAAGACACACTCGAACTTCAATCATGATATCCTTGGGTTGAACCTCTGTAAAGAATTAAGGTAGAAAATTTGGCATACTCTTGCCTGTTGGGAATAAGGTTACATAAGCAAAGACAGAGCTTTGGTGGCAAACTACCACAGTCAAACTTACAGATGACATAAAGAAGGCTTCAAGTGTTGACCTTTTTTAGCATTCTCTGCTTCCAATATTCTGTTATTCTGTCCTTTCAGTGCATTTATACCACATTCTTTGTATTATCACCTGCCTCTATCCTAGTATGTAAGTTTCATGAAGAGAAGAAAGTTCGCTAACTATTGTGTTACCAGGATGTTCCTCAAATAAGAATGAATGACATGAACTGGTAATATAGCACTGAAAATATAGTAAGAGTTAAATGTTTTAGTTAGTATCATAGAGTATTTGGAGAGACACTTTCTTTCTTTCTTTTTTTGGAGGCAGAGTCTTGCACTGCTGCCCAGGCTGGAGTGCAGTGGTGCGATCTCAGCTCACTGCAACCTCTGTCTCCAAGGTTCAAGCGATTCTCCTGCCTCAGCCTCCGGAGTAACTAGGATTACAGGAGCACGCCACCATGTCCAGCTAATTTTTGTATTTTTTTTTAGTAGAGATGGGGTTTCACTATGTTGGCTAGGCTGGTCTTGAACTCCTGACCTTGTGATCTCCCCGCCTCAGCCTCCCAAAGTGCTGGGATTACAGGCATGAGTCTCTGCGCCCAGCTTGAGAAACATTTTTTCAAGGCGAAAAGATGTATTCTAAATTAGAGCCACATATGGAAATTAGGATTCTTGCCTCCTCCAACTCTAAACTTACGCAATTGTAAAACCCCTTTGCTAGAAAATGCCAATATCATATCTCTTTTGGAGAGACACTTCCTGAAACAGATATGATATTGGCATTCTAGACCAAAGGGATTTTACAATTGCATGAGTTTAGAGTTGGAGGCAAGAGTCCTAATTTCCATATGTGGCTCTAATTTAGAATACATCTTTTCGCCTTGAAAAAATATTTACAATCATGGAAAATTTATTGCTATAGCTGTAAAATAATGATCAAGCTGTAGAATGAAGACTAGGAAGCTCAAGTTTTCTTTCATTCCATCTTTACAACAATGATTTTATTTATTCATGAGTGGAAGGTTATGGCACTGAGAATAGAGATGTAGATGCAGAAAAGAAAAAGGTTTAATCATTGCTCTTGAGCATTCTCTGGCAAAAGAGGATAAGAAAACTTACAATTGAATCAGAATGTATGAAGGACTAGCATCTAACTAAATGTGGCACAGAATTATGCTCCTAACAGAGATTGGAGTAAGGAAAGAAAAAGTAAGTAAATCTCCAAATGGAGACAATTAATGAATTGAATTTTTAAAAAGTAAAGAGAAGTAAGGCAGGATGTTCAAAATGATGAAATTCTAACATGCTCACAATAATGCTTTTATCATGTGGACTAATACTTTCCATGAATTAATGTTGATTCAAGCAATTTAATTCATGATTAATGAATGTGTTCTTTAGTCCTATACTAAAGAACAACCTGCAACTCATGAATTTTAAGTATAAACACAAATAATACTCTTGTTTCTTACTTAGTTCATGTAAATAGTTCAGCAGCACAATGAGAGCAACGAACCATATTTTGAAGCCTCTGCTCCCTGCAGGTAAAGGTTTTCCTCTTTATTTCCTTAATGATTTCAAACCTGCAAAAGTGTCATCTGTATTCCTTATGACCAGTTTCCTTTGGCTAAATTCAGACTTTTTCCAACTGTTATCAACATAGCCACCAAAATTGTGCTCAAACGAGATTCAATATTCCTCCACATTTTCCCATTTTTATGACTTCCCTTGCTACCACACACCATTGACCACAATCTCCTCGTGGACAATTTTTATAGACTTACCGTTATAAACTTCCTTGTTTTCCTAATGTTTTATAATTGATTCTCACTAGAATTTAAGCTCCAAGAAAGCAGTGTTCTCACTTGTTTTGTTCACTGACATATCCCAAACTCTGAAACAGTGCCAGATGCCTATAGGAACTCAAAAAATACTTGAAAACAATACATTGTTCACTTCCCACTTTGTGGGAAAACAGGTAGAGACTGCTAAAAACATGAACAATGTATTTTTAATTCTTCCTGTCCTTTTCACTAGATGTCAATTTCTTTTTTCAATGACATTATATGAGAAAGATTGTTTAACGTTAGGATAGAAATACATGTTCATTGCAAAAAATTTAGAAATAAAACATGTATAATTTCACTCTACCAAGATAAAACTACTGTTTATATGTGAGTATATATAGTTTCAGGGTTTTTATCTATGTGTATAGATTGGATTAATATTTAATTAGATCACAGATATACGGTTAGGAACATGATAGAATAAATGGTGAATACAGAAAAGTTCAACTGAGATCAAAGAAAGAGACATACTTTTTCACATGCTAAGTGAGATTTTAAAAAGATCAATTTTAACACTGTTAACTAAGCTTGTAAAGACATTAAAATCTAGTTACTTTACCTAACTTTCCTGGTAGGATGTATGACCTCATTAATCACTTTAGAAATCTGAAAACTGATTTGAGAGGCTGTCTCAGAAAGGTTGTCTTAGTTAGTTCAGGTTACTACAACAAATTACCCTTGGCTGAGTAGTTTAAACAACAAGCATTTATTTCTCACAGTTCTGGAATCTGGAAATCTGAGATCAGGTGCCAACATCATCTGGCAGTGAGGGCCATCTTCCACGCTGCAGAAAACCAACTTCTCCTTAAAACCCTCTGCTAGTTCTCTGGCATCTTTTTCTAAGGGCACTAATTCCATTCATGAGGGCTCCACCCTCATGACCTAATCACTTCCCATAGGCCCTACCTCCAAAAATCATCACTTTGGGGATTATATTTCAAGATATGAAATATAATGTTTGGGGGCATATATGAAATATAGTGTTTGGGGGCACAAACACTTAGTTCATGAAAAAGATAAAGCAAGACGTTAATTTATCCTTCCCACTTAGGATGATAGGGTTAACAAAGAAAATAGTGCACCTACTTAAAAATTTTTTTTAACTTGCTGTTATAATTTAAAAGCCATTAACCACCTACTCTTGTCTCATAATCATTGGAATTGTTGTTGATTAACCAATGAATGCATAATTTATTCTGAAAAATAAGCCCACATGGCCACTTTTGAACATCTTTATAAAAATTGTGTTTATTAATTTCAGCTGGGCATGGTGGTTCACACTCGTAATCCCAGCACTTTGGGAGGCTGAGGCAGGTGGATTACAAGGTCAGGCATTCGAGACCAGCCTGGCCAACAGAGTGAAACTCCAGTGGTGGGTGTCTGTAATCCCAGCTACTCAGGAGGCTGAGGCATGAGAATCGCTTGAACCTGGGAGGCAGAGGTTGCAGTGAGCTAAGATCGTGCCACTGCACTCCAGCCCGGGTGACAGTGCAAGACTCCATCTCAAAAAAAAAAAAAAAAAAAAAAAAAAAAAAAAAAAAAAAAAAAAAAGCACTATCTCCTAAAATAACTCACGTCTCCTCCAAACTTCCCAAAGATGTATTTTTCTTCCTATTTCTATGAAAGCACCCATAGTTACCTTGAAAGCATGACTGAAGCTCCCTTGGTATAAAGAGCACTACAACTGAAACCCACAAGCCAAGATCGAATGCCTTGTTCTCTATTTTTTCACCATATGACATTAAACAAACAACCCATTTTTCCAAGTTTTCCTGAGCCTGGGGCTTCACCAAAGAGAAAAGTAGGTGAGGTCATCTCTAAAGACCCTATCATTCTTATATTTTATAATCCTATAATAAATGACTTTATATTACAAAGATCTTTAGGGTTCTGTGTAGTTAAATGTATTTCATGTTTTAAATTTTTGTTGTTGTCATTTTTCTTTCTGTGTGTTTTTCTATAACCACTTTGATTGACAGGAGTCTCTTTACCTGTCCTTTGCAATGCTGCATAATCTTTAGCAATTAGGTTAGTCAAAGTGATATAAATCATGACTTCCTTCCTACTACAAATTTTTATGTGAAATGTGTACAACTAGAAACGTGGGCTATGAAAGTTTCATACAATTCAATTTTCCCATTATAAATGTAATCTATTTACTTTAAAATTTTTCTAGTGGTTTAAACTTTGCCTGAACCAGTAATTTAAAGCAGCCTCTAAAAAAAATAAAATCAAAGAAGGTAGCATTCATATTTGTGCTGACCTCCAACTCACACTGTGTGTCTCACAGTGAGTCTTAGCATGAGACATGTGATTGAAGGATACTCCTGTGAAACAGTTGCTCAGAGAGAAGGATGTATGATCTGAGTCCAGTTCAGAAAAGACAGATGTCCACCTGGAAATCCCTCAGCCTAGTAGAAATGACAATCCTGTGTGTTGTTGTGTCATCCAAGAAGCTCAAAACTGAATGGACATACAGGCAATATTAATCCTTTGAACCTTCAAAGGGGCCACTGCTTTGTGATTAAAGATAGGTCCTAGTCACCTGGTCCCATTAGTTCATGAATGATGATGACCTTTTTAACAAGACCCTGAAGTCAGCTTTAAAGTAGGGCACCAAAATGGAATTTAATAAAACACAGAACCTAGAAAATTGAAAACAGGAAAAAGTTAAGGTACTCTAACATTACAGGACTTGAAAGCATTATTCTTCTTCTGCCATATCAAGCAACCTAGTTTTAAAAGACCCAGTAAAGAGAAAAATAACAGTGATAAGGTAATGAATATTTTTATGGAATGGGTTACTGTACTTTAAAAAATGTTTTGAGGTCTTTATTAGACCAAAACAGAATAATTCAGTTTTAATGCCATAACAAACATTACATTTAAAAATGTAAGTTGAGTTTCTGACAGGGTGTAGGTTTGCATAATTTGTAGGTACTTATTACATGCTTAGGGAGAATGATGAGAATAGTGATCACTATCTATCGACAGTGATAGAATATGAAAACAGAATATGGCAAAAGGAAGTTCTTCCCTTCTGTTTATGCGGTCATACTTATTTACCTTATTTTAATGAAGAAAGATATGTTAACTTAGAGCACCAGAATAAAACTAACCTAACTTTCAGAATCATCGGTATGAAGAAAACTTTGTTGCAGGCTTATTTTATTCCCCAAAATTCAGAAGATTAAAACCATTTGTAATTTAATGTGGCCATATTATTTCCAACCTGAATTTCAAATAAATTATATGACCTATTTCAAGACATACACAACTGTTTGAAACACACTTTGAAACAATTAAATAGAAAGTTTGTGCCTTCTTTGAAGAATCTGGTGTACACTTCATTTTTTTTTTTTAGTTTAAAATTATGCCCATGGTTGAAAATTAATAAATAAAACTTCTAGATTTTAGTTTAGTAACCAACTGTGAAAAATAACCTCTCAGAACTGTATCAGGTTGCTTTTTCCTTCTTTTGCTCTTTCTTTCTTTTTTCTTTCTCTTACTTTCAATTGCATGATAAATTCTGGATTATGTCTTATTAAGGCTTCAACACTACATTTAATGAAGTTGTTGAACTTTTAACCTTTGAGTTCAACACACTTGAAAACTACCACCAATATCTACTGCACTTTTTTCTGTAGTTCTGTGTCAAATATAGTGAGGGTCTTTTCGTGTAGGGGACTATTTACGCAGGTTCTTTGTAAAAACAAATGGAAGGCATTTCATTTTTTACTGGTCTTTTTTAAAATTCTGGAAGAAAAACATGCTGGGGTTCCCTAGAACAACCTCCTCCCCTATCCTGCTCCTCTATTGGCAATTGCTCTACAAATAAAGAGTTCCTGAGTGTCAGCTTCCAGTGAAAAGTCATTTATTCATAACCAGACATCCAGCTTCCCAACAGAAAGGATTGTTTTTTCCCAGATCATCTCATATCTTTCAAACTCATCCTGTCTATTCAGCCATGCATTCTGCCTGCAAGGCAGCACAAGCAGCATTTCTCAGTTTCACAACCAAACAGTAGCAATGCTTTCAAAGGAATCTAAAGGAAGGAACTTTTTTTTTTTAATGTAGGATTTATACTTACCTTTTCCTCTTTGTGTCATTAAACCGTTATAAATGTTGGCCCAAGCTCCGTCCTTCGATAGGGAACCAAAAAAAAAAAAAACAGGCAATTCTCTGTCTTATTTGTTAGAGGAATAATCTGATGAGCAGTGAACACTAGAGGGGGAGCTTACCCGTTCAGGAGCGTGAGTGAAAGCTTCAGACCCTCTGGGAGAGGATCAGAGTGATACCAGAGCTGCTGACTTAAACGAGGCAAGCTAAGATTTGGTCAGCAGAGGTTCCAAAGTCAAAAGGTCAAGAATGGTAGGTAGCCAATTTATTGTCACTTTCCAAAACGGCAAGAAATCAGTGACACTGAGAAATTTAGCTGCTGCTTATACCATGATATGGAATATTTAAAAAATCTCTCTGGAGGCAGCTATACCATGAGGAGTAGGATTACAGAGGCTTTCCCCCCTTGACTAGGACTCTCTGTCATTTAAATGTCTAAGGAATGATGGAATGAATTATCATAAAATTTTGACAAATTTGATGGCTCAAGCAACAGGGGAAAATAGGCATTCCGATTATTAGGTTGTAATAAGACATGACATTTAAAATGAGTTTACATGGCAGTTAGACAGACCTTTGCTTTTTTCCCCTTGGTTTAAAAACACTGGGATCCCTTTATTTGGAAAGGAATTAACTTATTTCAGTGTCTCTTCTCTCTAGCTTATCAATTATGAATCCTATTACACCAATTATACATTTCCATCCCTTGTAACCATAGTCCAATTGCTTTCCACAATTTGCCTAAATTAAAAAAAAAAAAAAGAGCATACCTTGAAAGCAGTAGAATATTTAAGTAGAGGTATTTAGTGTAATTTTGATAGAAAAATATAAGAAATATAAGTTGTTCTTTCATTTGTTATTAGCCTTTTTTTTCTGTATAATCTTATAACATCTAGATAAGATGTATTGCTTTAGAAGAACAAACTATACTTTTCAAAAAGACATAAAGCATTAAAAGTGATTAACCAAAGGACTGAAAAACAACAGTGATTTTCTCTGATGTCACTCACCTCTACTTCTTTACCAAATATAAACTTCTCTTTCAAATAATCTATCTCTCTAAGTCACATGAGCAATCCAAATTATTATGTTTATATTATTTACTAGAAATGTTTGCCTTAAAAAAGATAATTCAATCACAATTAATCTGCTCTTTGGAAACATCGTGAACTTCTAGGTAAAAATTAATAGAGTCTGTGGCATTTTAAAACTATGTATCATTAGTATGTTAGAAAACAGATATTTCTGTAAAAAAAAAACAACAACAAAAAAAAGAGGAAATAAAGACTTTTTAAAGAAATATGTTTAGCATGATTTTAACTTTGTCATACTCCAACTACTGAAAGTGGAAAGAAATCCCCTGACTTTAGAAAGTGAGCTCTGTATAGATGGCCTGATAACTGATCACCTGACTTTACCTAAAATTGCTTGAATTATACGAACAAAATAATGTGGTTTGATGAAATTTTTCCCCAGCAATAATAAAAATGTGGATTTGTCTTTGCTTTCCAAGAGACTTTTTAGAACCGTGATGACCAGATCTTTAGAATTTTCTTCTGAGTCTAGTAGTGCAATCCCCAGAGGTTAGTCAAAAGCTAGTAGTCATTTCCCACAGACCTGGATAGCAACAATTACTTCTACAGTTTTTATTTCCATAACTAAATAAGAGAGAAGAGGAAGTATGAATTAAATGTACTTATTCTAAGTTTCTAGGGTTTGTATCATGGAAGCCAACTGTTGAACTGCTAATGAAAACCTATTTTGAAGCTGCTGAACTGGCCCTCGAATGCATCCTTCATGCTCTGCTCACAGGTACCTGCAAATTGTGTAGGGGGCCAAGCAATGGAGACATACCTTGAGCTTGGAGAATGCAGTTTTGGGGTTAAGCAATTTGGAGGAAGCAGGAGCTGGCCAAGTAAATGTAACGTTTCCTTTGTATCACTGGAACTAGAACCATTTTGCTCACGCAATAAAAATGTCTAGCTAGGCCGGGCAAGGTGGCTCACGCCTGTAATCCCAGCACTTTGAAAGGCCGAGGTGGGCGGATCATGAGGTCGGAGATGGAGACCATCCTGGCTAACACGGTGAAACCCCATCTCTACTAAAAATACAAAAAATTAGCCGCGTGTGGTGGCGGGCGCCTGTTGTCCCAGCTGAATCCGGGAGGCGGAGCTTGCAGTGAGCCGAGATGGCGCCACTGGACTCCAGCTTGGGTGACAGAGGGAGACTTCGTCTCAAAAATATAAACAAATAATAAATTAAATAAATAAATAAATAAATAAATAAATAAATAAATAAATAAATGTCTAATAATTTTGGTCCCATCACAGAAAAAAAAAAAGATTGACTGTTAAAAAAAAAAAAAAACTTCTAAATCATCTGTGAATATTAATTAAACTGTACTGGAACATTTCAATTCCTTAAGTCAGATCCAAAAATAGAACAGAAAGAGAAAGAGGACAGGCCTATGAATAAACATAATATGCTTAGAAATTATAACCAACATTAATCACATTTTTCCTGAGTCCCTTGGCCTGTGCAGTGCTTGAATTCTTTCTGACCAATTATTTCCTTTAATACATGAAACATTTTTTCTTTTAATTTTTAAAATTAAATGTACCTAAATTTAGAATTTTTCTCTTATTCTAACTTTATGTTTAGTAAGATAAGATTTTTTCTTATTCAATTTCAATTTCTCCATTTTCATTTTATTTTTGGAAGATGAAAATAATTGATATAGAAAACAAAATATTATCTCCTGGGAGTGGTAGCTCACGCCTGTAATCCCAGCATTTTGGGAGGCTGAGGCTGGTGGATCACCTGAGGTCAGGAGTTCGAGACTGGCCTTGCCAACATGGTAAAACCCTGTCTCTACTAATTATACAAAAATTAGTTGAGCATGGTGGTATGGGCCTGCAATCCCAGCTACTCGGGAGACTGAGGGAGGAAAGTCGCTTGAACCCGGGAGGGTGGAAAGAAGGAAGAGGAAGGAGGGAAGGAAGGAAGGAAGGAAGGAAGGAAGGAAGGGACAGGGAAAGGAGAGAGAGACGAGAGCAGGAGAAAGGAGAGAGAAAGAAGAAACAAAGGAAGAAAGGAAAGGAAGAAAGGAGAAAGGAAGAAAGGGAAAAGAGAAGGAAGGAAGGAAGAAGGAAGAATTTGACTGACATGAAGGAAGAAGATGAAAAGAAAAAGAAAAGCCGAATGAATATAAAGCCACTTACTAACTACAAGACACGAGAAAAAAAAAGAAATCGCTAAAGAAAATAATAAATACATAAAAGAAAGCAAGAAATAAAAAAGCAACTCAAAGAAATCCAAAAAAAAGATAAAAGAAAGAAAGAAAGAAAGATAAGAAAGAAAGAAAGAAAGAAAAAGAGAGAGAAAGAAAGAAAGAAAAGATATCTGGCATGTTTATTTTATGCATGTCATTTACTATATTAAATGTGTTTCTCCCATTAACTTTATTGTGCCAAAATTGCAAAGATGAAAATATTACAACCAAGTCATTAGGTAAGTTTCTAAACATCATTTTAGACACATAAATAAGTTTGACACCTAGAAGTGTGAAATAGAGAAAACACAAAATGATTACTGTTCTTATAAATTGTTTAATAGAAAATTAGCTAAGTATTATGGTTGCTTGACAAAGAAAAAATAATAAATTTTCCTACAGTTTTTATTTATAAGAATAGATTAGTGTAAATGTCTCTGATAATGATTACCAATCCAGAAGGAGAATCCATGTCAACGTTCTTTATTTAAGGTTTTTTGAAATATCATTCCCAAACGTTTCATAAAAACAGCCTTCTGTTTTTTGTTTTTTGTTTTTGTTTTTTTTTTTTCCTGTGGCCTGTTTATAGCATATTTTACTTTTTTTTTTTTTTTTTTTTTTTTTTTTGAGATGGAGTCTCGCTCTGTCGCCCAGGCTGGAGTGCAGCTCACTGCAAGCTCCGCCTCCCGGGTTTACGCCATTCTCCTGCCTCAGCCTCCCGAGTAGCTGGGACTACAGGCGCCCGCCACTGGGCCTGGCTAATTTTTTGTATTTTTTTAGTAGAGACGGGGTTTCACCGTGTTAGCCAGGATGGTCTCGATCTCCTGACCTCGTGATCTGCCCGTCTTGGCCTCCCAAAGTGCTGGGATTACAGTCTTGAGCCACCACACCCAGCCGCATATTTTACTTTGAAACATAAAATGAAAGAGAGAGAGAGAGAGGTGAGCATGTATTTGTAAAGAAAAGCAATAAAAATATCCAGAATCTACAAATAACTTAAACAAATTTGTAAGATAAAACAAACAACTCCATCAAAAAGTAGGTGAAGGATATGAGCAGACACTTCTCAAAGGAAGACATTTATGTGGCCAACAAACATATGAAAAAAGCTCATCATCACTGGTCATTAGAGAATGCAAATCAAAATCACAATGAGATACCATCTCATGCCAGTTAGAATGGCGATCATTAAAAAGTCAGAAAACAACAGATGCTGGAGAGGATGTGGAGAATTGGGAACACTTTTACACTGTTGGTGGAGTGTAAATTAGTTCAACCATTGTGGAAGGTGGAAGACAGTGTGGCAATTCCTCAAGGATCTAGAACTAGAAATATCGTTTGACCCAGTGATCCTATTACTGGGTATACACTCAATGGATAATAAATCATGCTACTATAAAGACACATGCACACGTATGTTTATTGTGGCACTATTCACAATAGCAAAGACTTGGAACCAACCCAAACGCCCATCAATGATAGACTGGATTAAGAAAATGTGGCACATGTACACCATGGAATACTATGTAGCCATTAAAAAGGATGAGTTCATGTCCTTTGTAGTGACATGGATGAAGCTGGAAACCATCATTCTCAGCAAACTAAAACAGTAATAAAAAACAAAACTCCACATGTACTCACCCATAAGTGGCAGTTGAACAATGAGAACACATGGACACAGGGAGGGGAACATCACACATTAGGGCCTGTCAGAGGGTGGGGGGTCTAGAGAAGGGACAGCATTAGAAGAAATACCTAATGTAGATGACGAGTTGATGGGTGCAGCAAACCACGATGGCACGTGTATACCTATGTAACAAACCTGCACTTTCTTCATATGTATCCCAGAATTTAAAGTATATAAAAAAGAATATAAATATTAAAAATAAAAAATATTTACTAAAGATTTGAAATCAAATGACGAGTTTGTTTCTTTACATAGAATTGTGTTAGGAAATGTGGTTGACAGTGGAAACGCATATGTCTTTATTAGCAAATTGTTCTCACAGAGGTCAATACGTACTTCATTGATTTATTGATTCAATAAATAAATATTGAACACCTACTGTGTAGCAAGCACTATATTCAAGTCTGGCTTATTTTTGTGAACATGGCAAGAAAAGTGAGCAATTTTATGAAGCTTATACCATAGTAGAGGTTTAGGTAAACAAATCCACAAGTATGACAAAGCAAGAGAAGGTTACTATTGCATATAGAAGGAAATCCCTTCACCCAGATTTCATTAATCTTGGAAGATGGTCAGGATAAGTGGTAAAACTGGCCTGAATGAGTGAAAAAATAATGTAGAAAGAAAGAGGAGGGGATTTGAAAAAAAGGAGACTATTACTAAAGGAAAAATGAATGTGAGAATGCAATAGAAGAAAGAAGAAGGAATGGGGTGAAAGTAATAGGTCCCCAAAGGCCATAATATAAAAGGAAGTTGTTAGCCATGTTATGAGTTTGACTTTATCCAGAAGTAACGGAGAGCTATCGAATGGTTTTAAATAGCAGAATGATCAAACCAGATTTGCATTTCAGAAAGCTTCTTCTCACAACCATGTGGGGAATGAAGAGGGACAAAATTTAAGGCAAGGAGTTCATACAGGAGAGATGATTGTAGTCTAAACTAACACAGTGACAGTGATTATAGAGAGTAGCAGCCCTCGCTGACAGCTATTTAGAAGGTAGAATGGGCAGAGGTTAGTCTTGGCTTGGATGTGAGAGAAAAGGGAGAAGTGGTAGCCAAAGATATAAGCAGTATACAAATCATACCAAATTATTTCAATGCTACATTTAATTTCCTTATATGTGCTAATCCACTATATACCCAAATATAAGGAAATGATAGCATAAAGCAGAAGGTGTCATAAATAGAAGTTTATTTATCTAAATATTCTCCATAATCTCAAACACCATGATGATACTTTGACATGCAATCAGTTTTTCTCATTTTTCTGGGAACATAATTTTTTCTTAACCATTTTACTTTTTACCGATACTTTTCAAGTTTAAAAAAAATTGCTATATTTTCTATAAAATTACGTAAAACAAAAACGTCCAAAAATAAGAAAAATTATGGCCTGTATAGTATCATCAATACTTGCCAAAAGATCAATTACATAGAAAATACCCAATAACTTACAAATAAACTTTTTTCCCAGTCTTAATAATGACAGGGTGAAACCAAAAGCAGCACTTTGTGAAGAGATATTATAATATTTAGAAATGTTGTTTGTATAAATATTTATGTAAGTATACATTAAAATATGTGCACTAATCTTTTGATTTGATTTTGTTTATCTATTGACTCATTCAACAAACTATCATTTTATGAAATATAAATGTTTATGCAAATTTTATAAGAAATTATAAAAATCAAGGAAATTATAGGCTTACAACATTCCCTCATTCTAGGTTTATTATTTTAAACATTGTTGGAGAGAGAAAAAGAGAGACAGAGACAGAGAAACAATTTAGTTAGCACCAAATAATTCACCTCCATTCTGAAAAACTGACCTGGGGAAAAGATGAGAATAACCAGGCAATAATGAATGTAGATATTTGCCTAGAACATTTGATCCCGACATTTACAGTTTTGATAGCTGTATGCTTTTGGTTCCATGAGAAGAAATGTGAGGTCAGAATCCACTGATCTGGCAGTTTCTTTGGTTTCATAATAAAACCTCCCAGTGGTTTAAGCAAAAAGTAGGAGTAGAGCATAGGGCAGGACTAGAGTGTGGAATTTTGTTAATTTCCTGCTCTTGATTTGGGTGTCTAATACATACTTTTCTGAATTAAAAAATGTTTTCACTGCCCTAAAGTCAGAGCAAAATCAATGTCCTTTGAACCACTTGTGTCACCCTAGATCTTCCAGGAATCAAGATGAATATGGGCAGGTGGGGTGTACCATGAACTTGCTAGTTGGCCAGTTGTTGACATTTTTTAAGACTCTCAAATACAATTACATCTGAAATTTTAATTGATAAATATTTCTAAAATACAGAGCCAAGTGTCTCTAGACTGCTGGTAGGAAAAAAAGTTAAGTGGAGACTACTGGCTATGAAAAATATAATACAGAAAATTTGTCTTGTGGAATTATTCTAATATTTATTAGGACAACTTCTATATGATAAAGAAAGTTCCTTATAGGTAAGATACCATATACTTTTCCAGTTTATTTCACATTATTCTGGTTTCTTGGTTTTATTAATAATAGTACCATTTTGTTCTTAAACACATTTAACACTTTGCAAGCCACTGATTTCACTGGGTCTTTTGCTGGACACTTTCATTTCTTTCTCAATCATTTTCACTTAAGATTTTCAAGTCTCTTAAGCCTAGGTTTGGATGATAAAACACATGGTTACCCTACTAATAGGACTTTAGGATCATAGATTCTTGGGCAATACGGGCATACAGTATTCTAGGGTGAACCTCATATTTTCAGACATTATAAAATGACATAGGGTTCAATATCAAATGGTGACATGATATATTTTGACATTCAACTGGTCCTGAAAATGATATTAATAAAGATAAGAAAATCCTAAAATAATGAAATTGTGTAAAAATTGTGTGAACAAGGCACTAAGTATGTATGCTTTGTGTAACTGGTGAAAATAAACCTTTGGTTACATAACCTTTATTGGTTATTCTCATGATTGCATTATCTTTTAAAAGTTATGAAAAAGTAAGATCCAAAAGTTTCTCTAACTCGGGTCTCCATGAATGGTATTAGGGATTTCTAGTCTCATAAAAAATAAGATTAATGTTTGACTATCAGCACACTATCTTTTGTCATCCTGCATAAAACTTTTAACTTTGGAATATCGTTTTACACTAGTAAACCATTGGGAGCTTGTACTCACATTATCCTCACCTCATCCAAGTGAGCTCACTTGGTTAAATGGTGCAAATTAAGGAGCAAATTTTATGAAATTTGAAAATCTTAAGTGAAAATGATAAAGAAAGAAATGAAGGTGCCCAGCAAAAGACACAGTGAAATCAGTGGCTTGCAAAGTGTTAAATGTGTTTATTTGCACTTTCAAAGTTCAAATTTCCTCATACATTTTCATACTGATGGAGATAAAATGCTAAAGTCTTAAATCCCTCTATGCCATGCTGAGTTGCTAAGGGCTGTTGAGTTTTTGTTATTTCTCCTCTCGAGTTAGCTCTGATTATGCCTGCTGAGTGAAAAATTTGTATTTGCCGACAGAAATAGGAACCACCCCACGTGCACTTGCACTCAGCAAATGCTCCAATACATCACAAAGATTTGCTCAACCCACCTTCAGAGGCCAAATCGAGCATGTTATTTTCTGTTTAGATCTGATTCTGGAGCCTATCAGTCAGGAGTGTTTTCCAATCTCTGATTAAAGCAAGGCCTACAAAGCTGGAAGTGTTCACACACAGTCTCATTAGAGCACTGGATAGAGTGACCCAGGCCTTCTAGCACAAAGCTCTGAGTGAACTTCAAATATGAGAGTGCATCAATCAAATCCAAGCAAAGCTTTTATGTCATTTTTCTACTTTGCCTTTAAAGTCCTATAGGAATGCCCTTTCCAGCTGTACAGCCGAAACGCATTCAATAGAAACAAAAAAGCAAAGACCCCCCCCCAACCCCCTGACCCCTCCAAATGGGTATAATTTTTACCTCCCCCACAAAGCATTAGAGAGTCTTCTGGCATTTTAAATTATTTAGCATGTTCAACAATACAGCGGAGAATATATTCGCATCACTCAATGGCTCTGTATTAATTATTAGTGCCCGTTTGAAAGGGAAACCAATAAGGTCAAAGGCAATGAGATTGCATATTGTATGTTTTAAATAGAGGTAGCGGAGAGATTGGGGGGGAAATAAAGCAATGCTGATGGAGCTTTTTTATGCCCTGCCCCCAATTTTTGCTTTGTTGGTGTTGTCTTATATCATTAAGAAAACAAAAAAGCAAAATGATAAAACGAAAAAGGATCACCAAAACTCGTGGCAAGAAAGATGATAAGGCATAAGTCTGAGAAAGAGGAGTGAGGCATTTAATGTTTGTTTTACATGCTGCTCAGGGCGCTAGAGTCATTTTCAAAGATACGTTTTTAAAAGATACGCATAACGGCAAACAATATAAATTTGTCCACTAATATCATTAGAGGAAAATGCATGAGTGCAGTTAGTAGTGATTATTAAATTTAAGAACTTTTGCTCCAAACATTGTGCCAAAAAACATTATACCACAACATCAGTATGAATTGAATAAAATGAGCTTTTGAATCCCGAAAAACAAAATAATTTAAAAGAAGAAAATACATCTTCGCTACAGAGTAGATAAAATGTCCTGAATTTTATACCTCTCTGTGAATAAGTGAATGGTTCAACGATGGAAGATAATCTATCTTGATCCAATTAGAAAAAGCGATATACCAAAAGTATAGTGCATGTTGTAATATAGGGCAAATACATCGTTTATTCAAAGGAATTCCCTGTATGTGTACATTTGTTTCCATTTCTAGTATTTTTAGGCAAATACTAACCACAAATAGTACTTCACCCACTCAAATATATTGCAGCATGTAAAAGAGTGCTTGAATTTAGAGCAATATATATATATTTTTTTTAATTTAGCATGTGTTTCTTTACAGGGCTTCAGATGTTTGGAAGAATTATGCAGATTTTATAAATGAGTACTAGAGCATTATGCTACTTGATAGTGTCCCATCTGTGCTTCCCCTGTAGTGTTTGACGGGGCATCTGTGTAAATTGCTTTTTTTTAAGTTAATTAGTTTATTGCATAAAACTTAATACGCTACCTGATAAAAACTTTTGTTCATTTCAGCACTTTTCCCCTCTGGAGCTGATGTTCATCTTTAGTTCTCATCAGGCCTACCTTCTTCCTTTGTAGGTTCCTAAAATGAAATAACAAAATAATGCCGTTTTCCTCTCTATTTTATCAGGCATATTGGATTCTGCTTGTGTGATAATAAATATTAAGATTGTAACTAATAATTTAAGTTGATTACCTCAATATTTCACATTTTTTAACATCGCTTCCCAACAAAAATATTTCCTAATACACTTTTAAAGGACATTTTAAGAATTTTTTTTTTAAAGGAAACCAACTTCTCAGAGAACAAATATACACAGTCAAGAAGTGTGTACAACTAATCCTTTTCTCTCGAGGGTATTCCTGCCTCCATTTAAACTGTGTAAGTTATGTCGGTATAGGACCACAAATCTTGTTGAAATGCAACAAACAAAAACAAAACACATTACAAAATCAGCTTGTCATTTGTATTTTGTTTAGTAAAAAAAATCAGAAATATTAAATTATAAACTACATTTTTCACTTTCATCTCAATATTTGTCCTCCAGAGAAGCAATGTGAACTGAGGGAAAGAGGCATTCAAGAGAGGAAAGAAAAATACCAAAAAATTTTATAGGCAATATCAATCACTGGGTAAAGGAATAGGTTCTGAATCAACATATATGAGCCGTGTAACACTGGGAATTTTTTTTTTCACAACTCTATACTCCACTTTCCTTATCTTTGAAATGATCACATAATGATATTTACCAAATAGAGCACTTGTGAGTATGAAATGAGTTTGTATTTGTCAGTGCATAAAACAGTACCTGGCATGTAACAATTACTCAAAAAAAATTGGCTATTATCTCAATATATCTGAAAGAAGTCACTGTTATTTTTTCAAAAACTAAAATACCTATTTTTTTGTAAGATAGAATATTTAATTCCAGAAGACTAATCTTAGCTATTTTGTGAGATATATCGCCTTTTAAGAATAACCTTTTAAGGACAATGCTCTAGAAATAAATCGTATTTTATAAATCTTTTAAATTGAAGACTTGGCACACAGTCTGCCAGTTTTGAATTACATACAAACTTTGATTTTTGATTTAGTGCTGTTATTTATTTTTCTATCATGATGGTCATTGTATATATGAGATCCTTATGTCTTAAATACCATATAGGTAGACATTTTTATACTTAAAAGGCTGTAAAAATTATTTGTCCAGTGATACTATTTATTTAGTGGACACTGATATTATAATCAATCTATAATATGATGTTCTAATATGGGTGCTCCATTGTGCTCTCAGTCCAATAGATTATCTAGATTATGTATGTTACATATATAGATCATATATAATCTATTAGACTGAGATTATAATAATATAGATTTGAGTTTGATCTTGAATTTACCTTACCTAAAGTCTTGGAAAGCCTGTCAGTGAGGTGTGCTCTTGTTCATCTAAAAAAGTCAATGCAAGTGAACCAGCTAGAAAGTAGAATCTGGAACAACTTTTCAATATGTGAAAGTCAAAATCAAAATGTCAACTACCCTGACTTGGATAAAATTGAGTTATCAACTAAACCCTCACACTATATAAATGGATAAGAATTCAGTAAACTCCAAGAGGGTTCTTAAACTCACATATTATATCTATTCTGTCCAATAGTATAAAAAGTTTAAAAATTGTTCTGTAGGATGGAAATACTTGTAAATATCTTGTCTCAAGGTTTAAAATACAAAAGTTTCTAACAGTTAACACGTAAGAAAAAGAAAATAAAATTTGACACTCGTCATAAAATCTATTGAAGAAAGAATATTTGTAGTCATAGCTTCCCTTTTCTGTGTGAAAAATGATGCATAACACAATCTTAATTGAGAAGCAATAGTGATAATTCACATTAAGTGTACCAGATATTCTAAAATTTGGTCTCTATATTTTCTCTTCTTTTCTTGGTAATATCACCTTAACAAACATCAGAAAATGAAAATCACACACACACACACACACACACACCATTATGAAATGTTAAAATCAAATTAAAAATTCCTAAAGTTTGGAGAGATTTAAGTAATAAGAAATATTTTATGGAAATCAAATCTATATATGACTTCCCAGCCATTGATGACTCTTAATGGCATGTGAGATTGACAATTACTTAGTTTTCCCTTGATAGAATAAAAGCAGTTATTAATCACATACCTTTGCTTGGTATTCCACATTGTGCTATAAGAGCTACTTGAAGATGTCTGGATTCCATCCTTACAATTTGTGTATTACAAATAAATACTGCTTTGAAAAAGTTGGACCAACTTATTTTTTCTAAGCTTTATTCTATCTATTTGGCAAGATGTTCAAGCTCATTGGTAAATATGTTAAAATTAATGTCCTCTTCTCTAAAAGCAAAATAAGTCATAATCACAAGTCTGAGATCATTTCCATGTTTTAGCCAACCTGATTAACTTCCCTTTCTTTAATAAAATTCCACCATAGTTTAATTTTTAAGATGGCATACCTTTTCTAAAGTAATACTCCTTAATTTTATATTTGTGAAAATGTATAATTCTGTGTCTCTCTCCAGTATTGGCACTAAATGAATTGTTTTATCCAAAAGATAAGAAAAGAGACTAGTTTTTCAAAAACAGAAACTGTTACAGAGTAATTGGTACTGGTCAAATGAGAAATCAAATATACACACCGCCAGTAGCACTGACAAAGCAAAAAGTATCCAGCCAAAGTTAAAGAATTTCCTAAATTTACTAATCATTATTTTTTAGACCAAGTTTCCACCCACCTACCCCCACCATTATATCAGGTTGAAGAGTCTAAAAGAAGATAGACCCAAAAGAGCAGTTTAAAATGCTTTAATTTTTTTAAATGTGATACTGTTCTTTTTAAGGGTTCTTTCATATGTGATCAGTCAGAGATACTGACTTTTGTGAGTTAACACAAAAGTGAAATCGCACTTTTAAGTGCTGTCTCTCTTTGGAGATTTAATGTGCTTTGTAATATCTCTGAGATCAGTCAGGGAGAGACGAGAAGAAAGAAATTTGATTTTGAGTCTGGACCAAAGCTCGGTGACTTGAGAGGCACCTAAACATAATGAAAAGGAAGAAGTTTCAAAGAGAAAGTTGGCAGCTATGACCAGAATCCACAGGGCTAGCAGGACTGACATCAACCAGAGGCAGATTTAGAGGGGTACCCTATGATCTCTCTTGATACCATTGACACTTCAAGACCCAGTTTCATTGGGGAACAGTCCAGTAAAAGGACATCTCCAAAGAACACAGCATGGTTGCAGTATTGAGAAAGACATGAAAATGCAGGCACCAAGGGCCTAATGCTGTCCTTTTCTCCTCCAAAGATCACATACATCTGGGGAAAGCAAAAGTCAACATCTGAAACGTGCTTTTTTCAAGCTTGACTTAAATGATATAAAGTTGGCCGTATAATAGCTAGATGCTTACCTTTGTGACCTAGGTTCAGTCCAATCTAAGAACAAGTTATTAGCTGATTCCTAGTAGTCTTCACTTACCTCCTGGTGAATAACTTTCTACCTCATCTTTTTTTTTTTTTTTTTTAATTAAAGTAACCATCAGCTAAACATGTGTCAAATATTGAAAATCAGCACAGAACACCCCCATTGCTTTCACCCTCATTGCTTTGTTTCCAATGTTTTCAATGATCTATGGATTTCTGACATTTCTGAAGGTTGCAATTTATGCCCAAATAGTTACATATGAAATGTAAATTCTAAACTTGGTATAGAAATATCTAAACACAAAATAATAGCAATAGTGATCATTAAATTAAAGAAATCATACAAATATTTTAAACTAGAATGTGTTTGTTGACAAAAGGGGTGAGTGCTTAAGTTCCATAGGTAAAGACTTACATACCCATTCGGCTTACACAGTATAAGAAAATAAAATATTTAGAACAGTGAATGTTAACCACATGTGAGATACGAAAATTATAGACCAAATAGATTTATCATGATGATGTCTATGATAAGATGGCATCTCACTCCAGTGATGTGGGCTAAATTAATTGAATTGTAGCTACAGAAAGTTTTATAAATTTGCTTACATTAGATTTATTTTCAAAATAAATAAAAGAATTGAGTTACTTGTCAAAATAACTGAGGTAAAAAAAATATACCACATTTAGCCTAGATACTCAGAAAATATTTACAAAGACCTAATAATTACCATTTCAATTTTACTTACATTTCTTCATAAAAATTACTGATTTAGGATATATCTTCATGACATCAAAATATCTGATCAATCTGACATAAAGACTCACTTAAATTTAGTAAAATAATAGTCAAATCTTTCATAGAACATTAAATGAAACATTTTGTTTTAGGGGATTATGATAGCATTTTGTGTGTACTTTCAAAGTTCTTTAACTTGGGCAGAATTTTAAGAAACTGAAAACTTCCATACAGAAAAGCCAATATTGTACTTTTACTATTATCTAATGTATCTTTTTGGTGGAACCAATTCTGGAGAAATTCTTGAGAATTCATATTTTTGAGGTAACAAAAATTTGTCTTTTTTAAGTTATGAAATAAGGTGATATAGCAATATGTGATTTTAGTCCTAGCAATAATCTGAATTTATGGAGTTTCTTTCCCTATTGTGAAAAGTCAAATAAGATTATCTGGTGGTGTTCTAAATACTGGCAGGAACACATAATTATACCATAAAGTGTAAGAAATTCATATATTAGAAAGGTATTTTTTAGTATAGAGGCTTCAGTTATTTATAAACAAATGTTAAATATCAATGATATAGTTAGTAAATTAAATTATAAAAGTGTTCTTTTGTGTTTTACAAGTATTAAAATCAAATAAAATTTGTATTTTTTAGTGTTCCAATCCTTTCTATCTCTTTTAGAAATGTGCTTTTAAGCATTTCTTTTTCCTCTTCAAATCTAAAAAAGTATTTTATGCTAACCTGGAATACCTAGACTAAATGTAATCCTTGGTTATATTTTGAAAAGGCTATATTTTGGTCTGTACAAAACTAGCACTCTCAGGAACCACATACCGTAGATATGAGTTTATAATTTTGGGCATGCACTATTATTAGCCAACTCAAATTCTATCACAAATAAATACAAACCTGTTAGTGTAGGGTATGCCTTTTCTATCCCTTACTCTAGACTTCAAAGAGCTAGCTATAGTTTTAATATTCTGTGAGTTTCCTATAAATAGTGCTTGTGATTTCTTTGTAAAATATCTGTATATACCAATCATGTTTATATACTCATAAATGTAAACTAACAGGAGGAAACACGATCCTATGCAAACATTAAGAGTAATAAATGTGTTTCCTCTATTCTTAAAACAGAATAATTGTTTGTATACATATATCCATATGAATCTGATGTCAATTATTTAATCCCACAAACATTTTTTCAATATTTACGTACCAGGTTCTGAGGATCCAGAAATGAACAAAACAGATGAAGTTCCTATTCTCATAGAGCTTACATTTCTAGTGAGAGGAGACAGATATTAAATAGATAAACAAATGATTATTATATGTCTGTTATTGATAAATTCTATGAATAAGATGAAGGCAGGGCACAATAATATAAGGAGAATGTAGTGCACCCATGATTAACTTTATGATCCACCAAATATTAATATAATGGTCTTTCTCCAGTTGGGTTTCATCTCATGACATGTCTCCAGCTCAGTAGCAGTGAATTTTGTTTTGCCTAGAATATAAAGTGGAAGGAAATAACAAGGGAATTTTAGCCAGGGAAACTGATTGATGTTCTACAACCTAAAATATTTCCTAATGATAAGACATTTAGATTCCAATTCAACTAACACATATTGGACATAATTATATGAAGGAATGTAATTTACATATACATTTCCCATTATTTAAATGTTCATTTTGGTGTCTGCTATTCTGTAAGCAATCGTGATTTATACTCCACAAAACATTATGTGGTCAAACAAGTTAACATTCTTATCCTTGAATCTCTTTTATTGCTATATTGTTGAATACACCATTACAAGGCAATAAATTTATTAGAATAGTATTGATCCATGTGCTCTCTTTAGTTTGGTGATTACTAAAATCACTGATAAAATATGGGTGAGTCTTGGTTTCCAAAAAGGCCCAGTGAGGAATTCATTTCTGAATTTTAGTTACTTTATTATTAATAGCTTTATCTTTACATTCCAACCTTTAAAATGACCCATTGTTTCAAATTAAACATTACTCTCAAAATAGTATTGCACTTCTTGATTTTGCAACTTTTTTTTTACTAATATATGGATGAGGATGATAAAAACATTCTGGGAATTAAATCATATCAAATTGTCTCCAACATAATCCACCAAAAGGAAAATGATTAATAAATAAAGAGATTTATTCACTGTCACCAATTTTTTAACTCATACTCCTTAAGTTGTTTATGTAGTTAAATAAAAATATGATTGTCATGATTTGTAATTACTACTTTCAAAGTATACCAATTTATTTTCACGAGCTAAGTTAGTAAGCCTGTAACTTCTCAAGGTGCTCTTTGAAACAATTCAGTTATGACTATTGGAAAAAGAAGCAAATGTATCAAGAACAGCTGCTTTTTAGGGCTAATTTTTCTAGGTAAATATCTAATTTAAAGGAAAGACATTTCCTAAAATATTTCCTACCCAATGATTCTGCATTCAGGAGCTCCATATCCTATAAGCTTTGGTTGCCAAAAAAACTCATTTGAAATTTTAGTAACTATATTTAGTACAGGATTCCATGAATCCAAAGCAAGCATACCACACATACCATCTCGTTAGTTCTCCATATAATCTTTAAAATTATTTTAAATGTATTTTTTGAAGAGCTTAATTTGACCCTGAATCTTCAGCTCCTTCAGAGGACATTTGAAAAGGTGTGAAAGAGACTTTTTTCGTTCTGCAATTCTGCAATATTCCTGTTGTACCATATAGAAAAGAAAGTAATATAATGTTCAAATGACAGTTGCAAAAATATGAAATATGGGCTTAATTTAATTATACTTAATTGATGTCTCAAACATCAGTTTTCGTTATGAAAAAATCATGTTTATAGATATGTTTAAATTACTGTCTTTCTGCATTTTTACTGTCCCAGCAGACAAAAGGAATACCCCACAACCTTGTTTAGAGGAGGGCATGAACCAAGACTCACATAGCAGAAATTATGCGTATCTTAACCACATTGAATGCAGAAATTTCTAGACTATTTATTTTTGGTTTCCAAAAACATTTACATTGAATAAAATTAGCCATAGATGGTGACAAATTTTGTGTCACTCTTAATAGATGTATCATCTACTGTTTGAGGCCAAGAAATGAGTAGTTTCCATAATTAGTAAGGGAAATTGAATAATTGGACTGTGGTTTGTGAGGAGATTTTTTTTCCTCTAAGAAGGAAAACCATGTAATCTGTAAGTCACAGTCAAGTGGGTTTACTTGATTCATTCTTTTTAAGCACACAATTATCTCATGCTCATTTAACATAAGCTACAAAATAAATGTTCAAGCATGGAAGTTTTTCCCTTTCACCAGGATATCTGAGGTTTTTTTTCTTTTTAATTTGACTTCAGAGTTTTCTTATAAAATATACTCTGTATTTAATTTTAACATAAATTTAGAGAAAGGTTAAGTAAAATAAAATTGTCCCCCTAATAAATGAAAACATTTGAGAGTCCATATATGCATTATAACACTGTGAAAAGATAAAAATAATTTGACTCATATTTTCCTCTGAAGCAAAGATTTTATTTTGAATGAACACCATATAAAAATACTACATTCACAATATTATGACTTTATCCATTTTATTCCCACAGTTTGTTGTATAATGGAATGTGTTCTGGCTAGGGCAAAACTTTCAAGTATTTACAACTTGATGATGAACTAATCAAGTATATCCATTGCTTTTCAATCATTCATTCATTCATCATTTCAGCTGATATCAACTGAATATCTATTGTGTCTCAGATGCAAGGGATATAATCACTAGAAAGACAAAGTTCCTGCTTAAAAGGAACTTGTAGACTAATTCAAAGAAGGAAACGGGCAATTATCATACCGAATTTGAACTTGAAGAATTTGTTCTGTTCAAATTTTTCCTTATGATTTTAAATATTCAGCGGGGTAGAAGAGAGATTGGTCAATGGGTGCAAACATACAGTGAGATAGAAGGTATAAGTCTTAATATTATAGCTCAGTAGAGTGACTATAGTTAGCAATAATGTATTGTGTATTTCAAAGTAGCTAGAAGAGGGGGCTTGAAATGTTCTCAACTTGTAATGATCAAGTCAGGTTATCTGGGATATCATTGTAACATAGAAATGATAAATACTCAAGGTCATGGATATCTCAAATAACCTGACTTGAAATATTCATGAACTTAAGTATTTATATGAATATTGAGTATTTGCATAAGTATCTTGAGTATTTGTATGAGTAGCCAAATAACCCAATTTGATCATTACATATCCATGCATGACGAAATATCACACATACCACATAAATATGTACAATATTATGTATTAATAAAAAATTGAAAAAAATAAGGTTTTAATTCATCTTGGGTTTTTTAATTAATTCAATAAATTGGTACTAGTTTCCTCTGTCTAGTGAATGACATCCCCCCCAAATACCCAAATATCCATTGTCTCTGTTACTTTTTCAAATTTCTGACCCAAGGCTGATTATGAAAAATGTTGAGTAGATCAATTTCTTCTTCAGATTCTCTCTAAGAGACTCATCAACTTTTAAGATATTGTTGAATCACCCATGAGCTTAAAGGAAGGGGAATTCAAAAGGACCTGTGGAGTCCTTTAAAAATCAGAAACTAGAAAAAATATATGTAAGGATATCCTATAACACCAACTTTGGTGGATTATCATTGGTGTTACATTTTTAGAGAATTTACAGAGTTCTGAGTACTGTGAGGCACATATAATGCATACAACACTTTTTATATAGGAATTATTTAATTAATTGTCTTGCCATGTATATAATATAGTCCTTGACCTCTGGAAGTTTATTTTCTTTGAGTCACATATGTAGCTATATATGTTTGTGTTTATGTATATGTGTATGTACACACGTATATAAAAATAGAGAAGTAAAAATTCTAGGGTCTCCAAATTTTAACATTTCCAATAGCTTTGCCTGGCTCCTACAATAAAGTTGTAGCCCTTTTTCAATGCACTATTACCAAGAGTTGGCAGCAATAATATGTCTGATAGTATTATAAGGTCATTCTCAGAAATACCATCTCAGAGAAGCACTAGCCTTGGGCACATTGTTTGAGCATGGTAGATGATTAGATTATAAGAATAAAAGTGGGGCAAGGAAAATTGGGTGTTAAGTATTATTTCATTTCTAGAAATATCCTAGTAGTTTTATGTCACAGCTATATAATTCTTAAAGTTCGAATTTTTTCAAATTTTTTGATTTTTTCATGCATATTTTTGTTCACTGAAAAGTTTTCATATAACATTGTCACTTACTATATTATTTTATCATTACACATGATATTATTATATCCAATATTTTAAGAATGCACTCACACTTTAGGGAAAACACCACCTAAATTTGCTTTGCATCTGCATTGCTATATAATTTGTATTTTTGAGTGGAGTTTTACTTTAGCAATACTATAAGCAAAGAGAAGAGTAATTTTTAGCAATCCCTATATTTTTCATGGTTACAATCACTGCTTTCATAGCTATCCTTCTACTGTGTCAGTTAATATTAACTCCCCTATCCCTCCCTACAATAGCAGAATGCAGATATTAATTTTCTGAGGATGAAGATTGAAGTTTGAAATCATTGATTGTAGTCACTATCTAGTCTTTAAATGAGAACATCAATAATGCAGACTAAAAGTGAGAAATAAGTAAAGTTTTCCTTTGATGTCACCAGTTTCTACATTTAAAAAAAATATATTTTCTTATCTTGGTGACACCACTTCCATCTCCAGATGCTTAGTAACTTAATGATCTCCTTACTGACCTTCTTACATTTATTCTTATAATGTTCAGGGAGACCATTTATGGTATAGGTAATACCTATGTTAACTGTCTGCCAGGTATTTGCATTTTATTACATTATCATGTTTTCAGCCAACAGACTATGTTACTAAGGATGGTAAGTATTTAGGGACTAATCTAAAATCTTTCAGAAATCGATAATTTGTGGGCAGTTACGTGTATAGGGAGAAATGGTTTTCTTCAGTGGCTCAGCAAGCACTTATTTGGCATTCACTATGTGCAAAGTACTAAAATGGCTAGAAACATGGAATATTCCACATCACACGCAGAAACAGTGCTTTGGCAACAGGATCTCCATTATACATTCCAAATTACCTTGATTGTTCTATTCATAGAAATGAGTTGATTTAGCTATGCATACAAATTTTAACAATCTCATAACACTACACATCACAACTTGAATTTTTGAAAAGACATTGTGATTTTTCCCCCTTCAGGCCTAAATACAAGGCTTACCTGATTTAATAGGAATGCTTGGTTTGTGTTCACTGTGAAAATATTTCAGTCATATTACCTGATCTCTTGCTTATCGAATATTACTAAATAGCAGGTTTGTCTGCTGCCATTTCCTCTTTTTGCTCCTAACTGAATAACTGAATTTTAAAGGGATGGCATCATAAATGGAAACTCAGCACCTATGTATTTATATTTTGTTTGGAGAGGAAAAATGATGAAAGTGAATAAACAGGACATAAGTTTATTATTTTCTTTCTTCCTCTGTAGACTGAGGATGATTTTATGAAAAGGGAAACACGAATGTTTCCCAAGAAGATATATGTCTATTATGTCATAGTTGTGCCTATAAATCTGGCTACCATTAGCAATGATACCCCTAAAACAACTATAGGAAAATTAGGGAAACTATCTTTTCTCTGGACTGGGGGAAACCTGGTTCTTCAGGTTTACTCTTCTGAGTTGGTTTCTTCACTTTGAAAGCATCTCTTACTAATATTTACTCTTCAAGGGGATACTCTGATAGATGGCAGAGAGGGCTGCCATTTTTTTTCTGCTCCCATTACCTCCCACAGAAAGAGATGTGTTTCCTCTGCTTCCAACTGAAGTAATTGTCCCATTTATCACATATTTCATTGTGGTATAACAAATTACTCTACTGATAACTCACCTTAACAGCTACTTGGCTATGTAAGTATGTCCACTTTATAACAGTATTTTCTGAAAATTTTGATGGCATCTTAAGAGATTATTACAAGTATTGTAAGTACTTTCAGTAATTCTATTCTAGATGTCTGTTTCACAATCAGATTCCAGTGTCCTGCTCCTTAGAGGAGTGATACGAGAAGACAAAGGCAGAGGGAAAAGTGTGTTGACATGGGCATAGAAAAATCAAAGGACAAAGAGGATTGGTGTTCACTGCTTGTGTTTAATATAGTGATGAGAACAACTACACCATCCTGGTGCTACGCTCTCATCCAGTATAGATAGTCCAGGAGAGGGAGATTAAAGATGGCCAAGTGGCGTGTCTTATTGGCAGGTTCTGACTGACACAAACTCAAAAGCTTCATGATCCAGAAAGGCATAGGGACAGGTGGAAGTTTCCTGTAGCCTCAGCAAGAGGCAAAAATACTAGTGTTCTGTGCAACAAAGAGGGTAAAGTAGTTGGTAGAAAAAGGTGGTCATTTGGACATTAAGAAAGGCCAAGTAATCCTGAGGGGAATAATACAGGAGATAAGTGCTTGATCCAAAAGCCAAAACCCATTAGGTAAATAGATGTTCCAGCAGGTGCCAGGTTAGGTGACAGCAGTGGTGGTGAGCAACACACCCATACTGCAAAACCTTACCATTGTGTAACACCTGGAAATGTAGATAAAGCACAGAGATGGATAGAGGTTACCCTGACTGACTTTTTCTTCCAAATGAAGGCTTGAATTAAAACTTAAGTTCAGTTATAGAAAATTAAAATATTACACTGTTTTTTTGAAACAGAGTCTGGCTCTGTCACCCAGGCTATAGTGCAATGGTGCAATCTCAGCTCACTGCAACCTCTGCATCCAGGGTTCAAGTGATTCTCCCTGCCTCAGCCTCCCGAATAGCTGGGATTACAGGTGCGTGCCACCACGCCTGGCTATTTTTTGTATTTTTAGTAGAGACAGGGTTTTGCCATGTTGGACAGGCTGGTCTTGAACTCCTGATCTCAGGTGATCCGCCCGCCTCGGCCTTCCAAAGTGCTGGGGTTACAGGCATGAGCCACAGCAACCGGCCTAAAATATTACATTTTTGCATAACTCTGATTAAGGACTGAGATTCATTCCTGCTACAGCATTGTCATTCTTCACTAAGTGATAACTTCTGCTAAATGAATAGACAAAGGATTGGGTTACAAAGAACAGTCCCCAAAGTTATATTTAAATGACATGCTCAGAATGTGGTGTAGAAAACTGCCATGAATTATATATGGGGCCTTTGCTTTCAGACCTTCACACAAATATGGGAAAAATGGTTTAATCAGACCGTGTAGCATTAACTATGGTTAGTTCATAAAATTGCATTATGAAAGAAACTATATGTTATGTTTTACGAATTGTGATTTCCTAATCATAATTTTGCATCCGTATCCCTGATGGCAACATGATGCCATGAAACATACAACTCAGTCCTCTCCTGTGTTAAAAGGTAAAATTTTTTCTTTGATTTCCTTCACAACTACAAACACCATTTCCCAAGTAAGTTCTAAACTCAGTCTTTGGTCACTTCAAAGAACTGTTTGTAGTTTAGGAAGAAATGTCTTGTTTTAATAAGAAAATGTAATTTATTGCTCATTCAACATATTAGGAATTCTAACTTGCCTCTCCTGAAAAAGTGTGGGAGTTCACATGCCCAGAAGCCCCTCCCCAATTGCTAGTAAGGCTATTTCCAGTTTGTTTAAATGAACAACAGACAGGATTGCCGTTATATGTATGAGAAGGAAATGGACATTTACATTATATGAATTGAAAACAAAACAAAAAAATTATGTGCTCAACCAAAATGAAAAAATTAAAGACTCCACCTAATTTAATTATTCTTACTGAAAATTTCCTTAATAGAGAACAACTCTTTAAACTGTGCAATATCAGATAATGCAATTGCATTTTATGGAACAAATTGAAATGGATGATATTAGACTTCTACTGAGAGAAAGCTTTAATTTTGATAAAAGCAGTGTCAGGGAGAGTCTGAAGGCAACGGATGCCCTAAAGTAACATTTAAGGGGAGAAGATGGGTTGGAGGGTAAGGTGATGCCACAGAAAGAGAGTGTTGTCTTGGATGAATGTCCTTATTAGTCTCATTAGTAAGATATGCTGGGACCAGAGTGATTAGAGTGAACTCAAACAGTTCTAGTAGACACCTAAAATTTACTACCATGATTCATTTATTCAACATCATTTATTGAGCTTCTACTCTCTCTCGGTATTCAAGATAAAGCAGTGAACAAAATCAACTTAATTCTCTGTTCTCAAAGAATGTACAACTTGGACAATAAATTTATCAGCTAAAAATATATTATGTCAGAATTAAAAGAGCTTCAGAGATAAAGAAAGCAAGGAAAGAAAGCTAGGAGATTGTTGGTGGGTTTCTAATTTTAAATTGGGCATTGGTGGACGGTATAGAAAGATGAAGGAGTGAGCCACACAGCTTTGCTGGGGAAGGGCTTGTTGAAATATCTGAAAAGCGTGATGCTGAATCCAATTTCACTCCAACTACATACGTTGGCCCTCATTCATATTATGTATAGTTCAGTTGAATGCTGGGATGTACAACTCTGTTCTTATAAATTCATGTGTCTATATGTAATACATATATGCACGTATATATGTATATAATTATAAAGAAATATGTATTCATATTTATTTTGTAAATTTTATCACAACATTTTTTTTCATGACAAAAATTTCAATCCATCTAATAGACAGGAATGAGGCGTAATGTATTATACCAGAAAAAAAAATCCTCTTCTTTCTACAGTATTATTCAAAATAAGAGTTTTAAAGCTTATTAGAATGTTTTTTAGTGGGGGGTGTAATTTAGAGACAAAAAGAGAACACCAATTGTTTTATCTCATTATATCATTTTAAAAATAAACTCTCTAATTTAACAAAGACCTACCAAATTTTATAATTGAGAGCTATATTGGTCTTTTAAACTTATCTTTATTTTAATTCTTCAGATGAAACGTATCACAATTCTGCAATATCTTCCTAGTTAAACAAAAAGCATGATATATATTTGTGAAATTCAAAGGACATTGTCAACCCCAATGGAGTTAGATTGGCCCAGATTTGCAACCTCGTTTGTCTTCATAAAGACAGTCTGTCTGTTACACCTCACCTTACACTCTGCAGAAATGCTACATGCAATATTAAGATATTTTTATAGAAAAAAAAACCATGCAGCTTAAGAAAAAATCCTTTCAGTAACAAATCAATGTATTCCAATACATCTACTCAGTAGCTGTAGCTTAACTACGGTTTGGGAGGTTTCATGAAAGAGAGAGAAGGAAATGAAGGCAAGAGGAGTGGGAAGCAAAATTAAAAAAAAATGATACTGCCTAGCTACAAGCTGCAGAGGGAAATTAATATTCAAAAGGTTAAGGTGTCTGTGAAATGTATGTAATGAGTAACACTCATAGTTTGTTACTATAGGTTCATTGCCTCTAATGTTGAGGACGGCACATGGATAATTTACGATTCCCATTGTCCCCTCTGCAGGGATTAATTCTGAATTATTTATGTACCTATATACGCACAGAACTGAAACATTTTAGTTAAAGTCAGCCACTCACTCATAGTCTTGAAATTATGCAGCCCTTGTTGCTAAAAATGATGTTAGCCTCTTGTGATTTAAGTCATAACATTTTATTTTCAGTCCCACTGAGAGAGAAGGCATACAGGAGCGGGGGAAAGATATATTTTTCTAGGGTAAATCTCAGAATGCATTTTTTAAAGATGTAAATAGATAATGGTAATTTCGTTGAGTCAAATTATTGTTGTAGAGAGCATGTAAATAAACCTTTATTTAATTCGTGATTTGTGATTTTGTATTGGTACACTCTAAGACTTGTTTTTATGTGGGTATCTTTAAATATAAAGCCCCAGCATTTCAATAAAGGGAACTCCACCTACGTACTGATTAATCAAAGAATAAAATTTCATTTTTGGAAAAGTGTTCTAATCCATTCAGATTTCATACGCAACCATTTCATTTAGTCAACTGAATTCAGAAAAAGTACTGTTTCCACTTAAACTCCAGTGATTACTCACTGCTATTAAAGACTCCTTTGACTATATCAGAATTAATGTTTTAAAATGCAGGTATTACCCCCTTTTCTCAAAAATAACAGATTGTATTCTGGACTGACAATGTGTTTGATAGGGGCTAACCTTATCAGCATAAGAATATCTTACAATTTTTAATGCATTGAATTTTAAACATTTCATTCAATATGCTTTTTTTTGCAATTTTGGTATAAATTATAGGTCCCCATATACTTAATCAAATTTATTTAAGTGAAAAAATCAAAATGTCTCATATGCAATTATTTTAAGAGAAAAATCTGAATGGAAAAAAAAATAATAAGTCTCCAAACAACTGACCCCAGCCCTTTGGAATTTAGACTGTCTAGTCTCTTCTGATCTTAGAATTTATGTCTCCCTAATAATTAAGGTTCATCTCAAGTAGACATGCCGTCACATGAGGTATTGAGTATGAAAATAGATAAGGAATTAGAAGTATTCAAAGAGCAAAAGAAAAAAATATATATATATGCACACATATAAGACATCAATTTCTCTTTTAGCCCCCACCCCATACAATTCAACAATTGCTAATAAATTAGGAGGAGGGGCATATTGATGTACTGCTTGACTATAACACAAAGAAGTGTAGTTAGCAAAAAGCTGCAGTGGGTAATGAACAGTATTTTAACTCGGCAGTTTAACCTCCGTGTCTGTCAGCTGTGACCTTTTACCAACCCCAATGAGAGTCTGATTTCTCACTTTTGCTACTCACTGCTGGATGAGTGAATGTAGAATTTGACAGCAAGAGGTTTTACATGAAAAGGAAAGGTACTTAAAAAGCATGTTTTGTGATGATAGGCTACATTTATTCACTGTTCATTACGCTTGGTGCAGCAGCCGCGTTGGTGGATTGATTGGGTGTGAGCAGCTTGTCTGCTATGGAAGTGAAGAGGCGTTATTGACCTGCATGGGAGCTGAAGTGACCTCTAGATGACCTCCCTTTCACCTGAAATTGACCTTGAAAACAACGTAGGGTTCGCTCCCATTTAAAAAGGAGGGAAATTCTTCTAACAGCATGTGAATTATTAGAATTGATATATTGAGCATTTCCTTTCCTTCCCCCGCCTTTTTTTTTTTTTTTTTTTTTTTTTTTTTTTAACTTTTACAAAGGTAAATGCTTGTAGGGGGTAAGGCGAGTGTTGGCTTTTAAATTTCTAGACCCTGCAGCTGCTCTGTTTGGTGTTTGCACAGATTTATGGAGAAGGCCAACCAGACTTTGGACTGCTTGATGTAAAATTTTACCATTCATCATTATTGATTAGAGTCCACACTCTATGACAGAGCCCAAACCTTACTATGACAATTGCTATTTCAGTTGTTATGAGCCATAATGGGCCATAGGGATGATTTAAAGGAGCACAATAGCTATCTGTAATTACACATGAATAATCCATGAATTCTACACCACAATGCTTATGATCAGACCTTAACAACCAAGGCTTGAGACATTTATTCTTGTTCTCTTCCTGGCACCTGTGCCAAGAGTTGCCAATTTATGAAAATATGAGCACAACAAGCTTACCCTCTCCCATGTTCAAAGTTAAGTTTTAATTCTTGATTAAAAATAGATAATACCCTTGGAAAGAGATAAAATATTGCATTTTTACTGATGGTTTTATCAGTAATTGAATTTGCTTCTTATTAGAAAAGGATGCCCATTATTATTTCATCAATTAGTATCAAGAAATGTATTAGAAATTTGGCATAATGGTTCTGACAGAATCAGAAGAAAGTAGAACATTTATTATTATTGTTTTTGCTTTTTCAACAAACATTTTACTTGAAGTCTTCATTCTCATATTTGGCCAAATAAATAATTTGAGGAAAAAAATCAAGATCATAGATCAGGTCCTATGATACAATGGAAATTTGATAACTCTTACAGAAGCTTTACACTAACCTAGAAATTTGTATGACATGCCTCGACAGTAAATTATTCTGTAATTTTATGTTAAATGAGGAGATGGAGAAACTATTTGCCCACTGAGCTTAAGCATATGTGCAGCCCCCGAGGCTCAGAGTGCTGGCACAAACATATAACACAAACTAATAAAAGATCACATTTATTAGTGGCTTCTCAAGATAGTTCCATATCTAGAACATATCTCGGAGAGCAGACCATCCTGTGGATATAATAATTTTAAGGGTATTTTTAGGAATGGCCAATTTTTTCGTTGGTACTTTCAGAAGACTCCAACACTTATAGATCCCAAACTGGGAAATCTATGCTAAGTTTTTGTAAGCTTGCTTTTTCTAGTTCTTAGAATTTTTGTAACCAACTGCTTGATTTACTCCACTTGGAGATTTTAATTTCCTGACAATTTATAAAGCAACTTTTGGCAGTGGTTTTGGTCTATCTAGCACATATTCCAGAAAAGTGTCCCGTCTGCCTGGTTTATGACAATATTTCAGTAGTTCAACCTATTTGGAGCATAATAGTGTTGTTTAACATAGATGCACTTTTCATACTATTCAAATATTTACATGCAGGGTTACAGGCTTATTAGCAATCTGGTGAAGTATTTGTAAATCTGGATCAAAATTTTGACAGGATATTTATTGCATTGACTTGACCTATTTTCTTTCTAAAGCTCTATTCCATAATTCTTGTTTCATTTGATGTTAATCCTATGCATAAAAGACAGTAACGAGGATATTTGAACACAATAAAATTCTAGCATCCACACAGGAGGATTCTACTAATCTGATTTTGTTCCTACCTCCCCCAGTGTGTAGGGTGATTACACCTATGACTGTTTCAAAGCTCCATGAAGCCCTAACTTAACCAATGCAAGTTATCTATTACATTTTACTTTCCTCTTCTCTCATTATGGTGATGAACCCCTGCAAGGATCCTCAGCAGGTTAGGGGACTTGCAAATTGCAATTATTCTAATTTAGGATCATGCCATGTTTTTGTTTGTTTGTTTGTTTTTTTAATCCTTGGGAACATTTTTTCTCCATTCAAATGCTTCTAATATTGAAATATGTTTTGAATATTCTGCTTAATGGGCTTCATGGCAAGACTGAATATAAATTTTAAAAAGTAACTAATGTAGAATTAAATAAAGGATGACACAAGCTTTTTGCCAGTCATGTAAATAATTTTTTCCAAATATTATTTCTTCTTAACCATTCACATTTATCTGTACAGCAAATAAACACAAAGCAGTAACATGTTTTCTTCAACAGCAAATTCTTTACAGAATATCACAAAAATCAAGACTTGTAATTGGCATGACATTAGAAATCCATGTACTTATCCAGTGAGCCTCCATCTCATCTTTGTTCCTACCTCTCTATAAAGGATAAGGCAGTTTTGCCCAAAGGAAGAAATAAAAGGGAATCCTCGTTAAAAGGTACATTAACGAAAAAAGAACAGCTTTATTGGGGCATGTGCAGAAAGGGATGTTTGAGTAGTAAATGATAATTTACTTTTGAGGTATATTAAAAAGGTTTAATCTTACTGATCATGAGTTAAATTGGATGTTTTAATCAGTTAGCGAGTGCCAAAAATAATTACGCCAGAGCGCTTAGTCTGCAGAACGTGTACACAAAGCATATAAATCCTTTGCTTCCCCAGGGATTTCTCAGAATAACACACAACTAAAAGACAAAAGTGATATCAAACTCATATAAATTAACATTGCAAATGATCTGAAAAATATAATAAATTACATGATCCCATCACTTTGAATATGTAGCACAAGGAAGGGTGTCCAACACAAATATATGCATTAATCTTTTGTATCCTTCCTAAACTTTTTTGAGTAAACTTTCCTTCCATTTACTTTCTGAAGTTCAATTCAAGGTCATTCCTTTCATTGAGGGAGTTAGGCTGAGTGACCAAGCATAGAAATGTGTGTTTCTTTTAGAAATAAATGTGAAAAATCAGATCATTTTCCTAATGAGCTTTTATTAGGAAAATAAAATAAAGCAGTTGGAACCAAGAAACTTCAGAGGCCTTTGAAGTTCTAAAACTTCTATGATTTTAAAATTAATATTTACCAAAATTCAAAGTAGTTTTGCAAGATGAAAACCAGTATAATAGATAAGCCAGTGTTTAAAATCAATATTTAAAACTAATGTTTTAAAACTATCCGCATTGACACCTCTTGCAAATATCTTTTAAAAATGTATATTCTTTACAAAAAGGTTATTATTTTAAAAGTATATTTTCATAATCAGCTTTTAAACTTCTGTTTGCTGTGTGACTAATTTCTGAAATTTTGATATTATCTGAATAAAATAAAGAAAAAATTGTAAAGAATTAAAAAGCTGTGGATAAACTTATTTCAGCTCTTACATAGTGAGCTTAGATCTGAATTATTTCTAAAATACTAATGACTAAAAAAGCTGAGAGAGAACATGTGCTTTATTCCATTTGTATGAAAAATATAAACATGTGTAATTGTTTCTGTTAAATTTGACACACCTCTTAAATTCTAATTTAGATTTGTTTTTGACATATATGAATTAAGCACATTTTGGCAGTTTGAGTCAATTATAATAATATAATTTAAAAATAATATCTCCACCATTTTTGCCTGTTTACAACTTTTAAAGTGCAAACAGATATCCTAACATAAATAATAAAATCTTTGGCCATAGATTACCTTCAATCACTGACACAAAATATTTTTTCAGTGTTAAAAATGATTAAAGTTCAGGTAGCCACAAAAAATTAAATTTCTTTTAAATGTATATTTCTCTTTCAATGATAGAATTCACCGTAGTGTGTATATATATATACACACACACATCTATATACACATTTATTCAAGTTTGATGTAAAAGCTTATCAGTTTTCTAGAGGTTGATGATTATTGAGAAAGCTGAAAGAAGAGTGGGCTGAGGTTAAGTGAATCATCAGTTATACATCTCATGCTCTTTCCATCGTGTAGCTTAATTGGTTTACACTGATTTTGTACTGGAGTATTTAGGGACAACATAGGGGCTTTTCTGCAGATCTGAACAGCTGCTTGATTTGTTAATGAACAAGATTATCAGTAGCCAATTGCTCACAGCTGAAAAACTGCATCCTTCTGGTTAGTCCACTGGAGAGGGAATTTTTTAAATGTGGCTTTTGTGTTTAACACAGTTGCCTATTGGGTGACTTGGGTAAACCTGCTTGTTCCTTTAGTAACCTAGTTTCATTATATGCAAATTAGAATAGTCCAGACAAATTTTTACCCTTTCTGTAATAGACTTAAGGATGCAATAAAATTACTTCTCTTTAGATCATAGGAACACATGTGGCTCTGTTATCATGAGCTTATGAGCTGTAGCTGTCAGTACTATTTAGGAGGGTCAAAGAGGCCTTTGAGCAACTTGTAAAAGTAGGGATCTCTAACATCAGTGTGTATGTAAGTACCCACATACACATACACACACACGCGCGCACGCACAACACTTTTGCAAACAATATGAGGGTGTTCATATACTTCAGGTTAAGAGATCCTGCAATATAATTATATTGAAATAAATTTCCTTTAATACTCATAAGAATGCTAAGTTAAAGAGAAATAAGTCTTCTAACTAATCATATGGGAAATAACCAATTAGGTACGATGTTAAAGATCAATTAAATATTTTCCCCCAAATAATAGACCAAATCAAATAGACAATATTGCAAAAGAAATATACACATTCATTTGCATTGCTTCTTTTAGTATCAGGATCATTGAAAGGCTATTTTGTATTTACTCGCAAGATGTATTAATTTCATCAAATATGCAGTTTTCTTTTTTCTAGATTTTCAGAATAATTTCAATGGTCAGCTAAATCATGGATATATATATATATATATATGTTCTAATATTAATTCTGGAAATGTGATTTAGAAGTGAATTGACTGCTCTTCAGTGTGTTATCTATTATCTTCTCCTATTCCAGTTAAACATTACCTGATGCAAAAGATGCTTCGAATGGCTGGAAAGTCAAAGAGTTTGTTTTTAAGCTTTATTTGCCATGCAGTTAATACAATTCCATTCAAAGAATAGATGCAAAATAATCAATTGCTGAAATATGAAAGGTGATACCCCACTGAAGTTCTGAAAACAGATGATGATACTTCAGATGATACATTTAAATGTAATAAAATTAACTTCTCAATTTTAAAAAAATTTAATATGTGATTATTAATGAACACATTATTATTTTCCCATTTCCAGGAAGTATTATCTTTGTGCAAAATAAGAATTCTGTTTGATTTCTTTTTATTTAACCTGAAATTTTAAAACATACAGAAAACAACCTCCATGGTGGTCAAGCATTATAATCATTACCTTGCATATAACCCCTAATTTTCTTGCCCCTATCTTTATTCTGATTAAATCTAAATCTCTTCCTCCTTTGTCCCCACACCCATACTATTGAATTTGGCTAGTGAAAAACACTCCATCATATGGACTGGTCTCATTTTATATTCATGTTCGTGGCCTGCAGTGGGCCCTTAATGATCTCATGTGATAGTTAAATATGTCTTTAGTACATTCGCACTTCTATTCTCCTAGACAAGTAGTTCACATTTTGTTACTCCTCAAGTCTCTACACCCTTTCTGTCTTCACTCTCAGCTGATGACATTTTTTCCCCTTCACTGAAAAAGCTAAAGAAATCAGAAGAGAACTTCCAAAGAATCTACCCTTCACATTTACCAGAACATGAACGCTTATACTCCGCTTTCCTGCCTGATGTCATTTTTCAAGTCCATTTCCAAGTTGTTTTCTAAATAGAACTCTGACTTTCACACAAGTTCCCATCATTCCCCTCTACTCAAGGGGAATGAGTTTTATCCAGGAGTTTTGGGGAATGAGTTTTATCCAGGAGTTTTACCCATCCTTCACGTCCATTGTTCACTCTTTGGTGGACTTTTCCCATTAGAACACAAATATGCTGTTATTTCTCACATCTTAAGATGACCTTTTTTTCATCTTTTGTTCCCTTATATGCAAAACCCCTCAACAGACTTTATTCTGTGTCCTCTCTTCTCATTCTCTATTAAATTCACTCTAGTCTGCATTCTCACCACCACAACTTCTACCACCAAATTCATCTCTTATTGCAACTCCCTGATACTCAATGCAATGATCACTTCCCAGTTTTTGTCCTATTTAACTTACCAGAAATAAAAAACACAGTTGATCATTCCCTCTTCTTTGGTGCACTTTCCTCACCTGGTTTCTAGGTCACAGTCTTTTAGTTTTCCTCTTACCTGACTGGTGCCTCCTTTGACATCTCCTTTACTTCTTCTTCCTCCTTTCTCAAGCTTTTAATTTGGATCTTCCCTAGAACTCATTCTTTGATCTTCTCTTTTCTGTATCTATGCCCCCTTCCTTGGGATCTCATATAATCCCATAGCTTTCAAGTAGCATATGCTCGCTTACAACTCTCAGTGTATATTTCTAGCTTAAATATCTCTCCTAACCAGATGACCTGACATAGTCATGTAAATATCTAATGGGCAAATTCAATATAAAACCTGATATGATCTCTACAAAAGTCAGTCTACTTACAGCCTTTTACTCTCCACCTTTTGACAGTTTTTTCCTTCAGTTATTCAGGACAAAAGCCATCCTTAATTAATCTGTGAATCCCACCAGTTTCACCTTAAAATATTCAGAATCTAACCACCTCTTACTACCTCTGCTGTTACCATCCTGAACAGAACCATTATCTTCTCCCACTACCACTGCAATACCCTTCTAGCAGAACTACCTGATTTTATTCTTCACCCCTGCAGTATTATTACTACAGCAACCAGAGTGATCCTACAACACATACTTGTGATTATGTCATATCACTATCCAAACTCAGCAATGACGCTACATTTCTCTTAGCATATAGTCAAGATTCTTAGAATGACCTCAGAATCCTGATGTTAACTAGAGCTTATTTCATCTATTTTCCATTACTTTCCCTTTTTCTTCTTTATTCAATTCCAGTCACATTGAACTACTTGGTTTTCTTCACTGGAGTCTGTATTAGTCTGTTTTCACACTGCTCTAAAGAAATACCTGAGACTGGGTAATTTACAAAGAAGAAAAGTTTAATTGACTCACAGTTCTGCATAGCTAAGGAGGCATCAGGAAAATTACAATCATGGTGGAAGGTGAAAGGGAAAGCAAGGACTTTCTTTACATGGAGGCAGGAGGGCAGGGAAAAGTGCCACAGTTTTAAAGCATCAGATCTCATGAGAACTCACTCACTATCATGAGAACAGCATGAGGGAAACCGCCCCATGATCCTTTCACTTCTGACCAGTTCCCTTTCTCAACATGTGGGGATTACAATTCAAGATAGATTTTGGTGGGGACACAGAGCCAAACCATATCGGAGTCATTTCTCTAGCTATTTCCTCTATCTAAAACACACTTCCTGTAGATATTTATTTAACTAATACATTTTCTCCAAGTCTTTGCTCAAATCACATCTTATCAATGAGGCCTAAAAAACACATATAATGCTATATACTGAACTTCTTCCCCAACTCTCTCAATCCTCTTCACCCTTTTCTAATTTGCCTTCATGTTCATAGCATTTATTATCTTCTGCCTCATTATATAATTTATTTATTTATTACATTTATGTTTAGTTTGTTTTCTATTATCAGTTCAGAAGTTACAGGTCGATCGGTTGGTTTGTTGATGTATAACTGCTTCTTAAATCCATGTGTAACACTTACTCAATAACAATTTGTTAATTTAATGAAATGTGGTTTTAAAAAGGCATGAACCTGAAACATATATATATACACACACACAAAATATCCTTTTGAAAGAGTTCTTGCCCTTAATCCCAGCACTTTGGGAGGCCAAGGTGGGTGGATCACCTGAGGTAGGGAGTTCGAGACCAGCCTGGCCAACATGGTGATACCCCATCTCTACTAAAATTACAAAAATTAGCCAGGCATGGTGACAGGTGCCAGTAATCCCAGCTACTTGGGAGGCCGAGGCAGGAAAGAGTTCTTATTAAAAGTCTCAAAAACTGTATGTTTTGCTTGGCGAACCTCTATTTTAAACCTAAACATTTCAGTTAACTAACCCAACTGTCTGAATTCTTTAAATATTTATTAAACACTATCACTGTGATAATAATAGTGTCTGGGTTTCAGGGGATTCATAGACAGAAAACAGAGATATCTGCCATGGTAAAATACACTACAATTTATGTTGTGGTAGAGTCACACACAGAATCTTATGGTAGCATGGGCCACCTAAACTGTGGACTTCTCCACTGACTGGAAATGCTAGTTATTGGCTGATTTTTACCTGACTGAAGCTTGGAGATTTATTCTTTGGAGAAATTCAACTAGAAAGCTTCTAGATTAGGAACATTATGAATGCCAAAGGGTAAATCTGACTTACTATACAGAAATCTGAAATACTAAAAAAAAGTTCATATACTTACTAGTGAACCCACCCCATCACCACCCCCCACACACACACACACAAAGAGAGAGAGAGAGAGAGAGAGAGAGAGAGAGAGAGAGAGAGAGAGAGAGAGAGAAGAGAATAAAGATCCTAAAACACGTTCCATCAAGTCTATGGTTCTATAGCTCCGAGAAATAAGTCCTAAGGATTCTTTTCTGATTAAACTGAATAACCCTTGAGGAAAAACTGGGTGACATTTGAGGGTTTCTCCAATATAAATGACATGTCTCTTCCCAATCATACTTGTATGAAATCAATTACTCAATAAGCTCTGGCAATAGACACAGCTTCCAGATAGATTTTTGTGCTTTATTCTTAAATAGATATAGATATAGGAAAACAGATTCTTTCAGAAATTTGAGGAAAATCTCTTATTGAAAAGGAGAGACAATTTTTTTTTTTTTTTTTTTTGAGATGGAGTCTTGCTCTGTCGCCCAGACTGGAGTGCAGTGGCCGGAGCTCAGCTCATTGCAAGCTCTGCCTCCTGGGTTTATGCCATTCTCCTGCCTCAGCCTCCCGAGTAGCCGGGACTACAGGCGCCCACCACCTCGCCCGGCTAGTTTTTTGTATTTTTTAGTAGAGACGGGGTTTCACCCTGTTAGCCAGGATGGTGTTGATCTCCTGACCTCGTGATCCGCCCGTCTTGGCCTCCCAAAGTGCTGGGATTACAGGCTTGAGCCACCGCGCCTGGCCGACAATTTTTAAAATTAGAAATAAAAAGTACTATTTGGAGCCTAGGATAATTTCAAGGGGGTAATGTCTCCCTTGTGTTGACTAAGATAAGGAATAGAGATTAGGGTTTAAAGTTGGAGAAGGTTCAGGGGTGTCATTCAATAAGTCAGTGAGTTAATATAAATTATATGCTGACTTCATGTTCAGTGTAGTTGTGAGTCATGGGGGTTAGATGAAGAATTACCAAGTCTGAAGTTACTGTTTGATATTTAAATCACAATACATTTTCCTATGCATAGATCTTGAGTGCAAAGGAATGGCCTGGGGTGGGATTGTGTATAACTGGTGGTTGAATTAATAGGCATCGATGAGCATAGGCAAGAGAAAAAGATTGGGGGCGTGGTGGCTCACGCCTGTAATTCCAGCATTTTGGGAGGCTGAGGTAGGCGGATCATCTGAGGTCTGGAGCTCCAGACCAGCGTGACCAACATGTAGTAACACTATCTCTACTAAAAATACAAAATTAGTTGGGCATAGTGGCGCATGCCTGTAAACCCAGTCACTCAGGAGGCTGAGGAAAGAGAATCGCTTGAACTCAGGAGGCAGAGGTTACAGTGAGCCGAGATCGCACCACTGTACTCCAGCCTGAGCAACAAGTGTGAAACTGCATCTCCAAAAAAAAAAAGAGAGAGAGAGAAAGATAAAACTGTAAATACAATTTAGAAAATATGAGATCTATCATAATTTTCAAAAAATCTATTTTATAACATGTGTTAATCATAAAAGCACTTAAAAAATAAAATTAGGGATTGGGAAACAAATGTACACAAGATATACTCCATTTCTTCCTCCCAGGACCACCAGGTAAACATTTCTAAGACTTTGAAAAGTTTTTCTCTATTTATATTTATTTTAAAGTTAAATTCTACTTTTAAAGACTTTATATAACACACAGCTTGAATAAATTTTAGAAAGTTTTAATTATTTAATTAGTATATACATTTATTGATGGAATTCACTGTTTTCTATATGTTGTAATTCATGAAATGATACACCTCTTGTATTAGTCTGTTTTCACACTGCTATAAAAAGATACCTGAGACTGGGTAATTTATAAAGAAAAGAGGTTTGATCGGCTCATGGTTCTTCATGCTGTGCAGAAAGCATGATGCTGGCATCTGCTGGGCTTCTGGGAAAGTATCAGGAAACATAATTATGGTGGAAGCTGACGGAGAAGCAGGCACATCTTACGTGGCAGGAGCAGGAGCAAGATGGTGGGGGGAGGCGCTACACAATTTTAAACAACTAGATCTCATAAGAAATCGTTATCGCCATGACACCACCAAGGGAGCTGGTGTTAAACTATAAGAAACTGCCCCTATGATGCAATCACTTCCCACCAGGCCCCACCTCCAACACCCACGATTACAATTTGACATGAGATTTGAGTGGGGACACAGATCCAAATCATATCACCTCTCTATATATACTCTAAGTATACATTCAGACCCTTGATATTTAAAGCCTGCCAATGGCAGACTACAAAGATAGAGGAGCAAATTTCTAACTTATAAAATATACTATTTAAACTAAAATTAAAAAATTATGAGTTAAAAAACGTATCATACCAGGTGGAATTGAGTAGCTTTCAGTAATCCACTGTTCCCACAGAGAATAACTAGGGAGAATATGACAAAACACTCAAAGCATCTGTTTGAAGGCATTGGAAAACTGGTAAGTCACCAAGATTGGAGAGTCGAAGACACTAGAGAGGGGAGAATCTTCAGTGAGCCAGCTGACTTTTATAGCTGATTTTATCATGGCACATTTGCCAGTTGTAGGGTTGGGCAGGAGTCTGAGAATTGGGGCTTTGGACTAAAAGAGTGCTACTTCTAGGAAACAGAAAAACCGACAGAACTGGTAATCCTTAGGGCTCCTTTCTGGTAAGATTTCTGGTAAGGTGGGTTCAAATATATGACTGGGTTTTACCTTAGAAGAATGACTAAGTTATGAGACTGTGTAGAGTAGAAGGCTAAAAGCTAATATAAAATCTCTAAAAAGTAGGTCAAGATTTTCACCAGGCTCTAAAAGTAAACTTAGAATATGAGATCTTCAAAGAAAATGAGACCCTGTTGTATGAAATACAAAAGAGAAATAAAACTCACCTTTGCTAAGCCACATGAAGGCTGCAATGCAGCATCAAAGTAGCACACCCTTTGACTGGTTTAAGGAGATTAGTTTTTCCCCTTTCTGTCTATCAAAGAAAAATTCATTTGCAGGCTCCACAGTTTTTATTAAAAATTTCCAGCACTCAATCAAAAATTACTTAGCACATCAAAGATAAAACCACATGCCTGAAAACCAAAAGAAAAACAGAATTAAAAAAACAAAACCATAATCCACAGATTATCCAATTTTCAGCAGTAACAGGCAGGAATTCTGAAATAATTATGATAAATATATTCAAAAATATAAGTGAAGTGAAGATAGATGAAAATGTTGACAGTGAACTAAAACCTTCAAATAAAATCAAATGGAAATTCTAACACTGTAAAATAAAATATCTGAAATTAGAAACATAGTAAATGGAATTAACAACATATTAGACACAAAGGAAGACCGTTCAACAGAATAGAATAGCTCTAGGTCGATAGAGTATATCAAAATTGATAAACAAAGAAAAGGAGGGAAATGGAAAGACACATCCACGGAAAATTATTAAAAATATGGGACAAATGAAAAAGCCTAATGTGTGTAAACTGGACTTGCAGAAGGAAAGGAGAAAGAGAGAGAATGGGAGCAAAACAATATTTGAAGAGATACTGGCTGCGAATTTTCCAAAACTTATAAAATACACCAACTCGTAGATTCAAGAAATATTGCAACTATCATGCAGAATAATTACAATTAATATGATACCAAAGCACACCATAGGAAAACTGCTAAAAAGCAAAAAGAAAGCTAAAAATGAATCTTCAGAGAATGAATGAATTACAACCACACACAAAACATCTATGAATATAAAAACATATTTTTAAATGAGAGAAGCCAGGCACAAAATCATACTACTGCATAATCACATTAATGTATTGTTCAAAAATAGGTAACACTAATTATTTTGCTACAAGTCAGGAGAGTGCACACTGTCTAGAAAAAGGTGACTATGAGTGGCATCTGGGATCTAATAATGTTCTAGGTTTTTTTTTTTTTTTTTTTTTTTTTTTTTTTTTTTTTTTTTTTTTTTTTGAGATAGAGTCTTGTTCTGTCTCCAGGCTAGAGTGCAGTGGCACCATCTTAGGTCACTGTGACCCTCTGCCTCCCGCATTCAAGTGATTCTCCTCCATTAGCCTCCTGAATAGCTGGGGCTAAAGGCGCCCGCCACCACGCCAGGCTAGTTTCTGTATTTTTGGTAGAGATGGGGTTTCACTATGTTGGCCAGGATGGTCTTGATCTCCTGACCTTGTGATCCACCTGCCTCAGCCTCCCAAAGTGCTTGGATTAAAGGCATGAGCCACTGCACCCATCCTGTTCTTGTTTTTTATCTTGCTGGTAAAACAGGTGTGTTCATTCTGCACAAATTCATCAATATATACATTTAGAATAATTAGTTTTTCTCTATGTATTTTACACTTTACTCAAAGTTTACATTTTAAAAAATAGATCCACTTGAGCATTAAGTCCTTGGTCAATGGGTTGGATGGAAAATAGTAGTTAACTAAGAATCAGTTAGAAAAGCAAGATTCAACCCATTGGGACTGTCTATCTAAGTACAAGTCTCAAAAGCATAACAAAGAAATGAAATAATTATAATTATTAAATAGTCTTGAGAAGTTACTAAATGAATACTATGGCCAGTGCAGGAGGTTGGTTAAAAAAAAAAAAGGTTTTAAACCTCGTAAGATTCCGCCTTTGGCATATTGACAATGCTTTACCTAAAGGTAGTAAAGGATAAGTCAGGCAAGAATTTTAAGATTTAATGTGCTGCCTAAGAAACCAAAAACAAGGAAACATTATAATCATCTCTTGTTTTTAAAGTAATAAGCATATACAGTTTTATCATTTTTTAGCATAATGCTGCCAACTGCATAATTTTCCAGTTAATTTCCTTCTTTTCAGTCTTTCTAGAGTGTTTGACAGTTTTTAAATAATGGTATCAGAATTTGAGTGAAAATAGAAAACAAAATGTGAAATGCTCAAGTAAATGGGTGTGTATATGTTTAGAGATAGAATTAAGATTTACATTTTTTATAAAAGCATATAATTCTATCTTATTTATAGGAGTTATAGATATGTTATATGATAAGAGATGTGACAGAAAAGCTGGTGCAGCAGCAATAATAGTAGGTGACATATTAGCAGTATAACCAAGTGCCAACCAAAGTCTTTCACAGTTACTATGCCAAGACTAAAATAGAAATCAGACACATGTTTCTATCAGATGGAGTTCATTGGTAAGATGCAGCTGTTGCCTTCGGCACAGAAATTGAAGATAAATAGATTCATACTTTAAGAGGTTACAGTATCTTCTGATAATCTAAATGCAGGTTACATTTTTGAATAACATGAAGCATCAAATAATATGAAATTAGGTGATTTCAAATATCTTGTCGAGTTGTAGGGATTCTCAAAGCATACATCAGACATCTCTACATAGTGATTTCTATTCAATTCAATTAACTCTTACTAAGTACAGTAGAAGAGACTGATAGTTGCCTCCCAATATCCATTCTCTCCTTCTTGTTTAACAATAGAATCTCAATTTTTAATAAGCTGACATGCTCCCAGCTAAAAGACTACATTTCTCAGCTTCTGAAGCAGATGTAGATATGTGACCAAGATTGGGTCAAAAGGTTATAATGATCTGGGCATGGTGGTTCACGCCTATAATCTCAGCACTTTGGGAGGAAGAGGTGGGCAGATCACTTGAACCCAGTAGACCAGCCTGAACAATTTGGCTAAAGCCCGTCTCTACCAAAAATACAAAAATTAGCTGGGTGTGGTGGTGTGGCCTGTAATCCCAGCTACTCGGGAGGCTGAGGCAGGAGGATCACTTGAACTCGTGAGTCGGTGGTTGCAATGAGCCAAGATCACATTACTGGACACCAGCCCGGGCAACAGAGTGAGATCCTGTCTCAAAAAAAAAAAAAAAAAAAAAAAAAAAGTTATAATGAAGCATTATTTACTTGAAGAAGAGTAAATCCCTCCTCCTCTTGCTGCCTGGAATGCACATGTGACATCTGGAGTTCCACTAGCCATCTAGGATTACAGGGGCACATCCTAGGGGTGACAGAGGGATGAACTAAAAGGAAGCTGGTATCTGAAGCAACTAGTGGAGCTGTCAAAACAGCCCTGTTCAGCCTATCTCAGGGCATTTTAAACATGAGCGAAATCAACTTACTAGCTCACTAACATTTAGGATAGAGATATGCAATATGCAGCCACACCTAAGCCTGATACAAGTAGATGTTAAATATAGAAAGTGGTGAGTACTTGCTGTTGTATGAAATACAAAAGAGAAATAAAACTCACCTTTGCAAAGTGGAGGGAAACTTAGAATTTAATGTGATGACTGGAGGTATAGACATCTTCATTCATGCTTTTCTTAGTAAGTGAAAAATGATGCTTTGGCCATAAACATAATCCAATCACACCTCTCTGATCTAATTTAAAGAAGACAATTTAGATTTAATATCTGCAATAATTAAGACCTCAAATGAAGACTAAGACTAAAATAAGTCAAGATCTCATTGGTTAAAATATCTGGACCACCACATGAATACAGTAGACACGTGAAGAATAAACTCAGATCATCACTTTTACTCATTAAATTTATTCAGGACACTGTGCTGTGTGGGAATATATGATCCATTAGATTGTACGGTAATCAAATGATCACATAAAGATGAGCCTAGGTCAGTTGTAGACAACACAAAATACCACACCAACCATTCTTCAATTCACACTGTTATATAAATCTGTTGTAAGATTCATTTAAAATAAGATATGCTAAGGACCATGATTCCTTCATTGAAATCACCACCAATATTGCAACAATATTGGGTTCTTTAATTTGTGTTCCATTGAGTAGCAACAAAAAAACAGAAATTCCATATTTACAACTCTGTTATATCAGAAAATATGCCCTGGAGTTTTAAGATTAATGCATAATTGTCTTCTGCTCCTGAGAGAAAAATCCTTCTCTGCGTTTGTTTTTCAACAAAAAGTAAATAACAGTAGAAAACATCCTTTGTTCATTCAGGTTTAGAATTAATAAGTTCAGTTTGAGTGGAAATTTTGTAACCAAAGCATTTAGAAGCTTATTATAATGAAAGAAATGCAGAAATACCTGTTCCAGCCAAATATTATATACAGTATATGGGAAAAACAGCTACCATTCTGCCATGGAAAAACTTATATTTAAGTCACATTCAATAGAGGTTTCCTCCTTCAGACACTTTTAAACATATCCAAATCATATATCCAAGTAGGCATAGGAATTACACTTCAAACATCTACTATGGGTACCCCCATTTTGCCTTGAAAATTGCACTACGCTTCCTCATTCTCTAACTCTGATGAACATTTTTGTGATTTCCTGGTTTTCATGCCCGCTACTGACTCAATGCCTCTGGTCTAATATTTAAGGATGCAGATTCTTCGCAACTCTTCCTATTTAAGAGTTGGAGTCTATTTCCCCACACAATGCATCAAGACTAGTCTTGTGACTAGTAACAAATGTAACAAACTTGAAGTTCTGCAAGTTATGGACCCTAGACCTCAAAACATCTAGCAACTTCTGCCTTCACCCCGACTGACAATGTTGCCCTAAGACTATCATGTGAAGAGGAGTCCATTAGACTCCTGGAGGATAAGCAGCCATATGGAAAATGGAGGCTACCCAGCCAACAGTCCGCACCATATGCCAGACATCTGACTTAGACCATTTTGGCCGTTGTAGCCTAGCAGATTTTCCAGTGCAGAGGTCCCCAATCCCTGGGCCACTGACCCATACTGGTCCATGGCCTGTTAGGAACCAGGCCCCACAGCAGGAGGTGACCAGTGGGTGAGGGAGCATTACAGCCTAAGCTCTGCCTCCTGTCAGATCAGCTGTGGCATTAGATTCTCACAGAAGCAGGAACGCTATTGTGAACTGCGCATGTGAGGGATCTAGGTTGTGTGCTCCTTACAAGACTCTAACTAATGACTGATGATCTGAAATGAAACACTTTCATCTTGAAACCCTCTCCCACCCCCACCCCATATGAGGGATCTAGGTTGTGCGCTCCTTACGAGACTCTAACTAATGACTGATGATCTGAAATGAAACACTTTCATCTTGAAACCCTCTCCCACCCCCACCCCATGGCCATGGAGAAATTGTCTTCTATGAAACTGGTTCCTGGTGCAAAAAGGTTGGGGACTGCTGCTCTAGTGGAATACAATTGCTTGAGAAACCAGCAGATGAAATCAGTAAATGAGCTGTCCAAAATCATAATAGATAGTAATCATAATAGTGAATTTAGTGTTTTAAGCTCCTAAATTTTGAACTGGCTTGTTAGACAGCAATAGATAGTAGATAAGATACTTAATCATTCTCTTTCCCAATACACCCTTGGAGTAATGACCTGGATTTGGACCATCTTGAATAAAATCTTAGATGGCAGTCAGATTCACCAGGAAAGATTCCTTTTTAATTCTTAAACAAAAACTATAATAATTCTGTACTTGAAAATGGCCATAGAAAGATGAATAGACAGGGACAAAATTTATAGCCTAAAGTGAACTACAGAGAATTGATTCAATAGATAATTTAAGAATAAATATAATGTACAATGTAAACTATATGGGCAAACATACCAGAAAGTATACAATGTTGACATATAAACATCCTGTGGTTGACATATAAACATCCTGTGGTTCAGCAGCTACCAAGATTTCTTCATTTGGGAATTGGTGAGATCTTTAACCAGAAGACCTCAAATAGTTTCTCCTTACTCATACTGCTTTGAATTCCATTCTTTTATCACAAAGGTTTGGTTTTAACCTATAAACACATTTTTATCTAATTTTCAAACTTACTTGCTGATTGCAGCATAAGTTTGGCTTACCTGCAATTGCTGAATACCTAGTCTCAGTTTCCTAGATATCATCAATCAAGATACCATAGTATAAACTATTTCTCATGCCGAATACCAGAATACCAGTGAGTATATCCATGTAATTGCAACAAGTACTTTTATAACATGTAACGATTTCTGCAAAATGTTTCCTTAAAAACGGCATTCATGAAGTGACTGATGCAATTATGACCCTAGAGGTAGTGCAGTGTTTCTGCCTTTCTACAGAAAAAAAAAATGTACTAGGCTGAGTGTGACATTGAAGATTTCTTTACTCATAGGTCCTTTCTTTCTTAATTGTCCCTTTTTGTTTAAAATTAAGTGCTCCAGATTTAGATTCAAAGCATTGCACTAACTGTTCTACTTAAATCTTGCTACACAGTCATTTATGTTCACTTACAGATCATTTACAAAGTCTCCCAGCTGCTTCCCCTAACTAATTGTCCATGATTCCATATTAAAAACTCTCTTACCACTGTTGGACTTTTGTGAAATTCCACTGTCTAGCTAAGTAAAAATGAAAACATTTTTAATAACTCTCCCCTCCCACTTAGTAAATCCTTAAATATTTTCTCCTTTCATGGAATTCCAGGAATATGCTCCTCTGTATGTTACTGGAAAATCATGTAGAAAAATTTACATTTTATATAAATCTTCAGCCAAAATCAAGCTCAAGTAACATAAAAAGTCCAGAAATATAATGAAATTTTCATCAACATAAACCACATTTTACATGTTCAATAATAGAAAGACAAGACTAGAGCCTTCTCTTGCAAACCTTCTCTCTGCACATCTGGGCCAATTTATCAATCAAGTCTGCCCCACTTGCTAAGTTAATTCCTATTTCTCATCAAAAGGAAGATATGGTACCTACTCCAGAGTAATGCCATAGTAATTTTACATAAAGTCTGACTTTGATTTTTATATTGTAATTTGTAACCCAGATTTAATCATTGGTCTCTGGACATTTTTCTGAAAGGGCATATGAATCCACCTTATTTTCAAGTTCTAGAAATTAGTCCCTTCTTGGACTCCTGTGTCCTCTGAGAACTAAGCTCTGCCTTGCTCCTGTCAGACCTTTCAGTGACTAGTGTAGAGGTCTCAGCCTAAATTCATCCAGAGGCCAGGCAGAAACAGTAAATGAGACAGGCAAGATGTAAGACACTAGAGAGTTTTGGACTTGCATGTCCCAAATAAAAAGTACAACTGCTTTAGCTGTGACAGATTGTTGCCATATAAGAAAACTAAATCTGTTATTTTTTGGTCTTCCAATTATTCTGAGAGAGACCAGAAATCCATATTTATTCTGAGAAATTTTCCAATTTTTTTAAGTGTTGGGAACTAATGCAATAATAAAACTTTGGTCCAAAATCACACACACACACACACACACACACACACACACACACACACACACACACTCCTGCAGGCAGAACCTTGACCTAGGGGCTCCATTATGAAAATTTTTATAAGAATAAAAATATGAATAAGGGGAACTCTTTCTTGGCAGAAATGTAGAGATATTTTTGAGTTAGACAAGAAATAGACTCCCTTATTGTTCTGGGGGCTGTCCTCTGCATTGTAGGATATTTGGCTTCATCCTTGTCTTCTACCTGCTGGATACCAGCAGCACCTCCCCCATCCATTTGTTATGAAAAAATGATTCATAATATTCTGGGTCGGCAGCATGGCCACTGCTGAGCATGCCCACTGTGGGAGCACACTATGTTCAAATTCTAGTAGTCCCATGGCTACTTACTTGCCATGTGACTTTAGGTAAATTAGTTAAAATCTCTGTGCCTCGGTTTCTTTGTTTCTAAAGGAGAGTGATTATAAAAATAGTAGTACTTATCTCATAGGTACTTCATGAGTTAAATGAGCTAATTTCTACAAATCTCTTAGATCAGTGACTGATACGTATTAAATGCTTTATATATGTTTATTGAATAAATAAATTTCCTATAAAGGCACTGTCTTTGCATCATCTTTGCAGTGAACAGCTAGAAAGAACACAATTGTCCCTCATTAAGCATCCTAGAAATTCCCACAGGGACCAAGTAAAATGTACAAATCTATCAGGCCAGGTCACTAGATGAAAATTTACAATGCAAGAGGAATATCACGCCACAAGAAATTCTGCAAGAAAGCTTAGAATTATTCCACTTTTTTTCCCCTTTGCTAAATGGTAGCTGGGATTGTTCAAAGAGAGATTTTAGAATGGAATTATTCTGTTAAGACTATCTTTAAAAGAAACAAAAACTTTACCTAAAATAAGAGAAATACATTGTAAAGGAAGTTTTAAATTACTATTTCAGAAGCAGTCAATCTTTGGATATACGCAGTAGGTGTGTCAATGGGTTAAAAGGAGTAGAAATTATCTCCTCCCCATTGTTTCTCTAGATTGTCAATATAGTCACAAGTGAAAAATAAGATATGTCAGAGATGTGAATTCATAAAAATCAGGGAGGCCACCCATCACCTGCAACATCATGAGAAGTTATAACACTAAAATGACTAATTCTTACGGTCAATCTTCATTTCCCAGAATCATCCTTAATAAAATCATGGGAAAGGAGATAATATCTGACACTTACTGAATGTTACTGATAAACATTCATTCAAAATCCATTTTACTATCCACAGTTGTTAAGATTTGTCTAAGACTCACTGGCTCTCAACTGGGAGTGATTTTGCTCCCATGGAAACATTTTGGTTGTCACAACTGGATGGAATGGTGCTACTGGCATCTGGTGAGTAGAAGTCAAGGATGAGGCCAAACATCTTACAATGCAGAGGACAGCCCCCAAAAGAAAAGAGTTATTTGATCCAAAGTATCAATAATTCTGTGGATGAGACACCCTGCAGTAGAGGGGGGATGAAGCATAACCTCTAACTTGGCCTAAATGAGGAAACCAAAAGTTGCATTTTAACAGAGTTCCACTCCATAATACTGACAATTTGTTTTGCAGCATAATCTGAAGCAAACAACATAATTTTAGTTTCAGGCAAATCTGGTATAAATCCTACTTCCTCCACCTATTAACTACATGAGTTTGGGCCCATCTGTACCTCAGTGGGTACAGAGATATTGGTGGCATCTACTTCACAGAGTAATTACTGGAAATAGTAAGTCATTGTATGCAAAGTGCCTAGAATAGTGCCTGCCCATGGGAAACACTATATGTAATTTAAACATTAAGTAAATGATGAATAACTAAAACAGGCATAAAATGCCTATCTTTCTATGTCAATTCCTCCTCTTTTAACCTTAGTGGTGAAACAGGAAATAAGACATTGATTGTAGTCATAGTGAGGAGCATAATTATTTGACAACATTGGATTTGTTCTTCTTCAGTGCATTTCATTGTACTACAATATGGCTCACCTCCAACTGTGTCTGTTTATGAAGTATGTACTGTTTACAGAATGCTAAGTGATGCAAAGATGGATAACCTGATTCCTATGTCTTATTCCTATGTCTTCCCCTGATTCAGAAATTCCTAACTGTTGAAAATTAAACTTTGTCTCACATGGAACATCCCCTGCTTTTGTTCCTTTCATTCATGGCTCAAATTCAAATAAACGTCACACTTGACATCATCATAGCTCTATACAATTGTATGCTGTATTTGCAAAGAATAAAATTTTAGTGAAAAGATCTCAAGATCTATAACGTACCAAAAAGATATATACATTTGCCAATTGGTTTTCTAAATTGGCTGCTTGTATTTTTCTGAAATCTCTATTTTTCTCTGTCTTTCACCTTTACCAGCAGTCTTCTCAACAAAGCCTTATCAGATACTTCAGAACACTTTCCCTTCTCTGAAGGCTGAAATAAGAATGAAAAAGTGTATTGAAACACTCACACATTGTGATGTTTATGGTGGAGTTGTGTTCTCTATAATCGGGGCTTTAAGATTCATTGGGAATAAAAAATCTGTTTACTCTGCTGGAGGAATTAGGCTCCGTAGAAATTGTTTTAGTTCTCTTTGTTTATAATGATTTGTTAGCTCTTGACTGCAGAAATAATTTTGTTGTTTACATTAATCTATGGTGGCAGTATTAACTTCACATCATACATAAATATAATTATTGATCATTACCAGCTGTAATTCAGTGTTAGAATTACAGATTTACATAATTGTGCTATTAAGTATAAACTTGAACTTCATATCTGGGGTCACAAATAACTGGAGGCAGTAGAAATGGAAAATTCTGATTATATGTCATTCATATTTTAATATACGCTGTTGCAATTTTGATCAGTGTTAATGTAAATATTTTTATGTACTTTACAGAAATGAGATGCTAATGGGTGGAAATTACAGCAATATTGATCTAGCTAATAAAATGTAATACATTAGTAAGAAAGATATTTATTATATGCTTCAACTATTACTATACATCATCTGCCTAAGGAACATGAGCTGTGTCACCAGCAAAAAAAATGTTTGAACCAGACCCTACAAGCTTCTCCCCATTCACAATCATGGTTTTTCTGCTGAATCTTTTATGCTGATGTGGATTCAACAAGAGCAATGCCATTTCTAAAACATGCAACTATTCTCTCTTTATGTAATTATTGCATGGAAAACATTCTATAATAATCAACAAACAAAGACGTCTAAAAATACTCTTTAAGATGCTACACATGTCTGCATTGTTTAAGTCTCAATAAACGTGCCATGTGTAAACTATATAGTCAGGCCTAATTTTTAATCTTAGAACTCAATGAGCTAAAATGCCTAAAAAGAATCCAATACTTGGCAAGCAGAACTTCAAATGAAACAATTTGGGCTTTGATGTCAAAAACTCAATAGACACCTAACTTATTAACACTAAATTGAGATTTACATTTTGAAGCTATTTTCTTAATTTATAAAATCAAAACGGAAAAGAAATTTAAATATTAGATAAATTACTAATAAATTACTTGTTTTCTGTTACTAATTCATGTATTTTATTGAATTTTTTGAGATTGCCATTGTCATGTGTCAGAATTGATCAAATAGCAATTTCATTTGGTCCAACCCAACTACGTATCTATTGACCTATCTATCCATCTATATCAACATACCTTCCTAAGTATTTTTTCTTAAAGATAATACATACTCATGAAAAAAATTCCAAAATACACCAAAAGGTAAAAATAAAGCACAAAATTAGTACTCCTATTTCTCCCTTATCTTCAACTCTCCTGCCCCAGTTCAATTTTTAGTTATGACTTTTGATTGTGTGAATGGTACAATATTCTGTGCCTTGCTTTTGTGCTTATTAAACATAAAAAAACTTTTTCATCTTAAGCATATACTCATGTGTAGTTCAGTAGTGTTAAGCACATTTACAGTGTTACATAATCAATTTCCAGAACTCTTTTCACTTTGTAAAACTGAAGATCTATACTCCTTAAACAACAACAAATCATTCCTTCTTAGCCTCTAGCTCCTGACAACCACCATTCCCCTTTCTGTCTTCATAAATTTGACAGCTTTAGGTACCTCATGTAAGTGTAGTCATACAGCATTTGTCTTTTTAGAACTAGCTTGCTTCACTTAATGTCTTTGAGGTTTATCCATGCTGTAGGATGATGCAGGATTTCCTTCGTTTTTACAATGCACTAATATTCCATTGTATGCATACACCATATTTTCTTTATCCATTCACCAGTTGAGGGGCACTTGGGTTGCTCTCACCTCTTGGCTGTTGTGAATAATGCTGCCAAAAGTTTGGGGGTACAAATGCCTCGTCTAAACTCTGCTTTCAATTCTTTTAGGCACATACTCAGAAGTGGAATTTTTAGATCACATGAGGATTCTGCTTTCAATACCTAATTTGTTGAGTGGTTTTATCATAAAAAAGTGCTGAATTTTGTCAAGTGCTTTTTCCACTTTGATTGAGATGATCATGTGGTTTTTGTCTTCATTCTGTCATAGTAATGTGGTGTATATTAGGTTGATTTATTTATTTATTTTTATTATACTTTAAGTTACGGGATACATGTGCAAAACGCACAGGTTTTATCTGCACATTTAATACATTTGATCTAGAATTTATCCATTTCTTTTAGATTTTCTAGTTTATTTGCATAGAGGTGTTTATATTATTCTTTGATAGTAGTTTGTATTTCTGTGGGGTCAGTGGTGATATACCCTTTATCATTTTTTATTGTGTCTATTTGAGTCTTCTCTCTTTTCTTCTTTATTAGTCTGGCTAGAAGTCTATCTATTTTGTGAATCTTTTCAAAAAAACAGCTCCTGGGTTCCTTGATTTTTTTCAGGGGATTTTCGTGTCTCTATGTCCTTCAGTTCTGCTCTGATCTTAGTTATTTCTTGCCTTCTGCTAGCTTTTGAATTTGTTTGCTCTTGCTTCTCTAAGTTCTTTTAATTGTGATATTAGGGTGTTTATTTTAGATCTTTCCCGCTTTCTCATGTGGCCATTTAGTGCTATACATTTTCCTTTAAACACTGCTTTAGCTATGTCCCAGAGATTCTGGTAGGTTGTGTCTCTGTTCTCATTGGTTTTAAAGAACTTACTTATTTCTGCCTTAATTTCATTATTTATCCAGTAGTCATTCAGGAGCAGGTTGTTCAGTTCCCATGTAGTTGTACAGTTTTGAGTGAGTTTCTTAATCCTGAGTTCTAATTTGATTGCACTGTGGTCTGAAAGACTCTTATGATTTCTGCCCTTTTGCATTTGCTAGGGAGAGTTTTACTTCCAATTATGTGGTTGATTTTAGTATAAGTGCTATGTGGTGCTGAGAAGAATGTATATTCTGTTGATTTTGGGTGGAGACTTCTGTAGATGTCTATTAGGTCCACCTGGTCCAGAGCTGAGTTCAAGCCCTGAATATCCTTAATTTTCTGTCTTATTGATCCATCTAATATTGACAGTGGGGTGTTAAAATCTCTCACTATTATTGTGGGAGAGTCTAAGTCTCTTTGTAGGTCTCCGAGAACTTGCTTTATGACTCTGGGTGCTCCTGTATTGGGTGCATATATATTTAGAATAATTAGTTCTTCTTGTTGCATTTGATACTTTTACCATTATGTGATGCCATTCTTTGTCTCTTTTGATCTTTGTTGATTTAAAATCTGTTTTATCAGCGACTAGGATTGCACCCCCTGCTCTTTTTTTGCTTTCCAGTTGCTTCATAAATATTCCTCCATCCCTTTATTTTGAGCCTATTTGTGTCTTTGCATGTGAGATGGGTCTCCTGAATACAGCACACCATTGGGGCTTGACTCTTTATCCAATTTGCCAGTCTGTGTCTTTTAATTGGGGCATTTAGCTTGTTTTGTATGCATATGGCTAGCTAGGTACCCTGAAAAAAATTGAATGAATATTACATTTTCCCCAAGTAATTTGAACGCCATTCTTATCATATTTTTATTCTCCATATTTCTTTTGTCTATATTTTCCTAAGGGCCAGAGTTTTATTTATTCAATTTTATTACTTTTTGGTTACTCCTCTTTCACTATTCTCACTTATTGAAATTGTCTTATATATTTCTTTATGTTTATTCATATATGTTCTATATATTAGAACATGTATTCATATATTATCTAGCAGTTTTCTATTTGCTAAAAAAAGTCATTGATGTTCTCATTCATAAACATTGAATTTGTATACTAATTTAGAGATTATTGCCATTTTTATAATATTGTAGTCTTGCTATTCTCAAATAAGGTAACATTCCCATCTATTTAAGTCCCCTTATTTTCAAAAGTTTATTTCATACACATTCTCTACTAATTTTACCCCTAAATGTTCTGTATGAGCCTGTTTAGGCTTTCATTAAAAATATCATAAACTAAGTGGCTTAAATAAAGAAAATGTATTTTGTCATATTTCTGGAGGCTAGAAACTTCAATAGCAAGGATTCAGCAAGGTTCAGTTTCTAGTGAGGACTCTCTTCCTAACTTTTGGACAGTTGCTTTCTTGTTGTATCCTCACATGGTAGACAGAGAGAAAGCAAGGTCTCTGTTGTCTCTTCTTATAAGGACATTAATTCTGTAGGACTAAGCCCCAATCCTTATGATTCATTTTAATTTCTTTCTTACTTCAAATAAAGTCACATTGGAGTTAGAGCTTCAGCATATGACTGTTGAGGGAAGACAGTACAGTCCATAGCATATTCATCCTTCATGTTACTATTATAAATGGAATATTTTTTCCATTTTGTTTATATAAGAAAGCCATAAACTTTTTGTATCAGTTTTGTAATGAGAAACCTTGCTCTGTTGTCTTAATGTTTGTAATAGTTTTAGGGTCAAATATATTGGCTATTCCAGATATAAAGTCCTAAAATCAGATGATAATATTTCTTTCTTATTTGACATTTTTACCTTATGTCTTTTTCTTATTTAATTGAATTGCTTAGTACTCCAAGACCGTTATTAAAACATAGTGATGGAAATTGATACATTATTTGCTATTCATAATGAGAATATTAATTCATTATTTTTTACATGAGAAAAAAATCAGAGCTTGGGGTGGTGGCTCATGCCTATAATCCCAGAACTTTGGGAGACCAAGGCAGGGGGATATCTTGAGGTTAGCAGTTTGAGACCAGTCTGGCCAACATGGTGAAACTCCATCTCTTCTAAAAATAAAAAAATCAGTCGAGTGTGATGGTGCATGCCTGTAATCCCAGCTACTCAGGAGGCTAAGGCAGGAGAATTGCTTGAACGTGGGAGGTAGCAGTTGCAGGGAACCAAGATTGCCCCACTGAACTCCAGCCCTGATGACAGAGTGAGATTTTATCTCAAAAGGAAAGGAAAGGAAAAGAAAGGAAAGGAAAGGAAAGGAAAGGAAAGGAAAGGAAAGGAAAGGAAAGGAAAGGAAAGGAAAGGAAAGGAAAGGAAAGGAGAGGAAAGGAAGAAAGAAGGGAGGGAGGGAGGGAAGGAAGGAAGAAAGGAAGAGGAAGGAAGGAAGGAAGGAAGGAAGGAAGGAAGGAAGGAAGGAAGGAAGGAAGAAGGGAAAGAAGGAAGGAAGAAGGGAAAGAAGGGAAGGAAGGAAATTGATCCAGACATATTATTCTATGGTCAAGAAAATATATAAAGCTATTTTCAATAAAGAAAAAATACTGTGTTATTGGATACAACTTATTAAATATTTTGTTGTTAATATTATATTATACTTGGAAGAAAAATAATGAGTAGAAAACAAGTACATATAGATTTTGATGATATTTGTAGGTGCAGGGTTTTGGACTTTTAGTTTTAAAACCAGATTTTTAGAAGCAAATATACTTTACAGATTAAGAGAATGAGAAATACTAAAACAGTTCTTCCTCACTCATTAGAACAGTAAATATGGAAAATGCTTAGGCTAGACCTCTACTCAAAATCCGTTTTATAGAAAGTGTTTTTTATTTTCCCCCTGTGTAGTAATTGTATCTCAATTCTTTCAACAAATAAAAGTGAAGGAGATAAAAATCCCACTGGGGTACTAATTCCCCATCACAGAACAATTCTCCAGGTGGCTTCGTACCAACCCAGTTCTCTCCCCTTTCTCTCTTGTAGTTCTCGAGAATTACTTTAGATTGTGGTGAGAATGCAACATCCTGAGATGAGAGGAGCTTGTCAGAACAACTCTGGCTCTCTTCCAGTCCCCACCCTGGAATCAGGATATCCCTCAAGGCTTTAACCCAGCATGTCTTGTGACCTCCAAGGTATAAAACCAGAACGGACAACTTTCCAGCACCCCTCAGCTTCAGTACCTGTAGGGTATGCACAGATGAAACTCCATCTGCCCTGTGCAGCTTTCCTGAGCCTTGTAAGACTGGCTCATAATGTATCCTAAGATTCTATTGTTCCTTGCTGCCTATCTGTAAATAATAACCTTCTTTAGGTAACTTACATATGTGGGTGTTCTGTCTCACTGGATTCAGATAAGTTAATAACCAGTGCACACTGAACCTGCTTAACACCCATTAATTCCTCTATTCAGCGTCAGTACTATTCTTTTCAGTCAACATTTTGTAAATCTATCTATAATTCATTCAACAGATAAATCACAATGGAGTCTTGCTATGTACTAGGCACTTGGACTAGGTAATAGATATATCAATAAAAATAAAAAGTGGTCTACAAACAACAAAAGGAGTTGTTTGAGCAGTGGGAGTAGCCATAATGGGGGAGGGAACAAAAAGTGTATTAATTTCTCATAGCCTGTAGGTGGACACTATGAGTATTTGAAATTGTTAAATCCAAATAAAGAGAAGTCTTCATGTACTGTAGAAATGTGGGAAACCACTCAACCTTTGTATAACTCAAATATTTTTTCCATAAAACAAAGACACTTGTGAAATAGTCTGTAACATGATTGCATTTCATGTTTAATCTTTATCCATTTTTTGAATCTTATTATTTGTTTCATCTTACCCTGTGAATTTCAGTGGTCTTTGGTTGGCTTGGCTTGGCTTGGCTTTTGGTAATGTTCAGTTGATCATTTAATACATATAATTGGAGGAAGAAAAAGAAGTAGGTGAATAATCAAATAAAGGGTAATAGGAGAAAAGTTTTTGTTGTTGCTGCTGCAGTTTAGTTTCCTTTGTTTTCTTGTTTATATTATTCAGTGCTTCCTTTGTAAAGTCAGATAAGACAGAAAATGTATTAACCTCACCTATTCCTTCTTTGTCATTCTTCTTTACCCCCGAGGCAACTGGCTGCCAGCACCATCTATCTCAGCTATCTTCTCTGCCAATGTACTGGACAGTCATAATTAAGGTGTTACCAGTTTTCCAGATTGTGTGGGTTTGTAGTTTTTCTACTAATTCTCAAAGCCAACTGCCTATATACCCTAAGTTCTAGCTTTGTCAAATACTTGCAGGCCTCCTGACTGTTTATTATTTTCCCCTTTTCTGCCAGGAAACACTAGAAATGCTCCAGAAATAGACAGCCTATGCTTCCTTCTGATAAGTTACCAGGAGCCCTTTCAGGAGGCTACTCAATGCTCCATCAAGGTACCATGCTCATCAACTCAGACTCGAGGATACAATGAGAGTTTATTATGGGAGACAGACTATAATGAAACTAAAGAATTTTCTCTTTTTTATTTCTTCTTCAATCTACTAGCTCTCTGAAAAAAAAAAAAATATATATATATATATGGGATGAAACCTCTACCTACCATATGGGGTTATTACCCGGCTATGTTGAGCCAGGAGAATATGACATCAAAATAAATTGTTCTTGATTAAATGCAACACCAGACATACATAAGTCAGGCAAAAGCTTTTTTACTCTTAACCTGATTTACTTGCTGTGTGAATTGCTGTGTCCTTTGCATTTAAAGTTTCCTCATTTGTAAAAGGAGATAATGATGCAGACCTCTTCACAAGATCACTGTGTCACTTAACTAATTAATACTGTAATTATAAAGTACTTAGAAAATATAGTGCACTGTACAAATGCCAAGTGTTGTTATTAGAATCATTTGAGTGCTCAGTTCATCTAGATTTACTACTTTAGCAAGGCAAATAATTCTAAACAGTAAGAAAGCCTCAACTATACATACTAATTAATCTAATTTAAACATTTATTATGTACTGTAAATATGCCTTGTTAAAATATGCATTTTAGTAAAAGCCACCATTAAAATCATGCTTCAGAAATTAAGTTGAGTTGCTTGAAGTCTGCATAAAATGAATTCTACTTCAGCCTTTTTACAATGACAGTTTAGATCACATTTATTTTACAAATAATTTCTCTGTTGGTTGTTTGATTGAATGCTGATTGCCAGGTACTCAGCTAATATGAATTTTTAAGTGAGAGTAAAAGGAGGGAAATTAGCACACTCCCTTTGTCTCTGTATTGAAACATTTGTAAAGAAACAATACATTTAGCTGCTATGCTATTATTTTAGTCTAATATTCATTAGGGGATCTTTTCTGGAAAGGAAATGCTCTAGAGTGGAAGACGCAAGTTTGATGTGTACTTTAGGGAAAACTTGATTTTGGCAGTGAAAGTTGCATTCTCTCTATTGGTTAAATCTGCAGGTCCCAGAGTTGATAGAACATTAGCAAAGCTTAATAGAATCTATGTGTGGATCCTTATTGCAACAGTACATCAAAAGGCAAAACACAATGACTAACTCTCCAGGTAAAATAGAGATTCTGTGAGGGTTGTTTTTTCTTGAATGAATCCACTATTAAGAAGAAGAAGAAGAAAAAAAAAAGATTAGCTGGTTCCAGGTAACAACATTTTAGTTACTGCAGTCAAAAGCTGAATTCTGTATTTAGCTTTTTCAATTCCTTCCAAAAACTACAAGCTAACTGGTCCATTGGATCAATACCTAAACCTTTTTCCTCACAGAACTCAAAGTAGAATTGCTATTGCAAAGTATAAAATACATTGCCCCCTATGGTATACTACTTTCCAATCCTTGTAAGAGTCCACCTTTTGTCAGAGACCTAAAGACAGTATCAACAGCTGTAAATAGTAATAATAACAAAATAGAAAAAGGAATGACATGAGGCTTTTCTGTCTTACTTTATACTCACAAATACCATCAATGAGAATTTCCTTAAGCCTCTAATTAATCTACATTTCCTAGGGCAGACTAAACAACTGCCTACACATTTTTTCCATTGAAAACTACAAATAGGCCAATAAATGAAACCATCTCCCCCACCTACTGACTCTTTTATAGCAAATACTCTCCTGTCACAAAACAGCTTGCTTTAGCAAATGACCACCCACTGGATATGACCCACCCCTCTACAACCATAAAATGAACTTTTGACTAGAGGAATCAGAATACATAGCTGGAAAGCAAGCTTTAAGAAATGAAACTTTGATCATAGACTTCTTTGTCTCTTCGTCACCAGACCCATCAGGTAATTTCTAGTTTCTGAGCAGTCACAATGAAAGAAAAGCAAGCTCTGTCACCGTTTCGATTTACAAATAAAATGTATTTTTGAGATTAAAAGGCAATGTACTGGAAAATGTATTATAAGAAAAAGTACATTTTAGAAATATTAATTGTGGTTCCTAAATAATAGAATAAACATATTGATATAATTCTTTCTGAATATTTCATAGGCATAGTAATCATAAAATAATCTGAAACATATTTATATATTTCTCTTTCCAGCTCCTCCCTATCATTTTATCTTCTGTTTAAAAGTAGAAGAATAGAATACGTCAAAAGATATTCCTCTTGTGTCATTAAATGGGCAGAAGCTATGGTCAACCATGCATTGTTAAGTAAATTTTAAAACTTAGCTGCAACAGTGACAATATTAGTTATGAATGCAGTTAAGCCCTGAAATCATTGCATTTTTTAAATATTTAATTTATTTTTAAAACACAGACATATATCAACCTTCCTGACAGTTCTAGCTCATTGTTACAGTCTTTTATACAAGCTTTTAGTTCCATACAAGAAGATATTAAATTATTTGTATTTTTTTAGCAACCTAGCATCTCCATTAATAGTCACACTCCTTTTATCAAAAGTAGTATCTGAGGCATTTAAGGAAGAATTTATCATCAAATTCAACTGTGAATTTGAAACATATTCTTTAACAAAAAACAGAAATTTTCAGTCAATAATAATTATTACACTTTTATTTTATTTGTCTCTATCAGTATCTGTATTTTATTTCTATTGTGATGGCCTATGATTGGTGATAGAGATTTTAGTGTTACTGTATAGTGATACCTTGATTTTCAAATTACCCATAAGAAATCAACAGTGTCAAAAATCAAGAAGCCAAAACAATGATGTCATGTAAAATGTTACTATTTGCAACTACAGCTGTATGACAAAAATATTTATAAGAACAGATTGGTTGAGATACACAAGGTAGGCCATAAGGAATCATGAAGTCTAACAATTTGTCTCTAGTTCAAATCACTTTTTACCTGAAGGCTTAACTCATCTAGGAATAATCCTTATTTTATTTTCAAAATCCTATACTCAATTAAAATGGGAATGATCTGGTTATTTTTCAAGGATTATGTTGATTGGGCTCATTATTCAAGGATTTTCTTCTATAGTGATTGATTAAACTGAGAACTATGTGGTATGTGACTTCCCAAGATCTTGGAGCCATCAGAGTTAGGCTTGAACCCACAATTTATTTGATTCCCCTATAATAAAGTTCAGGGCATCCTCAAGTAGATGGGCAGAAATGCTTTTGCTTGGTTGGTTACATTGTTTGACAGTGGTTCTGTGGGCATTTGGAAGAGAAACTAAAGGCAAATCTGATTGAAATTTCAGGATCATTTGCTGTAGTGGAGTATGAGTTTTCATCCTTGATGGACTTTTCCTCTTATCTACTTTACCATTTCTCAAAACATATGTATCATCCACCTCCAATCCTACTCCTCTCTTCCCATGCCAACTCTCTGTTGAAATGACCAGAGTGACAGTACTTGGGCTGATTCTGAGGCTAATAGACATCCCTTTTTCTGCTCCTTCAGCATTTCTGATATCTTGGCAGACATACTCACATTTTCATTTCTGTTAAGTGTCCCCTAGAAAAGAAATTTATCATTAGCAATCCTCTTTGCTGAGGAAACCATTACTCTACTGGCATTTGTTTCTACCTTCCTGATTATCTTCCTCGAGATTAATAAAATATATTATACAACTTTTGTAGCAGTGAGATTGTATTCTACACATTGAAATGGAAAAAAATAATAATTAGAAAAGGCAGCGCCTATGGACAGATGGGTAATACACTCAAAACATCAACATGAAAGAAAAAATCTATAACATATACTGAGAGTATGTATACTAGAATCTAGTTCTGATTTTCATTTCTGCCACATTGCCAAGGCAGCCAAAAATCAACGACTCATAGGCTGGTTGAGTTGGTGCACAGGCGGCTGAGGCAGGAGGATTGCTGGAGCCCAGGAGTTCAAGGTCAGCCCGCACAGCATGGTGAGACCCAGTCTCTTTAAAGAAACAAAACCAAACAAATTCTAGAGGTTTATCCTTAATTTCCTTAGGCCATTTCTAGGACTGATTTAAATTACTCTTTATTTAATCTACCTCATGTACCTCTGTAAATCTCAGAAGAGCACATGGCAGGTGATATAAGACAACATGTGAAAGTGTGCCGGGAAGTGAGGAAGACTGAAAATGTCTCAACCTTCTGGAAATGTATTTAACAAAACTAAGACAACAGTATATTCTACATAGCATGATCACTCTTCAAAACAGAATGTTGTAAAACTATAAGGAAGTGGAAACCAATCTAATGGTTTCTCCTTATCTTTTACACAGAGTCAGCTACAAATATCAAATACTGAACAGAACTTTGATTTTTCAAAAGTACATCAGAAGCCTGTGAAAATCATGGAAGGGAGGGCAAAATGTCCTTGGGCAAACACCTTGTAGACTACTGACACAGCCTAATACTACTTAGGATGCAACCAACTCTTAAATTTCAAGGATATACTTTTCTTTCAGGCGTGTTTTTATAAAGCGGAGATAACGACTGCTTTTTGGATGACTTTCACTTTGACTTTGTGGCCTTCCTTTTCTCAATGAAAGCTTTAAAATGTGAAAATATCTTTTTTTTTTTTTTATTATACTTTAAGTTCTAGGGTACATGTGCATAACGTGCAGGTTTGTTTCATATGTATACTTGTGCCATGTTGGTGTGCTGCACTCATCAACTCGTCAGCACCCATCAATTCATCATTTATATCAGGTATAACTCCCAACGCAATCCCTCCCCCGTCCCCCCCCGCCCCATGATAGGCTCCGATGTGTGATGTTCCCCTTCCCGAGTCCAAGTGATCTCATTGTTCAGTTCCCACCTATGAGTGAGAACATGCGGTGTTTGGTTTTCTCTTCTTGTGATAGTTTGCTAAGAATGATGGTTTCCAGCTGCATCCATGTCCCTACAAAGGACGCACACTCATCCTTTTTTATGGCTGCATAATATTCCATGGTGTATATGTGCCACATTTTCTTAATCCAGTCTGTCACAGATGGACATTAGGGTTGATTCCAAGTCTTTGCTATTGTGAATAGTGCCGCAATAAACATACGCATGCATGTGTCTTTAGAGCAGCATGATTTATAATCCTTTGGGTATATACCCAGTAGTGGGATGGCTGGGTCATATGGTACATCTAGTTCTAGATAACTCCAAATCCTTACTGTTTTCCATAATGGTTGAACTAGTTTACAATCCCACCAACAGTGAAAATATCTTTTTCTTCCCCCTTGCATGTATTCTTGTATAATCCACTAAATCTAAGTTGTTAGTCTTTCTCCAAAAACCAGTAGAAATGATTATATAGTTACTCAGATACAATAGTCAAGAGATATAAAGAGTGTAGGATCAGTCAGTGCCATTGCCATAAGACGTAAACAAGCTGGTTTCGAGAGACTTAATTCAACTTTATCCTATATGCTTAGTGTACTCAAAACATAAGCAGATATTTATTCTGTTAAAATCAGATTCCTTGCAAGTGAGAAAAATAGAGTAGTAATAACAACATCAACAATAATATTAAATATCATTTTGCAGTTCTTTATGCTCAGTCAACATAAGCATCTGGCTAATCTTCCAACAACCCTGTACACCATTATTATCTTCTTTTTCAATAAGAAATGTATTTTATTTTTAAATAAAATAAGAAAACTGAGGTTTAGATAAATTGATAGCTTGAATTCATGTACTACATGACAAAACCAGTATTCAAATTCACACCCTATGTCTTCATTTTTCTAGCTTGTGTTACTCCATCATTTTCTTCTGTACTCCTAGCTTAGTAAAGATTGCTTTGGTGTCTTACAGTGATAGATACCTTGGTGTCTCTAGAATTCAGAATCATTTCTTTTATAAATTTATATGAGACAACTTCTATGTTAGATATGGACAAAAATATAAACAGTTTTTCAATGTTTAATAAATTCTGTATTTATTGAGAACTTGTTGAATTTACATACATTGTACTTTGGATTTGGAGTTATATAAAATTGCAGGGAGCATGAAGATGTTCAAGCTCAAGATTCAAACTTAAGAGATATGTATTGATAAATGATTATTAAATATAAGCAGACAGATAACATCTTCAACTGAGGTAACGTAGCAGAAGACCAAATAGGTCAAACACCCTGAGGAGCCACAAATAATGGACAAGGGAAGAAGAGGAGCCAAGGATAGGAAGTAGCTAATAAATCAGCCAACTAAACTTCATTGGGATTTCTGTGTGTAAGTAGCTGACCATGACAGTAAGAAGAACACAAAGTAACAAAAATCATAGTCAGCAGTGATTCATTTTCTAGTAGAAATTATCATCTATAGTAGAAAATGCTATCAAAAACATTAAGTGAAAATAAGCTTTTAATAAGTATTTATAAAATATGAGTGAAGATCAATAAATAAATCTAGTATAGTTGTCCCAAACATGCACAAGAATTTGAATAAACTAGGGTACTTAAATAGTTTCCTAAGTTCCAATCCAGATTTATAGAATCCGAATATCTACTGAAAGATTTTTCTGTCTTTCCTTCTCTTCTTTTTCTCTTTTTCTTTCTTTCTCTCTTTTCCTTTTTCCCTTTCCTTCCTTTCCTCCCTCTCCCCTCTCCTCGCTTCCCCTCCCCTCCCCTCCCCTCTCCTCTCCTCTCCTTTCCTTTCTCCTTCTTTCTACTTTCCCATATAATTCTGATGATGAGACATGTTTGGGAAATGCCAGTTTAGTGACATATACAGATACACATTTTGAACAGGAATGGAATTTAAAATATTTTTAATGTTATCTAAAGTATTCATGTAGCTTATTGGAAGAAATGGGATTTCACAGTTCTGAAAATTAACTGTTAGGGAAATAGATGAGTGAGCTTAAGTTTTACAAATATAAGTATGCAATTAAGTTTCGAGTTTCCAATGCATTATTGATGATATGCTATCTAGTGCTTACCTAAAAGAAGAAACACAGATGACAGACTGACAGACTGGTAAGTCCTAATGATTATGCATCCAAATGTAGAAGATGAGTTCATTGTGTGCTAGTGCTCCGTGTTCTGGTACCTGAGGGAGTCCACCATCTTTTAAGTTGATGTTTCCAAAATACTTCGCCTTTATCTGAAAGCATTTGGGGAACACAGTTGTTGTTTTTGTTTAAAATAATTTTACCAGTGGTTCAATTTGAGACATTCTAATACCTTTTCTGATAAAATTCTATATCTATGTCAGAAAATGTCAGTGTGAGACCTATGCAGAACTCCAGAAACTTTGACTAATTTTGTGCAGAAAACTTGACTTGCTGTATGGTTGTCAAATAGCGTCTTTATAAAGTATTAGATGAAGCAAAAGACAAACAAATTTCTTTATATATTTTTGCTTTTAAAACTTATATAAATACTGAAAAGAATGTGTAAATGTTCGTGATACAATTCAGAGAACTGTATCTCAAGGAGATTACTTATTAATTTCAGAAATATATTTATGTGTAAATCATGGTAGAAAGTATCAAGTAAAATCCTGTTGAAATGAAAAAAAAAACAAAGTAAAAGTAGAAGATTTATCAGCGCTAATACAAGTAAAATAGATGGAGTAACTTTGGGAAGAACATTCATGAATTGTGGAATGTTTAAGATAAAAATGTTATTTAGCAAGAATCTGGTCCTTTTTAAAAATCATAAATATGAGCATTAACAAGGACTATCCTATAAGTCCCTAGTAGTTAATTGGCTGTGCTTCAGGAATCCATTCATTATTTTTTGGGGAAACCCACATCCAATAACGTTGACAGTATAAAAGAATGGGGGACTTAGTAGGTAGAACACGTATTTAGTAGATAGAGGCAAAATGAGAATATTATCCCATTCTATTCCAATCTTCAAAATATCACCCTCCACAAAAATTTCTGAACTAAACACTTTTAAATTGGATTAAATAGGTTACTCTACAGGGTTTTTCCTTTTTAATTCTAACAATAGCTATGGATCATAAAAATAAAGGCTACTGGTTGTTCTTTCCCCCAAACACTGGAAGTCTGGAAGAAGAAAATGGCCAAGTGGAAAGCTGATTCTTTCTGTCCAGATTTGGAACATGAGTGTCCCATGTTTAACTCTTAAAAAAGAGAAAATAAATCTTCTCTACTATAGCCACTCTCATCTCATATTCTGGTGAAAATAAGCAAATAGCCTTTCTTTGGAGACCCGCAGAAGAAAAATCTCTAAAGCTCTCCCACCACCATTCTTTTGTCCGCCTCAGATTAAGGAGCTCTTTGTGTTTATTTTAAAGCAAGATGACTCACAGACTACAAACACCATTCGAGATAAATTCCTGACAGAAACACCCACGGGTGCATTCCCTTGATGCTGCCTTAACCTTGCCTCTTTAGGTGAAAGACACACGAGAATCCCTTTTCTACTATAACTTTTTTAGATAGTTGAGAACCAAAAAACTAACTAGTTCAGAAATTATCTGAGTCAAAAAAACAAAAACAAAAACAAAAACAAAAACCTCTTTTGACAAGTATATACTTGAGTACATGATGCTGCATGCAGAGATATAAACAAACAATCAAAAAATTATAATGAGAGAACTCACAGTGGGATACAGCAAGTTCTTGTGGTGGATTGTTTTCTAGTCCCATGAAGGAATAATATAATATCCATTGGTTTTTCTTCTTTCTTTTGTTCCTGTCACACGTATGAAAGTGGAACTTTAAAACAATATGTTTTTTTAATTAAAGCAACAAAAACTCTACACTTTTTTTCCCAGTGGTGATTCTAACATTAAGTCAATATTTAGCAATGTTCACACTCCATAAAATAAAGTTACCTATCTGATAGAAACAACGCATTTTAAGCTTACATTTTGGGAGATTTAAATGTGTAACTCACAGTTCAAAAGACTTTAAGACATGAAATTAAATACAGTAACTCATGGTAAAAGGTGAAAAGTCCCTAGAAGCTTAAACCATAGAAAGGAAGTATTAAGCTTTCAACTTACATATTTAGAAATGAAACATCTAGACATATGCATTAGGAGAAGTGTAATTATCTCTTAGAAGTTTTAATTATTGGTCGCTAAAACAAATTTGATTTCATAAATTAAAAATGTAACAGATTATAAGTAGATACTGCATAAGTGAGTCTGTGTTTATTCTTATAAAACATAAATATACTACTATTTACTTATTCAAAAATAATTTTCATATAGAATTATACACTGTTAAATTCAATCATCAGAGGTTTTATGGTTGTTATTTTATTTGTTTTTATTTTGTTTTGCTTTGCACTAAGTCCAAAACAAAGGCTATGTGAAATTAAAAACATCTGGATACATATTATCTTTACTTGCAGAAATTTAAGTTAACATTTTATATTACTCTAGATAAAACAATACAAATTGTTATTATTTTTGAATCCAATATTTCTAAGTTTTTGAGCAAATTATTATCCTATTATAAAATTCACAACATCTGTTTTCTGTAGGATTATCCTAAATGCATTGAAGCAATAGATCTAGAATTTAAAATTTAGAATTAGAATTTACTGTATGGATTGCCCATGTAAATTAGATACAAAACAGAGATTAAGTGTACTCTATCTCTGTTATTCCCATGTTGTACATTATTTTACAAAAACTTAATGCTCAAAAATATTTGTAAAATTAAATATTTTTCTATTAATATAATATTTCATACTTGATAGGATATAGTTTCTTTCCTAATAAAATTTTTAAATTCAGCACAAGTGTTTTGTGTTGACTTGTTTTCATGAATTGTGTAGTTATAATTTAGTGTTTTGAAAGCAAACAATTTTGAAAACCAAAACCTGCATGACACATAAATTACCAAATGTTTTCATATAATAACTTAAAGTGTAGAGATCTAATATGGACAATTCATCTACTTATCTCACTTAAAAATGACTTTAAAAAGAATAGATACACGCCATTTCTACAATATAAGTTTACATTGACTAGGAAAGCAGTCAACATTTTTTGTAGATTTCCATCACAGGTACAAACAGTGAATATTGAATGAGAACAACGAGAAATGTAATGATAACTCTGGAGACTCACAATCTTGTAGTTATTTTATCTAACATATTATATCGGCTCCTTATAACCAATATGTGCTCAAGACACAGTAGTGCATTTCTCAAATAGGCCATGTGCTTACTTTACCCTGGCATCCATTCAAAATCTCATTTTCATTACCTAACACAATAATCTTTATTTTCTTTTCTGTGGAACCAGTTATTTCTCCAGCAGCAGGAAAAAACTTCCTCATACACCATTTACAATATGTCAGTCCCTTATCAAGAAATATGCTGCCCCTCATAGTACAATTATATTACCGGAAAAACCTAACATTTATAATAAGAGGCACTGAAGTGGATGTAAACTAAAGTCACAAATATTCTGGCATTGATTGATTCATTCATTTATCAAATATTAACTGAGGTCCTGATGTATGCCTGGCACAGTGAAAATTGTGACACAAGCTTCTAGCAATGAAGAACTGATGAAGAAAGCCTAAGTCTTTCCCTCAGGTGGCTTACCCTTCCAAATAAGCAACGTAGACTATAATTAACTCAGCCCAAGATTACCAGGAACACCTTCAGGTGAGCACGTTGTGTGTATTACTTGTTGCAGGGAGCGACCGTATGCCTTAGGGAAGTGTAGTGCATCTCAATGAGAGCACATTAGAGAAAAACTATTAAGGGATTTGTGCTCTAGTTGGGTAACACTGGGAACAGGTTAAGGGAACAAGATTGCTCTAGATTGAGTTCTGTCATAGAACAGGGGTGATTTTATGCCTTTGAATATCTCAATAAATCTTATCTGCAGAAAGGGCAGATTAGAGCAGGGTTAAAACTGTAACTGGTTAGAAAAGTAGTAGCCACTCAGTAAGAAAGGGGATTGGTTGTTGTTTTGTGGATTACCCAGTGATCCATTTGGCCAGATGGGAATGTTCTGTGAGATTTTTATGTTCAACAGCAGAACAACATGGCTTAGCTATAAGAGTCATATCAGTTTGTATTAATAATATTCTGATAATAATATTGAGGCTTAGGTTTGTGTGTCATAGCAGTTCTTAAGCATCAAAAGCTACTGCTTTTTTTTTTCTCACAGATTATTTGGGAAATGAACAGAAAAAGGTGATAAATATTACTAGGACTCATTGACATAATGTGGCCGAGAAGACCACTTTGTGAAGATAACATTAAGCTAAGACCTGAGGGGAGGTGATATGAAATGCTTAGAAAAGAACCTGCCTGCTGGCGCAGTGGCTGATACCTGTAATCCTAGCACTTTGGGAGACTGAGGCAGGCAGATCACAAGGTCAAGAGATCCAGACCATCCTGGCCAACATGGTGAAACCCTGTATCTACTAAAACTACAAAGATTAGCCGGGAACGGTGGTACGCACCTGTAGTCCCAGCTACTCAGGAGGTTGAGGCAGGAGAATTGCTTGAACCCGGGAGGTGAAGTTTGCAGGAAGCCGAGATCGTACCACTGCACTCCAGTCTGGCAACTCAGAGTGAGACCTTGTCTCAAAAGAAAGGAGAGAGAGAGAGAGAGAGAGAGAGAGAGAGAGAGAGAGAGAGAGAGAGAGAGAGAGGAGAGAAAGAAAGAAAAGAAAAGAACCTACCTGACGAAGGCAATTGCAAAGATCCTGAGAGAAAGGGCTGCATTTGTTCGAGAACTTAAAAGGAGGACAGTATGTCTGGAAAAAAAGTGAGTGGAAGGGAGAACAGCACATGACCAAAGCCAGAGATACAGGTCCACGTGGGTTGTAGGAAGGGGTTTACATTTTATTCCAAGAATGGGAAGCATTAAAAGGCCGTAAGCTTGGGTATATAGAATAACTCATAAGCAACATTATGCTAGGCTCAACCCATGCTTTATGCTAAGCCCTAACTCATGTTATGCCCAAACCCAGTGCTACGGACTGAATTGCATTGTTGCCAAGTTTATATTTTGAAGTTCTAACCCTGAGTACATCAGAATGCCACTGTATTTGGAGATGTGGTCTTTAAATAGGTAATCAGGTTTAAATGAGGTCATTAGGGTGAGCCTTAATCCAACAGGATTAATTTTCCAAAGAAAACTAGGACACAGAGATATAAAGGGAAGATCACATGAAGAAACAGGGAGAAGATGGCCGTCTACAAGCCAAGGAGAGAGGCCTCGGAGAAACCACACGTACTGTTACTTTGTTTTCACACTTTTAGTATCTAAAATTGTGAGAAAATAAAGTTCTGTTGTTTAAGCCACCTGGTCTGTGGTATTTTGTTATGACAGCCTTAGCCAACTAATACATTGAGATGTCAGTACAGCATCTTTAATGTCCAAACCTGTGAAATCAATGCTAACTATCCACTGAATCAATGCCTACTCTTGCTTGAAAAATAAAAGGTATCACAGTGGAATATAAAAAGATCACTTCTCTAGGCTTCAAGTCCATGGGGAGCAGTTAGGACAAGAAAGTGGCTATAACTCTTCTAGCTCAAAAGTGACAGGACTTATCAGAGGGACCATTGGAATCATACTTTCAAAAATACAACTCTGTATTTATATTATATCTTTCTTCCAAGGAATTCAAAACACTTCAAAGACATTTTCATATCAATTCTCATAGCACCCTGTGAAGGCAAGTAGGTGGGAAATATTATCATTCCTATTTGACATTTCTATACACCTACTCACTTGATTATAAGATCATTTTAACTGAATATATAATTTTTTTCAGAGAAGAGAATATATGCCCAAGAAAGAAAAGATGTTCACGAGAAAAAATAGTGTAATTTTGGACTACAGTTACTATCATGTGCTGAACGATGTGGAAATTTGGTGATACACACGATGACCATTGAGATTTTAATTTAGATATTATTTCTTCTTTCTTTTTATATTTCCTGAAAAAAAGGTAGAAATACTACCAAAATGGCAGCCATATTTTTTAAGTAGCACCAAACTGAGGATAATTGGTCTATTTTATTCTCATATTCAAAAGATAGTGTTCGTTGCACATTTAGGGAGAGTATTAAAATATTCTGAAGTCCAAAAAGCTTAAAGTATCAATTATTCTTATTTTTTTCCTCTATATAAAGTACCAGGATATATGATGATTTATAATGAGAAATAGATTTTTATCAGGAAAGGAAGTTTTAAACAAAAATGCAATTTCAAGCTTTCTAATATTGAAAAAAAAATCACTCCAATTTATATCTTCCCTCTTTGAGAGGCTAAGGACAAACAGCCCTTATTTGTGTTTCTTCCTAACTTTGACAGCTTTATCTCGTCTCACTCACTCTCATGTTTCCTAGCCTTCAGATTCACTGAACTTCATATATTCATTTACTTAATCAATAAATATTGGCTCACACTGTAAGGCATGGAGACAAAGTAGTGAATAAGACTAAATAGGCCGGGCGCGGTGGCTCAAGCCTGTAATCCTAGCACTTTGGGAGGCCGAGACGGGCGGATCACAAGGTCAGGAGATCGAGACCACCCTGGCTAATACGGTGAAACCCCGTCTCTACTAAAGAATACAAAAAACTAGCCGGGCGACGAGGCGGGCACCTGTAGTCCCAGCTACTCGGGAGGCTGAGGCAGGAGAATGGCATGAACCTGGGAGGCGGAGCTTGCAGTGAGCTGAGATCCGGCCACTGCACTCCAGCCTGGGCGACAGAGCCAGACTCCGTCTCAAAAAAAAAAAAAAAAGACTAAATAAGGCCCTTCCCTTCGTGAAGCATACTTACAGTAGAGAAATAAATTTAAAAAAGCAAAATAGTTCAATATTATTCTAGATGCATTAGTGATAGTAAGCAATAACGTGAATGAAAGTGATTGAGTAGATGGAACTTCAAAAATGGTAGTTGAGTAAAACCTCTCTGAGAAGGTAAAATTTCTAAGATCTTTTAAAAATGCACCACTGTTGGCTCAAGCCTGTAATCCCAGCACTTTGGGAGGCCGAGACGGGCGGATCACGAGGTCAGGAGATCGAGACCATCCTGGCTAACACGGTAAAACCCTGTCTCTAATAAAAAAATACAAAAAACTAGCCGGACGTGGTGGCGGGCGCCTGTAGTCCCAGCTACTCAGGAGGCTGAGGCAGGAGAATGGCGTAAACCCGGGAGGCGGAGCTTGCAGTGAGCTGAGATCCGGCCACTGCACTCCAGCCTGGGAGACAGAGCGAGACTCCGTCTCAAAAAAAAAAAAAAAAAAAAGCACCACTGTTTGAAGAGTTGAATTAGCAATTGTTAATTTTTAATTAACAATTGAAAGCCAGAATGAATCCCTCAAATCTCAAGAACCTAATGTATCAGTTACAAGGTAGGTAATTAGAACTTTTAGAAAATTATCAGGGTTCAACGCAAAATGAAAATGTGATACCCCCTGTTTAAAAATTATTTAAAATTTCAAGATGGTGGCAGTGAAGCATAAAACTAAGCACTGACCTGTCTATGCAGGGTAGGTCGTATGTTCATGAAGCTAGGCCTGAAGAGCCTAGACTACTATAGATTGGAGGTCTTTGTGGATCAGAGCGTTGTAGAAGTTGAAGACATTGGGCTGGGGGATGGGCACTGCATGGTAGGTCTGATTGTCCTGGTAACAAAAGACCTAGAAAACTGGGACTTCCACAAAATGTGTGATGTACAGAAATGCACATTCCAAGGAGGAGTATGCCCTAAATGAAAACAGGGAGGTAGATCAGCCTCAAGACTATGTTCCCTCCTGCACCTGCAACTGTATTCGTGGCCCTGGAAGTAGTTTTGTAAAAGCATCACTTTCTTCCTTGCTTCAGAACTTTGCAAATCTGTAATAAACCCCATCCACCACCTGTCTCCATCCTGAGTATGAACTCCAGGAAGGAAGGTAAGAGCTGAGTTTAACTTATTTTCTCCAGCTCTTAACCCACAGTAGATTTTCAATTATTCACTGAATCACCAATCAGTGATTTAATTAATAGATAATTTCATCATGTGGTAGGTGACATTGTGGAAAGTTTTAGAAGAAAATATAGCTGACACTTTTATATTACAAACTTTTGTTTGGGAACTAGATTATTAAAAGATTAAATTCCAGCTTCTCACCTTTTTTTGGTTTTGTTTGTTTACCTTGTAATGGTGTATGAATAAATGTATTTAGCAACCTAAGGACAAATAGCATCAAATATATCAAACTTATTGACTAAGTGCCAAAACTAATTCCTAGTCTTCATTCTCTTAGTTATTTTTCTCCCACAAATAGGGCAGTTAGTAATTAACACAAGATTATAAAAAATCCCATAAGTGCCTAAGAGTTATTAAAATGTGATGACAGGTCACCGATCTGATTTGACATTTTTCATGTAATTTGGTTGACCAGAGAAATGCAAGTCACTCAGAATATCTGCTAAAAATTACATAGTGAGTCCAAAGAAGGACAAATCATTTTTCTCATAAATTGCACAAATGGTTTAGCTTATTCAGAATGTTTAACCTAAATTATGTTAGTATTCAACAACATAATTATTAACATGTACTGTCACTTACTGTCACCTTCAAGGTATTAACCCCTACATTGCCTTCAGTATAAAACACACAGAAGAATAAATGTATTTATCCAATATGTGGAATTCTGACTGTTCACAAGTATTAAAAAAAGGCAATAATTTGGGATTTTATTTCCCTAACTTGTCTCAGAATCACATTTGGGATTTTTATTTTAAAATATACAGATTCCCGGTCGGGCACAGTAGCTCATGCCTGTAATCCCAGCACTTTCGGAGGCTGAGGTGGGTGGATCACCTGAGGTCAGGAGTTCAAGACCAGCCTGGCCAACATAGTGAAACCCTGTCTCTACTAAAAATACAAAAAGTTAGCTGGGAATGGTGGCATGCACCTGTAGTTCCAGTTACTGGGGAGGCTGAGGCAAGAGAATCACTTGAACCCAGGAGGCAGAGGTTGCAGTGAGCTGAGATCGGGCATGGCACTCCAGCCTGGGTGACAAAAGCAAATCTCCATCTCAATAAATAAATAAATAAATTAATTAATTAATTAATTTAATTAAATAAAGATTCCCAATCGCCTTCTTGGAGATTCAATTTAACATGTATGAAATGAGCGAGGAATATGGTTTTCAAGCACTAATTTCAAGTATTGCTTATGACTGGACAGTTATGGGGAAAAGTGAGTTAGGCACTCAAAACAAAAACTGTTCACATATTGAAAGGGGGTTGATGTGAATACACAGGTCAATCTGCTTCTGATTTGTCGAAAGAAAGAAAGAAAGAAAAAGAGAGAGAGGAAAGAAAGAAAGAAAGAAAGAAAAAAGAGAGAAGAGAGAAAAGAAAGAAAGAAGAAAGAAAGAAGAAAGAAAGAAAGAAAGAAAGAAAGAAAGAAAGAAAGAAAGAAAAAAGAAGAAAGAAAGAAAGAAAGAAAGAAAGAAAGAAAGAAGAAAGAAAGAAGAAGACTCACTAAAATATTCTAAGCGACAGGCCGGGCGCGGTGGCTCAAGCCTGTAATCCCAGCACTTGGGAGGCCGAGACGGGCGGATCATGAGGTCAGGAGATCGAGACCATCCTCATCCTGGCTAACTCGGTGAAACCCCGTCTCTACTAAAAAATACAAAGAACTAGCCGGGCGAGGTGGCGGGCGCCTGTAGTCCCAGCTGCTCGGGAGGCTGAGGCAGGAGAATGGCGTGAACCCGGGAGGCGAGCTTGCAGTGAGCTGAGATCCGGCCACTGCACTCCAGCCTGGGCGACAGAGCGAGACTCCGTCTCAAAATAAAATAAAATAAAATAAAATATTCTAGGCGAAAACTTCTGGTTCTTGCTAGAATGACTATACTAAGAGTTATGATTAGTTTCTATTTAGAATGTCTTCTTTTCTTATACATTATAAGGTTTCCCTACCTTCAATCAAGAGTTAACTGGTTCAAATTTCCATGAATGTCTCTGTTTCCTGGATGGACTGCAGCATATATTCAAAAGTAAATTGTCTTGTCATACAGGCTGTATTCTCTGGACATGGCAGTCTAGGAAATCTAGACTGTGCCTTCTAAGCCATACGAGACAATAACTTGTCATTACTCAAATATGCAGTTGGCATGGATATGCAGGCATAAGTGACTTCTCTCTTCTTTCCATAAATATATTCTAACAAACAATGCTTGTTTTCAAACCTTTTCTACCAACTCATATTAACCAGTGAAGAAGAATCTGGTTCTTATTTTGTTTGTTTATTGTTTGTTTTGAGATGGAGTCTTGCTCTGTCACCCAGGCTGGAGTGCAGTGATGTGATCTTGGCCCACTGCAACCTCCGGGTTCAAGTGATTCTCCTGCCTCAGTCTGTCAAGTAGCTGGGATTACAGCCATGGTGCCACCACACCTGGCTAATTTTTTGTATTTTTAATAGAGACAAAGTTTCGCCATGTTAGCCGGATGGTCTCCATCTCCTGACCTCGTGATCCGCCTCAGCCTCCCAAAGTGCTGGGATTACAGGCTTGAGCCACCGCGCCCGGCCGACAAATTTCTTTAAAGGTATAAACTGCCAAGACTTATTAAAGAAACAAATGATAACCTGAACAGTCCTATGTTTATTTTAAAAATTGAATTCATAGCTTATTCCATATAATAGTTCATATTTTAATCAACTAATTAAAATATGTTGGCTTGCTCTTTAGATGAAGGATGGTAACTATCAGAATTACAGAGAGCATTAATACATAATACATAATTCTGTAATGCTTATTAAAAATTGAAGACAATATTTTAATTTTTAATTTTTTTTACGTTACTGGTATTATGCTTTATCTTGTAAGTTTTCTTGACTACAACCTATGATAAAAATCATTATACACAGTACATATACACATTATGCTCACACACCAATAATTGCCACAAAAGCTTCACAAACCAGTATTTACCTTTATCATGAGCAGTGTATTCTGTTATTTCTATTCTATTTCATTTTTCAAAAAAATGGTTAACATTTCACTAGTGATTTTGTAACACCCTATGCTATTAGCCTGAAAACTCTCTCCCTAGTGTCAGGCTCCATGCTACTCAGACCTGCCTTTCCCATCCTCTGCTGTTCTCTTCAAAGACTAGACATTAACTAGAAGTGCTGGTATTATTGTTTTTTCATTTGTTTGTTTAGTGAGAGGGTCTCATTCTGTTGCCCAGGCTGGATGGAGTTAGGTACAGTCATGGCTCACTGCAGCCTGGAACCCCTAGGCTCAAGCGATCCTCCCACCTCAACCTGTTGAGTAGCTAGGACTACAGGTGCGCACCACCACACTCGGCTAATTTTTTTTTTAAGTCTTTTAGAAATGGGAGTCTTGCTATGTTGCCAGGCTGGTCTTCAACTC